>NW_012267228.1:18602074-18690274 GCF_000151885.1 Dipodomys ordii
TTCCTTCCTTCCTTCCTTCCTTCCTTCCTTCCTTCCTTCCTTCCTTCCTTCCTTCCTTCCTTTCTCCTGGGGCTTGAACTCTGGGCTTAGGCGCTGTCCCTCAGTTCTTCAGCTCAAGGCAAGTGTTCTACCACTTGAACCACAACGCCACTTCAAGTTTTCTGAGTGATTTATTGGAGATAAGAGTCTCATGGACTTTTCCTGCCCGGGCTGGCTTTGAATCATGATCCTCAGATCTCAGCCTCCTGAGTAGCTAGGATTACAGGCATGAGCCACTGGCGCCCAGCTTGTGTTTGTTATTTTCTAGGTAGGGTCTTGCTTTCAGCCCAAATCTGGTCTGTAGTCTTCTTACTTATGTTTCCCCATGCCACTGGGGCTAACAGGTGCTTACCACTGAGCCCGGCCATTCATTGAGATTGAGTCTCCTGAACTTCTCTTTTGCCCAGACTGGCCTCCAACTTAGATCCCTGCATCTTTGCCTTCTAAATAGCTAGAATTCAACCATAACTAGATTTCTTAGTCTGTGTCGATAAAGTTTTATTGGGATAAAACTGAACTCATCTGTTTTACATACTGACTGTGACAGCGTTCACAATGCGTCAGCAGAGTTGAGCCATGGTGATAGTAAACCATATGACCCCAGCTATATGGCCTTCAGATCCTGAGGGTCCTTCCCATGGGAAGTTTCTCAACCCCTGGTATAGATCCAATATAAAAGCACACATGTAGGCCAAACTCCAGCTGCAGGCCAAGGGCTCTCCATCCTTTACGTTTGCTCAACTTTTTTATGCCTCAAGTAGCAGTTGTTGGATATCATTTGGATCCTGTTTCTCCAACTGAGCATGCATGCCGACTCCCTGGAGGGACTTCTGGGTGGGGCCTGTACATCTGCACTTCCAACAGACTCTGGGGCAGAGCTACCACTGCAGTTCCGGATCACACTTTGAAAAACCACTGTACCATGCCGTTCAGGAGCTCCCTCAAGCACCTGCCTATGGAGCAGATGACTTCTTTGGTCAAAGGAAAGGCAATGAATTCTGCAGGACCCCTGACTAGAATAGACTCTCCAAGGCATTTCACAGCCCACTCAAGGACTTCAAGCAAAGAGTTCTGTGGATTCCCCCAGAGTCCTACAGAGTTCCTGTATTTCCTCAATTTGAAGAGAGTATCTCACGGGCTCCATCCAAGTCAAAATCCACTCAGCCTAGACTCACGTTTCCCATTGTTACTGCTTCAGTCACTGAAGACACAATGAAGTTGACAGATGGTCCTTTCAGGCTTCTTCTTCCAACTGGTTTTCTTGGCCTGGCCAATGTCTGATCATACCAAGTACCTTATAGTAGGATCGGCCCAAATCTAGGTTGGAAAGGGAAGATCCAAATCAGCAGGCCAAATGGAAATTTTAAAAACTGGAAAAATGAGAACAGTAGAAAAGGGGAATACATTCAGAACTAAGATGGTTATATTAGTTCATTATTTGATTTCTCTGAGGTTCAGTTTCTTTAAAAGAAGAGACTACAGGAGTAACCTTGAAGGGTTGTTATGAAGGTTGAAGTAGACATTGCAAATGCAGTAAAAGTCACCTACAAATGGAGCTTATAAATCTTCTGCAATGTTCTTATGGCCTGACCTTTGGATAGCAATGGCTGTAGTTGGACAGGGAGTCAGTCCCCAAGGACTGTGGCCATTGTGGTACCTGTGGAAAGCACCTGGTAGCACTGATTTGGCTGTGCTAATGGCTCTGTCCAGGAAGTACCCTATTTTCCCAACCTCCTTTTATTCCTTACACTTCTTATTGCCAGTATTTGTGTCTCCTCTTACCCCAGCTAGCTGAAATCCCCCTCAGAGTAGCTTCTTCTTGGCCAAGCTCCTAATAACCGTCCTTCTGCAGCCCCCCCCCAAGCTGGGATGAGTTGAGCCAAGAAGAATCTCCCAGCCTTCCGGGCCCCCAGCAGGGCTTTGCTTGGGCTGTTTAAGAGAAGAGGAATGCAGCTCCTGAGGATGAGTCACAGGCTGCTACCTCACTGTGTGTGGAGCTGCTCAAGCTCAGGCCCCCTCAGAGAAGGTGCTAAATAATTCACAGCAGCCTGTGCTGACATCTATCTGAGTCTGTCCCCCGGTGACCCTGAGGATGAACTGGTGGGGTTCCTGCTTGCTGTTCATCTCAGGGACAGAAAGATTGTAAACAGGCAGTATGAGACCCCACCTTGGCTACTAGGACACCCCTCCCTCCCCAGTAAGGGACCTGAAATGATTGAATGTAAAAGCTTCCCACAGTGTGCTTATGCTGGGGATCTACAAACATGGAGTAAGCACCTGTTTGTTGTATGCTTGGCAGTTACCTGCATTCTGTCTTAGATCCCAGAAAGACCACAAGGCACAGTTGAATGAGACTCAGAGAAGGAAAGTGACTTGTCTCAATTCACACAGCTACTAAGGGGCAGAGTTGGGACTTGCCCTTAAACTGTCTTCTTACCTGACAAGGTGCCTGTTACCAGAAGTCTCTGGTCATAAGGGGACTGGTTCCACCCAGCAGACAGTGTCTATCTTGGTAGCTTACCCTGCTACCTGTTAGCCCTAATGCAAAGAGACTTCTCTAGAAGGAAGCACTTTGTGGTTTTAACCTATTCAAATTCTGAAGCTTGCATTTTATCCTTGGCATTCTACATTCTCCTGCTCATGTTGGGCTCCTGGTGGTAGCTGGAAGGTCATCCTCAAAATAATGGCGTGTCTCTGAAGTTTCCTTCCCTGAGGGAAGATGACAGTTTTCAGGCAGAATTCCTAGCAGCCTCCTGCAGGGACGAGAGCCTGGAGGACTCCTCTTAGACCAGGAGGAAGAGTGTGATGGGCCAGAAACACCCAGGGGACTGTTTTGTAGCTCAGCCAGCTAGGAGTCCTTAGTTTTATAGTTTTTATAGTTTTAAGGAGGAAACTTTTACATAGATTTTCCCTGGTGTTTTCCCTGGTAGCACTGGTCTCTGTAGATGTGCAGATGGTGCCAGCAGGGTGGTTGGATAGCTTTGTATTATGACTGCTTTACATAGAATAATAATAGTACCTAAATGCTGAGCATACTGATGTGTCTGGAGCAGTACGGGGTTATTTGTGAACACCACTATTGATTTTAACTTTTTAAAATTATATTTAAATAGTAGTTACACAAGGGGATTCAATCCAACAGGTTAGTTCATGAGTATTATGCATCTTGATTGGGATCACCCCCTTTCATCCTTCTCCCCTATCTTTCTCAATCCCACCCATCCTCTCAGTTTTCCTAGTACTACTTTGACATAGGTACATGGAATCTTATGACTGCATTCTCCCATTCTCCTTCTCTCCATTTGTCTATTCCCCTCCCCTTGACCTCACGAATCCCTTCCCTCCTCTGCCCAAGTGCCAGCTTCCTAGTATTCATTTTGTTAGATCATAAATTCGTTGTTAAAATAAGTTACAGCATTGGAATCCTTACCTCTGTATACTATACTTGAGTTAATCTAGTTGGTTTTATATGCATATGGTCCTGTATACGTTTATATTTATAATTTAGGTCTAACTTCCACGTATGAGAGAAAACATACATCCGTTGTCTCTCTGAACCTGACTTACTTCACTTAGTGAAAATTTTCCAGGTTTAGACATTTCCCTGCAAATGATACAATATTATTCTTCCTGATGGATGAGTAAAAATCCATTGTGTGTGTGTGTGTGTGTGTGTGTGTGTGTGGTATTCTTATCCACTCATTGAAAGCTATCCATAACTTGGCTATGGTGAATAGTGCAGCAGTGAACATGGTTGTGCAAATGTCTTTACTATATCCTGACTTGTTTGCTGGATCACAGGGCAGTTTTTCTGAGGAATCTCCAAAGTGGTTTCTACAATGGTTGCACTGGTTTACATTCCCCTCAATAGGCTTAAAAGCAGAGTACATATTGTAGAGAAAGAAGGGGAAGTAAACATAGTTATCACCATAATTCATACTTTTTAGAAAAACTTTCTGAAGAGCAGAGAGGGTAAGAAACTTGCTCAACATCACACTGAGAGCAAAAGCCAGAGCCCAAGGTCAGACACAGACTTTTTGATTGTTATAGCCAGGCTGATTCCACTATAACAAGACTTTCTTTCAAACAAAGATAAATTAGATATTCTCTGTAGTGAGTCATTTATAGGTGTTAAGGAATATTTAAGATGAACAAAGGCAGAATCCAGGACAGCAAGTTCAGAGATATGTATGCCCTAGATAAACTTTGTTCCATCAATGCCTTATTTAATGACTTTAATAGATTTAACAGTTTCTCTGTACTATGATCAGTTTCCAAGGACACTGAAAAGAAAAATGTCTCCTGAAAATAAAGAATAGCAGTTACTCATGATTGTTGTAATCATGAACACATCATCAATGTGACAGTTTCCATGGCCATCCATGGCACACACAGGATAGGCGTGGATCCTGGTCCCTTCTTCTATCTCTGACTCCCCCAATCTTTATTGGGGGATCACCTATGTGCCAGACATTCTTCTGCTCATAGGCAATAAAAGACTGAATTGATAGTTGATAAACAAAATGTAGAATGGGTTTCAAGAGTGTTGCTCATCCATGCTAGCAATGTGAGGAACAGGGTAGACCCTTCAGTTGGGAAAATTTGCCTTAAAAAACTCTGTGTGTGTGTATGAGTGTGAGTGTGTGTGAGTGTGTGTGTGTGAGAGAGAGAGAAAGGCAATCGTTTAAGCTTTTTGAAATTTGTCCCCAAGGCATGCAGCTAATAATTAAACACTAGTCAAGACAATCTACTTAGTAGTCTTGGTAAGTGAAGATTCTATGGCATGTTGGCCATGCCAGTTGGTCACTTCCCTCTTCCCATTGAACATAGATTGATGAGATGGAAACTGCTCTAAGAGTGTACTGCCAAGAAGATGGAACTTCTCCGCCCAGCTATCAGTCTAGGGCTATTGTTCTATCTTGGGAAGGGCAGCTTGGAAGACTGGCCCCACCCTGCACTTGTAAAGGCAGTATGCTTTCATCAGATCAAACTTTTGAGCAATTTATTTTAAAGGATATTGTATAGAACAATAGAACAATCAGCTAGCAATTAGTGGAGGCCAAGAGCTGGGTGTGATACTAGGCAGTAAGGACCAGCCCAGTTGATCAGGAAGACTACTAAGGCCTCTGAGAACCAGCCTGAGAAGCTGCACACTGCAGGGGAAACAGGATCCACTCACCTTTTCTACTAGTCACGAAATAAATAAGCATATAACAAGCTCTCAGAAAGAAGGTGGCAGTCATTATTCAGTGTTTCTGTACTCTATTATCTAAAACATGTACTTTTTGAGAAAACATGAAACATGAACTACAACCTACACTGGAGGTTGAAGGAAGCCAAGTATTGGAATTAATAAAGACTGCAAAGCAGTTATTAGGTATGCCTCTGGTTTGTGGGAAATGTCTGGCCTGAGTTCTCAATATGGAGGTGGTATTGAAGACCTTAGGCCAGAATAAAGTAATAAATGGCAACTGGGAAGAGTAGTGGTGTCAGGATTAAACCCTAAGTTTCTCCAGCATTGAGGTCTCAGGCTGATGAGGAGGTGCCAGTTAAAGAGACCAAGAAGGAGCAGCCAGACAGCAGGAAGGAAGCCAGGAGATGTCCTGGATGTTGAACTAAGAATGTATTTCCAAGAGGTTAGCTCCACCCTTTCCTGTTCATAGGAGTATGCCAGGGTGCAATGAGCAGAAAGATGTTCTTATCAAAATAATCCTGACTTACTCCTCATTTCCAGACAGGAAAGATCATTGTCAGACTTTTTGTTCATTCATCTGTCAGCTGGATTGATTGGTTGTTAGTCTGTGAGGTATACCAAAGCTGCAAATAGAAAGGTGAGCCAACAAAAGCATAGTGCCTGCCCTCAGACAGCTTAGTCTGCTGGGAGAGAAAGATATCAATCAAGTAATAGCGTTTTATCCAAGAATGGATTACCATTATTAACTGAGACTGTGGATCTTTGCAACAGAAATAAGAGCTCTAAAGAAAAGAGCATACATCGTGGAGAGAATATTCTTTTCAAAGGCTGTCTAATCTACAGGGCTATAGGACCTTATTTATTTATTTCTAATTAATAACATACTTCCAATGTCTTGATGGGCCAACACCTGAGTTTTAAAAGGAAGGTTGACAACCTCTATATTGAAGGAAGGAGTATAGAGTTTGAAATCAGACCCGGGATCAAATTTCAGCTCTGGATCTTTCTATCATTCTTTATCTCTCAGAACCTCAGGATCCTCCTCTGTATGACAGGGGATAGTCAAAGCTTTGCTCTTAGATCATGGTGAGGTCTGACTGAGATAAAATCTGCAGCACATCTGGCATGTCGGTCCTTCTTGTTCTGCGGGGAGCACATTTGTGTTATATGTTTGTGATATTTCCTTTTCCGGGCCAATTTTCCCAGAACGGATCTTGGCTATTAGTTTGCTACTTTATGAGGCAGGGTGTTTATTCAGGGTATTTTTTTTTTTTTGGTTGTTGTTGTTTTTCCCGAGGATATCATTCATTTTGCCAGAGTTCTCTCAAGAGAAATGTGGAGGAGCCTGCCTTTGGGAGATACTGGTAAATCAAAACCTCCCTGTGTGGGTCGTGTTTATTCTCCTAGTCTTTTACATAGAGCTAATTCAGGTGTCTACTCAACTGTGTAATAAAAGTCAGTAGTTCCCAAAGGCTGCCATAATAAAAAAAAAAAAAGCGCAGCTTTCTTTGTCTCAGGAAAAGCTGTTTGTTAGCACATTGTGCCAATTTAATAATCTTTTCATGGCCATGGACAGTGGTGAGCCTGCTGAAATCATAGATGCAATTTTTAACCTTCTGGGGTTGGGGAGACGTGAGCTCAATCTGAGCAGTCTTTCATTTGAGATGCACAGTCTAGCTTGTCCGTATTTCTCATTTTAATTAATGTAATTAAAAGAGGATAAAAGGCTGGGTTAAAATTTTATGCATTTGATTATTGGGATCAAGAATAATTAAAATGTATGAAATGTGGCAGATTTCTCAGATGATGGGAAAGAAGAAAGGTCTTTTTTCCTGGATTTAAAATGTGTACATGTTTGGGTCTTTTCTTCAAGCTTTAGAAGTGTCCATGATCTGAGTATAGAGAAAATACAGAAGGTTTGCATATAGACAAGGAAGGAGGCTTTTGGCGGGGGGGGAACTGATCCTTGTGTGGATCATGAATAATTTTATCATGTATGGTAGCAGCTTCTTTGCTGATCCCATCTCTGATAACCAAATAAAAAGTGAGTGAGTGTGTGTGTGTGTGTGTGATGAATAATTTTATCATGTATGGTAGCAGCTTCTTTGCTGATCCCATCTCTGATAACCAAATAAAAAGTGAGTGAGTGTGTGTGTGTGTGTGTGTGTGTGTGTGTGTGTGTGTGTGTGTGTGTATGTGTATGCCAGTTCTGGAGACTTGACTTCAGAACCTAGGCACTGTCCATGAGCTTTTGTACTCAAGGCTAATGTTGTACTGCTTGAGCCATGTCTCCATTTCCCATTTTTTGGTGTTTAATAAGAGTCTCATGACACAGATCATGATGCAGTATATTCATATACTTCTTTGTTAACTGACATCTCCCTTGTACAACTACTTAAAGATAATTTTTTTTTAAAGTCTTATGAACTTTCCTGACTGGGCTGGCCTTGAACTGTGATCCTCAGCTTAGCTTCCTGGGTAGCTAGGCTTACAGGCCTGAGCCACCAGCAACGGGCAGAAAATAACTTTTATCTTGACATCTACTGTTTGCTGTTTACCTACAAAGTTCTTATTAGGCTTTATCATATCTAGTTTTTTGTAAATCCTAGATAGAAAGATGTTTATTATAATCAGCAGAGTTTTTTAAATTATACCAGAGATGCTATCAAGAGACTAGCAGAAAACTAGATGCCACTAACTAGAATGGGATGGGAGACTAACTCTACATCTGATACTAACCCTAGATCTGTTCTTAACTACAAATACAATACTGAGTCTAGATAAGATGTCAGGAGGATTCTGTGTGATACTCAGAAGTCCGTTCTATAGTTCCATTCCCTATGATACTGTTCCTGACAGCATCATCACAAAGGGTGTACAAGGACCAACCACTATAGCAATTGATTTTTGACAGTCCTGGAGAATCTTGCTAGGCAAGTGCTTGGCTACTGGAGCCACAGCCAAGTGAAGAAGCTGAGTCTTATAGAGGAGATGAGGTGATTGGAATTACCCAGGGTATGGAAGTGAGAGAATACAGAGCCATATTTGCATCCAGGTTTAGTAAAGCTCTTGCAATGACAAGGCCCTTGTCCATTGCAGGACGTACATTATAAATCGGAATTGGAAAAGGGGTCAGAAATATTTGTGGAGCTCTCTGTTTTCTATAAAGGGAGTTCTACCCTCTCTGATGCCTTACGCAGCTTCACTTGCACATTTTAAACGTTTCTTTTCTGCGTGATTTCTTTGGTTGGATGTTGCTTTTGAAAAATACTAACAACGTAGACTATGTTCTTTGTTTTTTTCCTATTTAGATCCTAAGTATTCCTGTAGGACTTCTACCAGGGTATTTTTTGGTGGTTAATCTTCCTTTTGTTTTAAGGTGTTATCGGCTTAATAGACTGTGTGTTTTTCTTAATATCTTTGTAGCTGAAATAGAAATGGACAGCAGTGGCAGATACAATGGCGCCCCCCCCCATTATTGCTTTCCCTTTTCTATCCTGTAAGGATATTCTTCATCTCCACACCAAATCATCTCTCTTTTCTTCTGTTGCTATAACTTGGAAATTTTGGATTGAAATCACAGAGACACAGAAGGATAAGAGTAGCAGTTCCTTGAGTCACTGCCTAGAGGGAAGGTACTTGAAAAGCCTGTGGAACCAAACCAACCTTGCCTGAGTGAGAAATCAGTATTTGTTGTGTTATATTCTGAGATCTGGGATTGTTTGTTACCTCGTCATTGCCTAGCCTAACCCTGCTTATGTGATGATCCTTTGTCAGCCTCCTCTCCTTCACGTATTTTATTGGATTTGGATCTTTGAATGTCAGAGAACCGCTTTTGAATAGGTCATTTAAGCACACACATGCACACAGTGTACTTGTTTTAAAAAATAAATGAATTTGTTGGATGAGTGGTTTAAAACCTTGGTAATATCTCTTGTCATAATTAGGATTTCACAGAATGTCCCTATCTAAACCGGCTAGGGTAGCATACTGCCTTTTATCTTTATGAAGTTCTCCCAAAGTCAGAATTTTAACATTTTTTCCCCCAAGTGACCCACACCAGTTCTTATCTTTATATTCAGAAGCTTTCCTTAACGTCCAAGTGAAAGCCCTCTTTAGCTCATTTAAAGTTCATTGCTCCTTATTTTATGCCTGTGGAAATGGAGATTAAAAATTGCTCATTACACCCTTCCTCATCCAGCTCTTCCTCTAGAAGGTTATGGCCCTTGTCATCACTTACCCTTCTCTTCTGTAAGCTAACCAGGAAGATTCACTTAACCTTTCGCCATTAATCCTCTAACAAGATTCCGACTAACACCAGCCAGAATGGACGGATGATTTGATTTTGCAGCCTGCATGGAGCTGCCTCTTTGTCATTACCTGCCATTGTCATGTTGGTGCTGCTCTGCTATCCTGTGCCCATGCAGACAAGCGTTTCAATTCTACATTCAATTCTACATTCCTAGTAGTGTTTATCCTCTTGCCCAGAACTGGCTGCTGAAATTTGACCTTAGCTGCTAACACTTCACCTTGGCAATTTTAGCAGTCTTTTTTTAAAAAAAAAAATTATTTATAGCTTCTGAATTTCATGTCATGGGTAGTAAGACCTTCCCCCCACCCCCATAGAAAATTGTTTTCGAAATCCAAAAGTAAAATTCATTTTGACTCAGGGCCTGACTCAAGTCACACTTTTCCTGATTCCCTTATCACCTGGCCTCCTTGCCTCTCCTATGCTCTGTTATGGTCACTTAGCTAAATTTTCCAACATCCTACATAAACAGGAACGTCTGAGAATCAGAAAGTATCCCCTATATCCCAACAAGAGTGTGCTCCATTTTACAGGTCTCTATATTAAATACATGATACTGTCTCCTGTATATACAGTATATACGGCAGGCCCGGACTTCCCTACCCTGGCTTTATGATGTCTGCTGTCATGAGTGTGGAATTTTCCTGACATGAAGTATATTTTGTCCCAATTTACTAGGTGTCTGGAATTCCCCAGATTGTTCCTTTTTCTTAATTGAATACCTTAGCAGCATATTTTCCAAATATCTCCAAAAGAATGCTCTCTAATATAAAAATAATAGGCAGAAGGAATTGCCTGTGGGTTTTGTTGTTTTAATACTCTTTGTGAACATGATGCATAGATATCTAGCTTTCTCAGGACACGTGCTTTCCCATCATCCCCCTCTAGACTACAATTAGACCTTCTACAGACTCACATATGCCCTGTCCCGTATCATAACACACATCACATGTGACTCTAATGGCTTACTTAATTGTCTTCCCTTTTTATTGCCCAGGTCTTTTAAGGCTGGGACCATATCAATCATGGTTATCATAATGTCCCCAAGGCCTACCACAGTGACAGACAAATAGAGGGTGCCTTATTTAATGAGTAAATGAAAGAGTAGATGAAATATCCAGGGATCTCAGACCTATACAGACAGTGTCTAACTTCCGATGGATTGACTGAGTGGTATTTCAGCTTGACAGAGATACAAAAGCTGTTTGCATTCAGCAGAAGCCACACTTTAAATGTTGACTTTCCATCTTTTCCCAGGTTAGTGATACTCAGTGTGAGACTCTCTTGTGATGTGGGCAGTAAACTAACAGCATTTTGTCAATTCTACACGAATACAATGGAAAACACCGTGATACTCCATGCTTTAGCATGTTGGTTGAGGGTGTCAAATGCATTTAGGACTTAAGATATCTTTAGTTTACTGTGTTTTGTGGGGATATCACCCCATTGTAAGTTTAGGAGAGCCTGTGTTCATCTTGCCCTGGTGTATAGTTTTGGAGGAGGAGGTCCCTTTGGTCCCATTGGCTGTTTTTATTGTTTTCCATCCAGGTTTCTTAGTAAAGAAAGAGTGGTTGTGCTTTGTCGTATAGAAAAGGGTGTCCCAATGGTCCACTCATGTTAGGTAGAACTTCCTCTGAGGACTAATTCTCTCTCTCTGTCTCTCTCTCTGCCTCTCTCTCTGTCTCTCTCTCCTTCTCTCTCTGAGGGGGTCAGTTGTGGGGCTTGAACTCTTGGCCTGGGTGCTGTCCCTCAGCTATTCAGCTCAAGGCTAGTGCTTTACCACTTGAGCCACAGCGCCACTTCAGTTTTCTGGTGGTTTATTGGAGATAAAAGTCTCATGGACTTTTCTGCCAGGGCTGGCTTTGAACCATGATCCTCAGATCTCAGCCTCCTGAGTAGCTAGGATTACAGGTGTGAGCCTCGGGCACCCGGCCTCTGGCCTTCTCTTTACCTACATCACAATGAGAATGTCAGGATTCCAGGTACAGAGCTGGCAAATGTCAGAAGGAGGGTTTGACCCCAGACTGTGCATTCTAGTGTTATATTGTGAACTCATGAAATGAGCAAGTCTGTTGTCAAATCTGTAGCAGGTGAGGATGAATCCCTGTCACTCTCTGTGTCCCAACTTGTCTCTTCGTTGTCATTCTTCTACAATTTGCTTCTCATACTCAGACTGCTGACAAGAAGACCCATCTTCACATAGAGAGACAGGGAGCCACACTGGGGCACAATGTCCCTGCTTCCGCTTTGCCATTCTCCAAACTGTTATATTTATTAAGAGTTTTTGCCCACATGCTCGGAGTTCTGCGCACCAGAGACCTAAGCAGAGCATTACTCATTTGCTTATCTTCCATTTCCCTTGGTGAAAAGTTATTCCTGGTCCCATGATTTTCACCGTGAAAGGTCTTCTGTGAACCGGAGAGGAGCATTCTGAAAGAAGTTATTAAGCATTATTAATACAATTATAGGTAACAAAAGATGTAATTTAACTTCCCCACATCCAACAAAGAAATTCATTTGAAGCTTCAGGAGCTCCAGCTGAAAGGGCAGAGCTCATCTGGATGTGGAGGGGGATGTGGGCAGGGAGCCTGCTGGCTGCTTCATCCTGGGGGGGGATAGAGGGGGGCCCTGCGCTGGATGCACCTCTCCACAGCCACCTCCGCCCCTCCTCATTCACTAGCACCAAGTCCTTACTTGGTACTTGCTTTTCACCAGGTCTGGGGACCTACAGGCAATGGGATTTTACAACCACAGAGAAGAAAAATCAATGGTCAGTCCTAGTGGTCTCAATTTTTTTTGGCCTCATTCAAAATATCAAGAAAAATGATTTAGTGAGCGAGTACCATTGTGTTAGCAAACATTGCTGCCATTGTGTTCAACGTTTGTGCTGCTTCTTACAGAAGGTGTAGTATGGAAGCTCAGTGAATGCATATTGGAAACACCTAGGCTTTAGAACCGTATGTACAGCAGAGCGTGTGCTTAGTAAAAGTTTATTTTATGAGGGAATGGTACCAATAAGGCTAAGACCCCTAGAGTTACTGGCTCAAGGTCACTTGCCCCATAGGAAGTAAAGCCAGAATTTAAACTGAAGGCTTTCTTGCTCTACAGACTCTTCCCTTTCCCTTTCCTCGCATTGACATCTTTGGAACACACTAAGATGGAGATTCCAGACCCAAAAAGATTCAGGGAAGCTGTAGTCTGAAGGTTCAGCAAATGTGAAATCCCTGGGTGATGATGGAAAAGTCCCTGTTTTCTAATCTGTCCAATGAGTTTCAAGATCTTAAGGACCCCAGGGAGCTCTGGTGACCCTGAGCTGCTTTATGATTTGTCATTTTCTCTGTCCAGTTGCAATGGGGGGGGAAGACGATGGAGGCTGTGTGTGACCTATTCACCAGCCAAGCCAATGAGGCTAGAGCATTTTAATCCAGTGTTGGAATACAACTCAAAAGGTGGCATAGTCCCAGGAGAGCAAACAGCTGGCACCCTGAAATGTAACTTGGAAAGGAAAAAAAGTGCAGTATTTGAAGGCTCAGTGTGGTTTTTGATTTTAAAAGAGAGAGAGAGAGAGAGACAGAGAGAGACACGGGGGGAGAGAGAGAGAGAGAGAGAGAGAGAGAGAGAGACAGGAACTCTTGATTGTTCTGCTGGCTTGGTGGAACATCTAATCTGAAACAGGCGCTCAGGTTGATAACTGTGCCCAGCTCTAATCCCTGGCACGTCAGAGCACTGTTTTTGAAAAGGAAAAAAAAAAGGACTTGTGTCTTTAAAATATCATTTCTTATGTTATTCCCTCAAATCCATCTCCCTCCCTCCCCCCATTCCTTTGGAGGCTGCATAGCTGGGCCTTTGCATCAGCTAAGTCTTTCTCTCCCTTGGGTCTCACTGGCTGGGGGGATTATTGATTTGGAAGGCGAGGCTAATTTACATGTAAATAAATCTGAGCCCCGGGCAGCCAGGCTGGGACGTCCAGATGCTGTGACTGACTTGCTGACATCACAGCCTCATTAGCATGCGGAGGATGCAGGCTTTGCAACAGCGACTTCTCTGGCACCACCAGCCGCTCCGCCGACAGTTATTATTATTATTTTCTGGCCAAGCTGCACATTTCCTGGTTCAGTGGCCTGGGCTTTTTGAGCAGCTGACTTCGTCTCCCAGGTCTGGGTAGGGATCAGCTGGTGACGCAGAGGCTGGGGGTCTGTGACTTCCTTCAGAGGAAGCTGAGGTTCTCGGGAAAGCGATCGGAGGGCTCGGGTGGACCCAGAAGAAGGGCAGAAGTCCTAGTCTTCTTTCCCTGCTCAGCTTGGGGCTTGGTGGATCACCTCTGATCTAGATCCAGGGATGGGGTTCTCCCTGAGGGAATGCAGACTCGCTCCGGCTAGGGCCTGCTGGCTGCTGGCTTAGGAAGGAGACTCAGATTTGCAGAGACGTTGGTTGGAGAAGATGCTTGGGCTGCCTGAGCTCCTGCTTGTGATCTCAGACACCGGATCCAGGGAGAAAGTGAACTGGGGAAACTGAGCAACTCCCCTGTCTGTGAGAAGCTGTTTCTGGGAGACTGAGTATCTCATCTTCCCTGGAGGTGGGTAAGAAATTTGCTCTCTCAATTCACAAATGAAACAGAAGTGTTTTTTTTTTTCCAAGCAGCATGAGAAAAGCATTCGGGTATTTGCATGGGGGAAGAGAGTGTTCTTGTGACCAGCATTTTTTTTTTTGGTGGTCTGATACCTTTTGCCATTCCTTTGCACATGTGTAAGTTCAGTTTTGCAAAGAGGTATATCATTGCTCTAATGTATCTTGAAGAAACACTTAGATCTTGATACGTAAGGGGCAAAAGTAGTTCTCAGAAAGTATACCTTCCTTTTTTTTTTTCTTAAAGAGTGGAAAGGGTTAAGAACCAAACACCTGGTAGTGTTCAGGTACAGCTGTCATTTCCAGCACATCCTGTCAGAAATCTCAGGAGGCACAAGGATTTAGCTCAGTCTTGCAGGTAAAGAACTGGCTTTTGAATTACTGAGGTTTAATTTTAGTCAGTGCTCTCAGATTAGAAATGGTGACAGAGTCTTGGAGTCTGACTCCATAGCCTTCTGAAGCCACATGATTTCGTTGATTCCCTGTCCTGAGCTGCTTGACTGAGGGTTCATAGTTTGTTCTCCTCTTCATTTCTCGGAAACCAATACCCAGCACTGCTCATCTGCGGTGGAGGTGTGGTGATGAGATACAGATTTTAATCCCATCTTTCTTGGTTAGGTTATCTCAGACTCTGCTGGGGTCCAAGGGGACTTTTATGAACTAGAAATCCTTGAGACTGGGACAGTTCACTCTGGAGCAAATGACGTGTGCCAGATGTAGTGCCATCCACCAGTGTGACTGTGGCTAGAACACACTTAAGCGCATCAATTGCTTCCCTGGGGGCAGAGTTGTGCTTGTACTGCGTGAGTACCGAAGCGGGCGAGACCGCAGATGGGGTCTTCTAGGCCTGCACCTCATCAGGCTGCATGCATGTGGCTTGTTTTGCTGGGGCATCAACCCATCTCAGTGAGAATTAAGCTCAAGGAAGGCAGCCTTGATTCCCTGCTAGGGGCCGCTCTCATCCTTCTGCTCCCCAGAAGGCTGGCAGCCTTTTGCAGATGGGTTACCATGACTGGCTCTGGGGCCTCCAGAGAAGAAGTCACAACTTTGACAGAATGGCAGTATTCTGGAAATTTGGATGTTAATGTCTTCTGGAGTGCTTGTAAACAGGGTTTGCCTTTCCGTCCATTGCTCTGTCCCTTTGAGGAGTCCTCTTTTTTTCATGTGAAAATTACAATATGTTGATTCCGTCAGGCACTGGAGCAGAAATGGTGAGCTACCATGTCTACGATGGCATGGTTATAAAGGTTTACCCATAAAATGTGGGGGGGGGCGGGGAAGATAAGAAATGAAGGAAGCTTGGATGGTAGTTGAGCTACCCCTTGGTCTGCAGATTCCCATCTGTGAAATGGGTAGAGCAATGGGGTCTACAGGCAGTATAATAAGTGTCAGGATTTGGTGAGCTGGCATATAAAAAGCATCATAGGTGCCCAGTAAATGTCAGCTATTACTTATTATTATTATTATCATTATTATTACTGTCATTGCTACTTTTTTGACATTATCATCCTAAACCTAATTGCTGGAAACAAACCCATCTATTGAAAAGCAATATGTTCACAGGCAGTTGCCTGCAGAGAGGTTGTACCAGCAAGCATGATGCCGTCTCTAGTCATAGTGGAACCCAAACCATTCCCACACAAAGGAACTTTCCACACTCCTAATGGAGTTGACAGCTTTGAAGCATATTATTCAGAACTACTGAATTTTGCAGATCTAAAACTAACTGATGATACAATGACAGTTTCATGCTAGCTGGGACTCAGCACCCTTGAAGGAGACCTCTTGTTTGGCCACTGACAAGTCACACGGAGAAAGCTTGCAGGGTCCAAACCAGAATGGACGCATTTCTCCAACTGTGCATGTGAGAGGGAGTGCTCTCTGTCTCTCTGTCTCTGTCTGTCTGTCTCTGTCTGTCTCTGTCTCTCTCTCTCTCTCTCTCTCCCTTTCTCTTCTCTTTCTTTCTGTCTCTTTTCAGCATAGAGTCTTCGCAATTTCTTCCCCATCCAAGAAGGCCTCAGAATGTGTTTATCAGCTGCTAGGTGGCTTTTGAGAAATTCCAAGGCTGAATTTATGCCGCCATCTGGGTGGCTGCAGCTTCTTTGGTTGACAGTGAAGGGAAAGGCTGTTTTCTCCCCCACCTGCCTGCCACCCACCTCTGGCTTCATTCTGTGTCCACTGTTGTAATGTGTCTATGCCAGACTTTTGATCTCTCTTTCCTGCCAGTGAGCAGGCTACAGGCCCGCAACAGGGCAGCTGTTTCTCCCTGTCCTCTCCACCTTTTTCTTTTCAAGGTAGGAGAAATGGTATTCCAATACAAAGGTCTGCAAGAAGAATGTACAAAGTAAATCAGAGCTAGTGGTGTTGCTTCGTGGTAGAGAGCTTGCCTAGTATATATGAGGCCAAAGGAGGATAATTGTATATGATCATATAAAATAATATCTTATGGAACAAACTACAGGAAACAAGAGATTTTGTTGTTGTCATTGTTGCTGTTTTTGTTGTCTTTTCCTTTTGTCTTGTTTATTTGTTTTGGCAAAGGGGGGCACAGAGAAGGTGGATGAAAGGGTGAAGAGCAAATAGAGCAGTGATGCTCCCTGGACACCATGTGGAACATGAACTATACATCTTGTGGGTGGAAAGACTGGGAGAGAGTGAGGGAAGAGATGGCCTGGTTCAAACAGAAATGTACTCATTACCTGACTTATGTAATATTAACCCCTCTGTATAGCACCTCTATAATAACAATAAAATATATTTTTAAAAAACGTGGGAGAGGGCAGTTGAAGCAATCAATGAGCACTTTCTAGTTTCCAGTGATCTGCCAACTGTATTTTGTTTGGAGGACAATGTTTATACCTTGATAAAAGCCCATCTGGGTCGCCTCCTGACTAGCCTGTAATGATCTTGGGAGAGTTGCCTCGCTCCTGAACTTGACTTTCTCCTAAGAATATTGGAAGTACGGTCCCTCTGAGAGCAGAGGGCTGTTGGAAGATGATGACTATAAGGCTCTTGCTCATTTCCTGCCACTGGTGGTGCCAGTGACTTGCCTTTTTCCTGTTCCTTTCTGACCTGTGAATGACAAGGGCACTAGTGTTTTTATTCATTTATCAGAAAAACTGAAGGCTGAAGAGGCCAAAGACCTCGGCCCTGGTTCCAGTCTGGGGTTGATTCCCTTGCACATTCATTCCCAAAGCTAGGTGTAAGATGCACTCTTACCCACAGAAGTGCCGCACCGAGACCAGAGCTCTTCATCCAGAGGCCTCCACGCCCATCCTTTCTCTCCACTGCTGGCTTGGCCCTCAGGAATTCTGTCTGGCATTTAGATGAAGACTTTTTTTTTTTTTCTCTCAATGCAGGGCTCATGCTTGCTTTAGTTAAGAGTTTTTTTTTTTTTTTTTGCTTTGTTTTGTTTGTTTGCCAGTCTTGGGGCTTGAACTCAGGGCCTGGAAGCTGTCCATGAGCCACTTTGTATTCAAGGCTAGCACTCTACCACCTGAGCCACAGCACCACTCCTAGGTTTTTCTGGGTAGTTTACTGGAGATAAGAGTCTCACGGACTTTCCTGCATGGGCTGGCTTTCGAACTGAGATCCTCAGATCTCAGCCTCCTGAGTAACTAGGATTACAAGTGTGAGCCACTGGTGCTCAGCTAGTTTGTTTTTTGTAGGATCTTTCTCTCTGAGCCTGAGTTGTATCCTATCTCTGCCTCAGGAGTATCTGGGAGTATAGGTGAATACCACCATACCCAGCTAGGACTTTAGTTCTGTGCTTGAAGACCCACTGAAGCCTTTTTATCTTCTTCTCTCTGATTGCAGTCAGGAATCTTCCAGGGACTATATGCTGCTACAAACCAAGAATCTGAGGGAGTAGGCTTTTCCAGACTTGTTTTTATTGTTGATGGTTTTGTCTAGTACTTGCCACTTTGCTCTTGTTCTAACCTGTAAACATTTTACATAGAATTACCTGGTTTTTGTACTCTGTGTTTATGTGTGTGTGTGTGCATGTGCATGTTTGGTGTTTTTGGATCCAACAGGATAGAAAAACCTTTATTAGAAGCTTAGTCCCTTGAGTTTGGAGATTTGGGTTTTCTTTCCATTTGGCTCTGTTACTAGAGCCTTTCGTTATTTGTAGTCTGGAAGCTGGGGTCTTGTACTGTTATTTCCCTGGGGATAACGCAAGGGGAGGAGGAGAAAAATGAGGTTACTGAGCTAGGGATGTAGCTTCTGGAAGAGTACTTACTTAGCTTGTGTGAGGCCCTGGGTTCAATCCCAGCATTGCTTTGGGGGGGTGGGGGCAAAGGAGGTTGAAAGGGGTAGGAGAAGAGAAGAAAAAAAGAAGGGGAGAGAAAGGTTGGATAGAAAAGCTGGAAGGGAGGGAAGGGAGATGGAATGGGAAGCCTCTAGAAACATGTCAGAGCCATTTCAAGTCCATGATGAAAGTGTGAAGCTACAGGTTACTGTTGGGTGAAGTCACGATTCAGGAGACCAGGGTTTCTGTTCCACTTTTACTAAAAACCCCTCTCCCCATCTGTCCCTCAAAACTCAGAACGAAGCCATTTGAAATCCTAAAGCCTCCTTGTGACTGAACACAGCATGTCTTTCTCACTAGCACACACTGCAGACTCTTTTCAAAATGCATTAAATTAAGAGGAGCACATTTTCAAGTACACAGTGAGCCTACCACGCCTTGGTGGGTGTGGAATGAACTTCCAGCATGTGTTGGGCTCCAAAGCCTTTAAGAATTGAGTTGGCTGATTGGAAGAGACAAAAATGAGAGCTGAGTTGGAAGATGAAATACTCTAGAGGCCCCAGACCAGAGATGCCACTGGTCTGGTTGTGACACAAAGGAAATCAGGGGTGGCCTTGTTTAAGGAAGTGTCACCGCGCATGGTATTCACTTAGAACCATGGAGTGAAGCTATAGGAAGAAGGAATCTTGGTGATTTCTGGTCCCTCCATTCTTCCCAGGTCTAGTGTATGAGCTGTCTGCTGTAAACCATGCTGAGGGCAGTGATGAACCATGCAAGGCCTTTGTCTCAATTGATCTCTCTCTGTCTCTCCATCTCTCTGTCTCTGTCTCTGTCTCTCTCTCTCTCTCTTCCTCTCTCCCTCTCTCTCTCTCTTTGTTTTTTGTCATGGGACTTGAACTCAGTGCCTAGGCATATCCCTGAGCTGTTTTTGCTCAAGGCTAGCGCGCTACCACTTTGAGTCACAGTGCCACTTCCAGTTTTCTGGTGGCTAATTGGAGATAAGAGTCTCAAAGACTTTCCTGCCAGGGCTGGCTTTGAACCCTGATCCTCAGCTCTCAGCCTCCTGAGTAGCTAGGATTTCAGGCACGAGTCACCAGTGCCTGGCTCAGATGACCTCTTAGTTGGCCTCTTGACAGGCTGCACTTGGCCTTTCTCAGATGAGAGATGCTCCAACTTCGTTTGCCTCTGCTCCTCTCACACTGGGAATCCAATTGGCTACAAGTCCTCTTCTTCTCCTTGATTCTTTAAAATCAAATCTTATAAATATTACCCAACCCCATTCAGGGTTAAGAGTAACTGGGACAAAAATTCTTAGCATTTCATTTCATCTGGGCAGGGTGCCATTTTTCCAGCTCTTTTCTTGGCTTCTCTTCATCTGTTATGAGTCCTTGGAGATATTTATTCATGAAAGTTCCAAGACTCAGCTGAGAAGCAGCTATACTTTCTGTGGTTACAAAATCAGGTGTGGTTTTAGGGGTAGCTGCTGTGTATATGGAGGTGTATGCTGGAGTGTATAGAAAAAAAGCATCCTACTGTGTGCTGTCCAGTATAAACTATGCTCCAGATAACTTGCCTTATTCATGTGTGTGTATGCACACGCATGTGCATATGCATACATGCCAGTACTGGGGCTTGAACCCAGGGCCTCGGTTTTTCACTCAAGGCTGACAAATCAGAATGAAACCATTTAAACTCAAAAGGCCACTTCGTGACTGAGCACAGCATGGCTTTCCCACTTCCACAGTGCTACTTGCAGTTTTCTGGTGGTTAACTGGAGATAAGAGTCTCACAGTCTTTCTTGTCTGAGCTGACTTCTAACTGTGATCCTCAGATCTCAGCCTCCTGAGTATGTAGGATTTCAGAAGTGAGTCACCAATGCCCAGCTCTTGCCTAATTCTTGCATTGATCATGTAGCCAGAAATTGTCAGTTCTGTTCACTAATCAACAACCCAAGACTCTTAGATGGTAATTAGCTTCCTGAAGGTTTGCAGACAGTGGAGGAGAGCCAAGATGCAAACCTAGCATGAATGACATCCTCCATTTTAGGTTTCCTTGTACTTCTTGGATATCCCTTGTGCTTGTTTATGTTTTTCCTTCTAGATTGTACGAATGAATGAATCCCTCACTTGAAAAGCAACTCCTTCTTTAGCTGGTGAATTAAAACCTTTTGGGTTTGTGTTTTGGGAAAAATGGAACTATCGGAAAGAAGATGGCAAATGTGAAAGAGAAGGAGGCTTTAGGGGAGTCAGGAAGACGTTGAGATAAAAGCCAAAGTGAATGGAAGGTGTCCTTGCTGCACAGGAGAGCATGGGAGAGTCCTCTGGGCCCTTCGGTTAGCTGGGAACACAGTGGGGTGTGAATGGAGGAGCATCTTGTCATATGATGCCTCAGTTGTATGCACATCAGGGACTAACTGAAGTATCTGTGTTCCCTTGCTGAGCCTCACTTCTTTCCTCTCTGAGTCAAGACCTGTGTCAGCTGATCTGTAAGTTCACTCCCAGTCTCGACCTTAATGAGTGTGAACTTTCAGGGTGAACCCAGCCTTGACAGTGAAGGGCTGTAATTTGCACTGCTGGCTGCTCTTGACGGGAAACGAAAAAGGTCAGGTTTTATACCAGGACCTGACCTGTCTGCCTTGTGAATCTGTGCTAGAAGACGGGAAGTGAGGGCTCAGAGCTTTCTGGAAGAACACCTGACCTTGGTATGGGTCACCCTAGTACTGAGGGGGTGGCCTGGGGGCAGTAAGGCCATGCTATGTACATACATACGTATCCCAGATTCACCAGCATGCACCTGTGGGTATTGCTTACACACAGATTCTCCTTCCCTTCCCTTCCCTTCCCTTCCCTTCCCTTCCCTTCCTTCACCTTCTTTCCCCTTCCTTCCTCTTTCCTTTCCTTCCCCTTCTTTCCCCTTCCTTTCCTTTCCCTTCCTTTCCTTCTTTTTTCCTTCTTTCTTCCTTCCTTTCTTTTTTTTATTAATTTGCACTGGTCCTGGGGTTTGAACTCAGAATCTAGGCACTGTCCTAGAGTTTTTTGTGCTCAAGGCTAGTGTTTTACCACTTTGACCCTAAGTGCCATTTCTGGCTTTTTGGTAGTTAATTGGAGATAACAGTCTCATGGACTTTGCTACGCAGGCTGGCTTTGAACTGTGATCCTCATATCTCAGCCCCTTGAGTAGCTAGGGCTACAGGTATGAGCCACCAGATGCCCAGCTCAGATTGTCCGTTTTTAACACGCTGCTGTTGCTTCTAAGTCACCTTTGCAACAGGCATGGAAGCTCCACAGGAAGGACAATTTGGCTGGTCCTAATTGTGTCATTCCTTATTTGAATATACCTAAAAAAAAATCACATAGCTGCTCCATGACTCAGTTTCTCCTTCCACAAACTGTGAAAATAGTTAATAGTCAATGTTTAATGATCACTGACTGGTCACTACTTAATATGCTATGTCTTAGCAAATCCTCCCCTTACAAGGTAGCTTCTACTGCCAACTCCACCCCATGGTAACACAAAGAAACTGAGTAACTTGCATAAGATCACACAGCTAGTGAGAAAACAGGAATTTGAATTGTTCACGCTCTCTGATTCAATAGAAGCAAAAGACATTGGGATCTACTGTGTATATCTGTGCATGTGATTTGTATGATATACACACTTAGAAATATTTGGGGGTGACTGAGATTATGAGCTGTTCCCAGGCGACGTAGTACTGTTTTGAAGTAAAATTCCAGTTTCTGTAAACTCTCCTGCTTTGTGAAGTTCTGAAGAGCACAGATGTTTCCTTGGTTGTCTTGGACAGCTTACTGAGGAGGGTAAAGGGTGTTCTGGCTGAGTTTCTGATCATTTAGAATTTAGACACCATTTATGTTCAGTCTTGGTTTTACAACTTCGGACAAAATGTCCAATCATTTTTATGCCTTCACAGAAAGAGCAGAGTTCACGGACTGAGGAGTTCATCTTGTGACTTGAGGCATTTGAGGCATGCCTTGCAAATGAAAGCAGAGTTGGTGATGGCAAATATCATCAGAGAATGATGTTCCTCACCTCAGTAGACAGAAGGCTGTGTGCTGGTCAGATAACACATGCTTCTTTTTCTTTTTTAATTTTTTTAGGGGGGTCCGGTCGTGAGGTCTGAACTCTGGGCCTGGGCACTGACCCTCAGCTCTTCAGCTCAAGGTTAGCGCTCTACCGCTTGAGCCAAAGCGCCATTTCCGGCTTTTTCTGTTTATGTGGTGCTGAGGAATCGAACCCAGGGCCTCAGGATGCAAAGCAAGCACTCTACCACTGAGCCACCTTCCCAGCCCAACATATGCTTCTTTCTTCCCTTGCTCCTTCTTGTTATTCCTCTAGAAACTTCCATATCAAAACAGAGGACATTTTATGTAGGGGAACTGATTCCTATTTCAATGTACCCCCATAATTGGGACTCCATTATTATAATGGGCTATACATCAATCACCAGGCTATGGTGGTGACTGCACCTGTAATCCTAGCTACTCAAAAGGCTGACATCTGAGAGCCATGGTTCGAAGCCAACCTGAGCAGAAAAGTCCATGAGATTCTTATCTCCAATTAATCAGCAAAAAGTCAGAAGTGGAGCTATAGCTCAAGTGGTAGAATGTCAGTCTTGAGCGAACAAAGGCTAACGGACAGCACCCTGATCCTGAGTTCAAGCCCCATTACCAGCCAAAAAAATATGCTGTACATAGGACCAGTGGGTAGTTGTCTGGTCCCAACTTCTCTTAACTATCTCAGACCTCACTAATAACCCCCACATTGTGCCATCCCCAGTATAACCCAGTCCCACTCAGCAGAGCACTTC
The DNA here is from genome assembly GCF_000151885.1 of Dipodomys ordii. Taxonomy (NCBI): domain Eukaryota; kingdom Metazoa; phylum Chordata; class Mammalia; order Rodentia; family Heteromyidae; genus Dipodomys; species Dipodomys ordii. The sequence goes on from NW_012267228.1 coordinate 18,625,317, forward strand.
CAGCTGCCTGTACCTCGGATATAGTCGGCCCAAGACATTGAACTTGCCTCTAGGCCACCTCTACCCCTGCATTTTCCTTAGATAGTTCTCTTTTCTATGTAGTAAATATAGAAAAACAGCCAATTGCCTAGGTGTGTGCTGAAAAGAAATTCCATTTTCTATTGACTCTACATTTTATTCTTTCTCCAGAATGTGCATGATCTGTTGGCTTATTGAAAGTTGGAGTTAGTTGAACTTCGGCTTAAAGTTTTAATGCATTTTAATCCTTCTCTGGAAGTTCATCCTGTTCTGATTAATACAGGGACCCACTCTCTCTCTCCTTTTTTTCTTTCCTCCCTCCCTTCTTTTTTTCACTCCTGGCTCTGTTTGCCATCTTGAGAATGGAACTCAGGACCTTTGTTCATGCTAGCCGAGCACTGTACCTTCTGAGCGGCATCCCCAGGCATTCTTAACACTTCAATCATTTTCTGTTGCTGGGGATGCTGGACTCCACCCAGCTTTCCTACACGAAGCCCTCAGAGGAGTTGCTCCCTTCTTGTCAGCTCTGGCACACGGTTATCCTCTGGCTAATGGGTGAAGTGCACTTCACTTCCTGGCTGGGCAGCTGTGAAGCCCTGCTGCCTGCTACCCATCACGATCCAGGACTGCATTGGAATCACTGCCTTGAGTGTATTCCTTGCTTTCTAGTCCATCCTCTCAGAAGGTGCAGGATAGTCTGTGGAGACTAGAAGCTCACCACAGATTGGATTTATGCAACACAAGCCCCTCTGCTACACTTGCCTCATTAGAAGCAGGGTGAAAATACAGTGTCAAACAGTTCATGGGCTCCTCCTCTTGACACCAGAAGCTCCTGTTGCTGCTAAAATGGCTCATGAAGGGTGATGTGAGGTGGAAAACAGTGGAGTCCCTGGGCTGGATTGATCAGGAAGCATGAACCTGCAGTTTGGCTGTCTCAATACCAACATGTCTTCCTCTTGTAATGCCTTAAAATTATTCTAAATCCTGCCCTGCTGAATTGCTAAGATGCAGCATCCTAAATGGTAACTATGATATCATACACTATTTTGGATTTTTGAAAGAACATTGCCGAGAATGGAAAATAGCATTTAAATATTCACAAGGTGCAAGACACTGCCTTGGGCCCTATGGGTCATCTAAAATATTACAGAGGATCTTTTATATTTAACTGACCTTTTTTAGCTTGGGTCCATGATTACTAATGAACTGCAGGATTGGTAAACTTTCTGAAATTGAGTATGCTTTTTCTATGGATGTAGTATATTCTTTTTAAAAAATTTGTAATACTGGGGATTGAACTCAAGGTCTTGAGTTTCCTGACCTGGATCTCTACTACCTAAACCACACCTCCAGATGCATTTTGCACTGGTTATCTTTGAGGTAGCATCTTCCTTTACGCTCCGCGTGATATTCCTACGTGTGATTTCCCCTGTCACTGAGGATAACAGGTGTGTGCCACCATACCCAGCCATTGGTAGAGATGGAGTCTCGTGAAGGTTTATGCCATTCGTTGGCTTAAATCACAATCCCTTCCCTTGTTTCTGCCTTTGAATCAGTAAGCTACATCACCCAGCTTCTGTTCAGCTTTTAATAGAGAATGATCCCAATTTCATCACATTCTTGAAGGCAGCAAGTCACACCAAAACCTGAGAATTGTTAGGTTGGGTGGTACGTTATTGTAAATTCATCCTGAGAAATCTCCAAGGTTAGTGTAATACTAGAACAAAATATTGCTCTGTCCTGTGAAAATACAACACTCTATATGCCTGGTACGATCTTATGTTAAGCTCTGTGCAGTTGGAAGGCTAATGACCTGATTTCTTTCCATTTTATAAATCAGTAAACTGAGGAACATAATCTTAGATGCCCATGCTTTTGAGTTCTTGTTTCTTCTATCTCTCAGATACTTTTGATTATTTAACAGTTTATCAACACTTGGAACATTTGTCTTGTGGGTAGGCAAGGGTTTCTAGTCTTTCTGTTCTGAAGGCATTCTTTTCAATATTGAACCTGTTGGCGCAGGATAGCAGAATTGAATTACATAAAAGTTATGGTGCCTTTATTTGTCTGCTTCCCTCATTAATTGAGTAGTCTTCTTTGTGAGTCTTGCTGATAAATTACTCCTCATGTAATTGAATTATATACCACATTTTTCATCTCAGTGTATCAATATATACTTTCTGTTATTTATTTGCTGCTCATGGGGCTCGAACTCATCGCTTAGACTCTGTCCCTGAGCTTTTTTACTCAAGGCTAGTGCTCTACCACTTTGAGCCACAGTGCCACTTCTAGTTTTCTAGTGGTTAATTGGAGATAAGAGTCTCATGGACTTTCCTGCTCAGGCTGGCTTCAGCCCATAATCCTCAGTTCTCATCATCCTGAGTAGCTAGGATTACAGGCATGACCACCAGGACCCAGCTGTTTTTTTAAAAAAAATGTAAAGTAAATTTATATATTGCTCAAAGCTAGTCTCTACAAGCCCATTGAGAGTATGTGCCTTACTGATAGAAAGCCACCAAGCTACATTGAATATTTCAAAAGCTACTTGTCAAGTATTTATCTATTGTGCTAGATACAAGATGATAGGAATTTCTGGAATTTTCATTCCAGTAGTGTAAAAATACAAGAGACACATAGCCACAAATAAAACAATTTCTAGTCATGACAACCATTAAGGAGAAACATTTAACAGTAATAGAATGGAGAATGACTGCAAAGAGGAGAGCCATCAGTGTTTTTCCTGGAGGCTATATGCCTTTGATGATGTGAAAAAAAATTGTAAGAGAGAGCTGGCCTAGGCTAGCTCAGGACAGGCTAAAGCCACTGTGGCTGAAGCTTTAGACAGGATGCAAAATGGAAGAGTTGGGGAGAGAGGGATGGGCCAGACGCTGGGTCTTGTGGGCCATCGTTAGGGAGTTGGCGCTTCATTCCTATTGCAGTTGGAAGTCTGTGGAGTATTACAGAGAGGGAAATGAGTCAATCACCACTGGTTTAAAAACAGTGGTAGAAATTAGCTTCTAGAAGGACAGGCATGGAAGCAGGAAGTTAAGAAGCACTGTTGTAGGCAGGACATAGTGATGAACTGGGTACCATAGTAAGAGGAGGGGGAGAGGGGAGACAGTGGAATTATGCCTGAGACTCAGCCCATATACCCAGGAAGGCCACAGGCAGGGCTATGGGTCATATCAGCTGTGACACAATTGTGCAAGGCCACATCCAGCAGGCTTTGGAGGAGAGGGAGTCAAGGGAGCATGCATCTTTCCACCAGCACCTTGTCAAATCTGAATATAACACATTTTTAAATGTTTTCCAAACCTTACTGCCGCAGACCATGTGAATTCAATTCATCGAGGGCCTCTTTCCAATAAAACATGAAACCAGGAAATGTTATTTTCTTTCTATGTACTTCCCTCCTTTCTTTCCCTGCTGCAGAATGAGGAAATGAGTTCTGGCTGAGAACAAAACCACAAAAACGGTTCCACAGATCCAGCTAGAAGACGGGAAGTCAGCATCTTGCCTTCTTTGCCTTAGCCCTCCTGTGGGAAACGCTGAGAGTTGTTTTGTTTTGCTTCTTTTTCCCCTGGTCCCGACTAAAGCCAGGTCTCCCTTGAACAGTCCAGTCGTTCCCTTGGCTGTCTAACTCAATCTGAATGGAAGGCTTTATATCCAGCATCGGTATTTGGTAAACACCCAATTTCTTGATGCTCTTATTTCTCAAGTCCACTGGGCTCGTCATGAGCCTTTGGCCTCCTTCACCGAGGACCATGGATTTCTGGGAAGTTTTTGCCTCCAGCTCTTCAGCATGGATATTAAAAGGCCCCTGTCAAGTTGGGAAGGGTGTGGACATTGCCAGAATCCCCTCAAGCCAAGACCCTGAGGGGGGTGCCTGCCAGCTGGCCCCCATCCACACCAGAGACGGCTGGCTTTCTGTGGTTCTCTGTGTATGGAGCTGGCCAAGTTCCTCTGGATGAAAGGCGGTCTAATATAAACTGAAAATGTTATTAATAAGCAGCCACTTAAGAATTTCCTATGACTTGCCAGTGATTTGGGGGCCTCTATGTGCACAGGGGGAGAGGCATAACTTGTTTTACATGGATTAGGAGACCTATGCAGTCCGTCTGTAGGGGCCTCAGACAGGCCTTGAGGTCTTGGTAAAGGGCTTTGGGTAAGTTCCAGAGCCTCTTTGAGTCTTGGTTGTCCCATCTGTGGAGTGAAGATAATAATTCCCATCCCTTAGTGTGGTTTGAGGATTCAACAAGAAATGCTTGGGAAGTTCTCAGCAGAGTCTAATGCATACTCAGAAAACTGGTTTCTTAAAAAGACAGCTTGGGGAGATTATAACTCCAGGCATGAAACCAAAGTGCCTTGGCTTCCTCTGACTCATAAGAAGAAGAGATAGGGGGTCCCACATGCCTTCAGTGTTGAAGACTGGCAACTGGCTTCTCTGAGCCCCCAATCTGTAAATAGTCCTGCTCTTCCAATTGACCTTGGAAGAATGGCAGTCTCCAAGTTACCCAAATTGAAAATGTGTAGTAAGTAAATAGTCTGGAATATTTGATTAGTCCAAAAATATCTAACCTGTCTGCTTTAGGATATGTTGATAGAGAGAGGAGGGCATTTGTGTGACTTTGAAAAAAAAATCAGGCCAAGCACCAGTGGCTCAGCCTATAATCCTAGCTACTTGGAAGACCGAGATCTGAGGATTGTGGTTTGAAATTAGCCTGAGCAGACATATCTAAGAGACTCTTACCCAGCAAAAAGCTGGAAGTGAGAGAATGGCTCAATTGGTAGAGCACCAGCCTTGAGCAAGAAAGCTAAGCAAGAGTGTGGAGCCCTGAGTTAAAGCCCCAGTTACCAACACACACACACACACACACACACACACACACACACACACACACACACACACACACAATTAAAATCATGGTAAAGGATGAGTAATACCTTTGGTAGAATAGTGATCAATTTATGTGGTCCAGTCCAATGCACCTAGTTTAATACCAAGTTTTGAATAAAAAATATAGAAAATCAACTCTTTACTAGCTTCTTTTTTCATCCTAACTGCAAAATCTTAGTAGGTTCTAGATTGACTTTTAGAGACCAACAACCCTAACTACTTTTATTTGTTGTTGTTGTTGGGTGGCTTTTTTTGTTTTTCTTCTATATCCCTGGACATTGCCTAGGGCCTAACACACTAAGCACATAGTCTGGCTTTCCTAGATACCAAGCATGGTGCATATATTAAAGTTTGTTCACCCTAATGGCAATTCAATAAAGTTGAATTAAACCCAACTCAGTGTGATATAGAATCTAAGCTCTCAATACCCACTGCCTTTCAAGTATACTATTTAGAGGATGTTGAATGTCTTAGATCTTGCTTTGTAGATTTAACCAATCTCTTTCACACAGGAGACAGAGGCCAGCAAATATTTCATCTGGTGGCATGGAAGAGAAAGCCCAAGAAATATTTTATAGAATCTTTTTCTCCTGGCCTTGAAGTTTAGTAGTGAGAAGTATTGAAATGTACTTTGCCATCACTTTTTTTTTTTCAGAAACAGCTCCCTTGATTGACTCCTGGAGAGGAAGGGCTCTTGGAAAATGTTCTGTTAAACATCCAACTCAGCAAAAATATACATGCCATAAAATCCCAGTTAACATGTGGACAAAATGAAGTGAAAGCATTCAGAAAAGCGGAGCTGTGCTGCCTCCCTTGGTTTATTCTTAGCAGAGCAGTGGGTCTGTCTGACAGTGAAGACATTCAGAGCTTCTTTGGGTGCATACAGCCTTGTGTAGGGATGGAGTAATGCAGGTAGCAGTGTTTCCATGGAGACCCCATCCGTGGCCTAGCTCTTCTCCTTTGAGAGCTCACTCTGTCTACTCAACACAATGCTGAATTAGCTATCTGTGTGCATGGTGGGCAGATCCCTCACTGACTTGGGAGGCTTTTACAATAAAGCCAAACCTCCTCTTAATGGCGCCCCTCTTGCCACCTTGTCACCATCTGATACTGACTTCTCGCAGAATCTCAGCGGCATCATGTTCTCTCCCACCTCCATGCTTTTATTCACCTGTCAGGAATACTCCTTCCTTTTCTTCTTACCAAGAAACCTCCTACTCAACAGCCTTCTGGTGGAACATCCTTAAGCAAGGCTTCTCGCCTCTAATCTCATTAACCTGGCCCCGAAGCAGAAGGCCTGGCACATTCGTAATGACCATCATGAGACTACTCCCCATGTTGTTTTAAAACATTTTGCTTTGAAAAGCTGTCTTATTATAAGAATAGGATAACAAACTCTCATACACCCTTCTAGGTGTTTCTGGCCACATTATTGCCAGACAGGTGTTGATTTCTTTTTCTCTTCTTTCTTGTCTCTGTTCATTTCTTTTTGGTGGTACTGGGGGATTGAACTCAGGGCCTCATTCTTGCTAGGCAGGCACCCTACCACTGAGCCACGGCCCTAGCCCTTGTTTGCACAGCTTTATTTATTTGTTTTCATGTATTGTCAGTCATGGGGCATGAACTCTGGACCTGGGCACTGTCCCTCAGCATTTCAGCTCAAGGTTAGGGCTCTACCACTGGAGACACTGCACCACTTCTGGCTTTTTCTGTTTATGTGGTGCTGAGGAGTCGAACCCAGGGCCTCATACATGCAAGGCAAGCGCTCTACCACTGAGCCACCTTCCCAGCCCCCACAGATTTATTTCTGAGATAGGATATTACTTGGTTCCTGGTTGTGTGCTTAGGCCTTGATCTGCCTCATTTAGGCTTCACATCATAGCTGGGATGAGAGATGCATTCCATGATGCACAGCTTCTTTCTGCTGAAATGAAGTCTCATGAATTTTTTTTCTGTCAAGACCATTCTGGAACTGTGATTGTCCTCCCAAGCTCAGCCGCCCACCCAGCTGGTATGACAGGTACATACCACCATACCCAGCTACAGCTTGAGAAAGCTTCTCTCCTGTATGGCCAGACTGACCTTGAACCACCATCCACCTGATCTCAGCCTCCCAAATAGCTAGGGTTTCAGGTGTGAGCCATCCATTGCCTCCTCTCTCCTCCCTCCTCTTTCCCCCTCCTCCTCCCACATCTCTGTATATACACACACATACATTATTGTTGAAATGTCTGGGACTCAGTTGCAAGCAGCACCCTTTATGGGTATATACTTCAGCTCTCTTTTCCAAAAAAGGGCATTCTGTCCACACTGAAATTTATGTTCTGGCATCTTGTGTTCATCTTTGTGTCCCAATCCCACAGACAGTCCTGGTTTTCTTTTCTTTGGTACCTCATAACACCCACTGTAGTCCAGAGTACAAAATAGTTCAGTGGGTGATGGTTTAATAAATGAAACTGCCTGGCCACAAATACTAGGCTATTGTCCCTGCTTCCCCTTAGCACTCATCTGTCCAGTATATTCTGGCTCATGGCTCCCCTGGCACTAGGACATCCTGTGGTTCCCTCTCAACTTTCTTGGGCTGCTTATTTCATCCTGTGCTGAGGGCCCGGATGTGCGCTTCCTCCATGACTGCTGGGAATCGATAGGTTGTTCCCAACCTCATGACTCACAAGTGGACTTTACATGAAGAATATGCAAGACATCTCCCAAGGTCTTCACTGAAAGGGACTTTGGTTGCTCGAAGTGGCCACCTGCTCAGCAGCTTAAAGCTAGCATCCTGCCCATTTCCACAACCCCCAAGTCACCACCAGACCTTCCCTGGGATCCTCTCCTACCTACCTTCACATTTAGACATGTTCTCAGGGTCTGATGCTAGGAAAACCCAATCTGAAGTATTATTCCCCAGTGACTAAGGTATCATCCATATCAATCCAGGTAGATAGAAGATGAACCTTGTGTGTTTCTGAATGTGTTCCCATTATTCCAAAATTACAAGATCAATCAGCCTGCAGCAAGGCTTTGTGTGAGTTTCATCATCAGATTGTGAATTGGCATATTCAGGAGAGGAGATACCTGCCAATAAGAACTGACATAAGAGGACAGTAGGCTACGTCTGTGGGCTACATTCAATACCTCCCTCCTTTGCCCCCCACCTTCAGAAGAGAGGAGCACCTCTGTGCAGATGGCCGGAGCTGCTGGAGCCAGGCAGAAAGGAGGAAGTGGGGCAGGACCAGGCAGCAGGGTTCTGGCGCTTGGTGTACACCAGCCTTGTACCCAGCTGGCCCTGTCACGGTCTCCGCCCTTTAGCTCTGTGTGCATTAGGAAACCCTTTTCTCCTTTCTCACAGAGATAGAAATCGTGCTTCCAGACATGGCAAGTGTAAGGTTCATGCCTGGGTTCCTCATTCAGACTGAACATTTGCCAAATGAAAAAAAAGAAAGAAAAGAAAAGGGATAAGCACAGTCTTGTGTCTGGGAGAGTGGAGGGAGCCAGGCAGGCTGCAAAAAACAGGAAGTGCTCATGGCTGATATCCGGGCAGGGAGACACAGGAATTCCAAGGAGACAGACACTGAGGAGAATAGAAGGACTTTCCAGCACCCACTGAGACGCCACTGTCGCCTAAATTACACGGCTCAGCTTAAGTTTTGGGACAGGCGGTGGCTCAGCCAGTTGGGCTACTGTCATCCATGCAGATGGTTCTGGGGGAGGAGGAACAATTCAGGGAGTCCCTCCCCACCTTGGGGCCTTCAGATGTGCTTTTCAAACTGTGCTTGGAAAATGCTCATCCAAGTGTTTCTTAGAAGTGGAACTTCTAAGTGCGGCTCCAATGTCATTGGAGGGCTATCCACACCCACCCTCAGACCCTATCTGTTTTTTATCTGTGGTACTTACTATAGTCAAAAAAGGTCAAGTTTATGTTCATTTATTTGACTGCTGTTTTTTTCACTTGTCTTGAAGTTCTATGAAAGTAAACATGTTGTGTGACTTGTCATGATATGGCCACATCATAATCCATGTTGTTTGGTTGGATGGATAGGTAGGCAGACAGATACGGGTAGATGGGTGAGTGAAAGGATAGATGGAAGGAAGAAGAGAAGTACAAAGGAGAACAGAGTGAGGGATTATTTGGCCCCTATCTAAAACAAGGCAGAGAGTGGGAAGCACTGGTTTTGGAGCTGGACCACCACAAAGGTTCTAGTATTTGTAACTTTGGTTGAGTCACTGAGCTTAAGTTTTATATCTGCTAAATGGGTGAAATGACAGCTCTACAGAACTTCTGAGAGGGACTAAAGGAGATAAACTATATAGGGAATAATACAAATATTATAAATCCACTATAAATGTGAGTAATTATAGTCATGGTAGAACACAGCGGCTGCAGCCACCCCTCTCCTGTTGATGTCCAGAACAAAGTCAGGGCCCAGAAAGTCCTTAGGGGGCCAACTTCTTATCCCTCAGTGCAGACTTTGACCTCTTAGAACATGTGCATTTCACTTGATGCCAGCCTCCACAGACCCATTGTGTCTTTTCTTGCACTTGCGTTTTGAGAAGTATGGATAGATAGGAGGTAGAATCCTTGGAGGGGGCCATTTTATGATGTGATCCGAGTGGGTTCTGAAGAGGACCTATGTGGTCTGGTGACTACTCAGTTTCCTCAGCTCTGACCTCCTCACAGAAAGATTCCCTCAGCAGTGTTTTAGGATTAGCAGATCTTCCTTCTGGTTCTTTCTACCTAGTTAAGCCCACAGGTAGGTCGTCCTTTTATTCACATACATTGAAGCATCCTACAGTCCAGTAAAAATTCTCTTCTTACCTACCTCCTGAAACCTGGAAGAGGTGTTGCCAAAGGTCAATAAACAAACAAAACCCAATGTAGCCAGGCACTGAGTGGCTCATGCCTATAAATCCTAGCTCCTCAGGAGGCTGAGATTGGAAGATCTCAGCTCAAAGCCAGCCCAGGTAGAAAAAAAAAGTCCATGAGATGCTTATCTCCACTTAACCAGAAAAAAAACAGTAAATGATAGAGTGCTAGCCATGAACAAAGCCGAGAGGGAGTTCAAGGCCCTGAGTTTAAACTGCCATACCAGCACACACAAACACACACACACACACACACACACACACCACCACCACCATCAAGAAGTTTGGCTCATTGTAGGCTAATGCATTGGTGCATGTGAAGAGTTGATAGTTCTTACTTGAAACTCAGGAGATAAAGCTGGGTAACAGAGACTAGGGAAATCAGGCTCCTTCCCAGCTCCTTCTGAATCAGTCTTTCCCATGGCAGATACATTAGGTGGTTTGAAGCGGTATACATTATCACAGTGTTGGCGAGGATGTGACTGATACACAAAGACATAAATCAGAGCCAAGTCTTAGTGGTTTTAAATTATCCATGCCCCATCTCTCTCCATTTGCACAGAAAATTGAAAGTCGATAGCTATTGAAATCTGGTTTTCAGATGTTTTTGCTCTGAGGGTCATAACTTTTAACTCTGTGATACCTATAGGGATGTGTGTGTGTGTGTGTGTGTGTGTATATACAGTGTGTATATATTTCTCATGTTGGTGCTATTCTTTCATCCTATGTAAGTAAATTCTTGATCCTACTGCAGGCACTCCATCAGAACAAGCCTCACTTATCTGGATTGAATATTGCACAGTCTGTTTGCTGAGTGTTGTGTGTGCTTGCGTGGGTGGCTCTGGCTCATGTCTTATCATTCCAGGCCCAGAATCTTGTCCCCTGGCTCTCACTGAGAGAGAACACGTAGAATGAAGTCTGCTCTCCAGTTTCTTAGCACTAAGGGGAGGGGGGGGAGGTCAGGAGGGGAGAACGGGCCAGCAGCTGTTTCTGCTTAACAGTGATTATCTTTGGGATTGTGAGTGTTTGGAAATTGTTTCTCCTTTTTCTTGCTTATCTGCGATTTCTGATTTCTTTCTACATTAATTGTATGTTGCCTTTTTTTTCCCCCTTCTAAGTGCAGGAAGCAGTAACTTTAAATTATGATAAGTATAATAAGGAGGAAAATGTTTCCCCTTTTCCCCTTTCTTATTATGGATAAAAGGAGTTATTCTTTTGCTTTTTAGTCAGCTAGAGCCATGAGAGAATTTGAATACCCAAGACACATTTGGTATTTAGGGGGCGGGGCGGGAAAGAAAGCTATGGAGGTCTTGAGGTTACGTTTGCCTTGTCTTTAACTAAAAGTGCTACCACGTTGAGTCTAGTGATGTGCCTTTCTCTTCAGTCCTCAAGTTTGTGCTAAGCCATGTCGTGACCCCATGCGTGAGTGTGACATGAACCCCATGTGGCCATGGAGTCGGGACAGGGAAGAGGAGGCCTGGCGGCTGGGCTGCAGTGATGCACTGTTCTTGTTGATGATATAATCTTGCTTCTCATCAACTGCCAGGTGGCTGAGTGGCACAAGAGCATCAGACACAGCAGTTGGGTGAAGTTGGCTTAATCCCCACCCCTCTCCCAACACAATTTGAAACTAGGCATTGTCCAGTGTTGCTCGGACCATCAGGTCTTTGGAGAGAACCCTGACCAGTTTTCAGACCATAGTTTGAGATCCTCCTTTCTAACCAGACAAGCGTTCTCCAACTGTGCCCAGAAGACCAGCTTGCAGGACAATTGTCCTGAGCCCTGGCTCAGAGCTATGCAGCCCATCACTAGGGAATGGCCTCTGTTCCCCAAGCCTTCCCCATCTACTTGCCCTGGCAAGCAGATGAATCCTTTTCCTAGAGCTAGAATTATTATTGATGTGTACACTTTACTGATTAGGACTTATCTCTTAAAAACCATGAAAAGCCTCTATTCTTTTACTGTCTGTCTTCCCATCTATCAAAGTATCAAGCACCTCATTTTTATTTTGGTACATCTTAGAGACGAATTAGAGGAGATCAGAGAGTATGGTCATCTTCAGAGTTGTATCTTTGAACCCTTGAGGACATTGGACTCTGATCAGGCCTGGACTTTGGGGAGAAGGTTGAACTTGAAAGAAGCTAGGCCTGTGGTTTGACTCTTTAGCATCAACATAGGCAAGTCTAGTTTATATATGGAGCTTCTGTATATAAGGTTTTTTTAAATAGACATACACAAAATCTTTTCATTTAAAAGGGGGAGGTGTAAAAGAGAAAGAGAAGAAAAGGGAAAAAAAGGTCTTACTGATGTTGACAATGCCATCCAAGCCTGCATTTCTAGTTTAGGATTTGCAACTTGTCAGAAATTATGTTCTAAAAGAAGATGGATCTCTATGCCTTCATCTTACCAGTTTTCCCAACAAAACAAGACCTCCTTCTTCAGGGTTCAGTATTGTAAATAACCTGTCAACATCTCAAGGATGAGTCTGTCCACTACCTCCCCCCTCCCCAGTCTACTTACATGAACCTCTCCTCATCACAAGAAGTCAGTTAATTGGCATAAATTACTAGTGCTTTTCCAAATGGTGGGGTTTCTGTGCAGAGACCTGGCTTCACTGAGTCAGTTAGACAAATGGCCACTGTCCAACAATATGCAGCCCATGGTAGAGCTAACTGTGGCATCCAAGACAGGGAAACAAATGAGTTAACCAATTTATCTTTAGGGAGAAAGGGGGATGGGGAGTACAGAGGTTGTTTGGGGCAGAGGCCAGGAAGGAAGGAGAATACCACATCTCCTCTCTCTGAGTCATGGCTTATTCTTTGAAAACCTGTCATTCACATGGCCAATTATGTGCAGGTAGAATGTCAGTTCTGACAGAATGAAGCCAATGTACTCTTTGTGAGTGTGTGTGTGTGTGTGTGTGTATGTGTGTGTGTGTGTGAGAGAGAGAGAGAGAGAGAGAGAGAGCATGTGCATGCACACACGTGTTTAATAAAACTTTACCGGCAGATTCTATTTTCATAAATGTCTACTTAAAAGATAAACACCAAATCATGCATATCCCCCATACATACACATCTCTGAATCTACTTCATTCAGGTAAAGAGCTTTCATTAGGGTGTTGAAAGAGTGAGTGATTGGGTGGCACTATATATTTTGCCAATGGCAGAGAGAGAAAACAAAGATCTAGACAAGTCTTGGTGGCTCTATCTCTGACCCTCTGTGCCTTTCTAAGCAACTGAGCCTTGAGTTCTCAACTGGCAAATAGAACTTATTAAACCAGCCTTTCCAAAGTCATGGAGTCGCGAGAGGTTGAAAATTCTTTGCAAATAAAAATGGCTTGCCTTGGGAGTTCCTGTTAATTCTAAACGAGGAGCAGAAGACATCTAGCTAGCAGGAAACATAGAAAAGTCTCTGTGGTTTTGACTTGTGGTTTTTGTTTTCTTTCCTTCTTTCCCCTCTTTGGTTTTGCTTTGTTGGGAGGGGGGGGCGAGGCAGTGAGTTTGCTATTCTGGAGTAAAAGGGCCCACGGGTAAAATTGGGTGGGATTTCTATCAGTGATGTTTTCTTTCATGGAGACTCAGATGACTGCTACTTCGAGTCCTCATTGTGCTCAGAACTTCCTTTGACCAAGTTGCTTGACTACCTTGAATCTTTGTTGCTTCTCTGATAGTGGAGATGATTATCTGGTCTTGGAGTTCTGGCAGGTGAGGGTAGGTCGTGTGTGTGTGTGTGTGTGTGTGTGTGTGTGTGTGTGTGTGTGTGTGTGTGTGTGTGTGTGTGTAAGTAAGATAAAAGGTAAGTCATTTATGGTATGCATTTATCTGAGTGTACTTCTCACCTCATCCAACTCCATCACCCTGTGGTCAAAACTTGCCACCTTTAATCTATCATATAATTGAGTGATTGTATTTATCACTTACTGTATGTTTCTTGTTTCTGGGACCGTACATGCCATGATGAGACAGGGATCTATGTTTTGGCTACATGTCTCAAGTATCTAGAGCTGTCTCTGGCACTAGCAGGTGCTTTCAGGGTATTTGTTGAGTGACCAACCTTACATTCCTTAGATTATTTCCCTTCAGGATTAAATATTGTACCTTTCCCTCCATAGCTGAATAAATGAATTTCCTGGGTCCTTATTCAGAGACCAGATTTGGTGAAACACTCTTCTCCATTTTGATTTTGAAGTACGGCTTTCAACTAAAAGTCATGAATTACCAAATACTTACTATATTTGCTTTAGATGCAGTGAAACTTTATTTTGCCCCTAAAGTCATAAACTGGCATCAAAAAAAGTTCTGGTGGGAAAGAAGTACTGATTTTTCTTTCCCCTACCAACCTTGACCTTTTTATAGTAGTGGATTAATTAGAAAGTGATTGTTAAAAGCACCTCGATTACTTTCCTTTTGGCATTAGTATTGGGGACGGAACTCAAGGCCTTGCTGCTTTCGCAAAGCAGCATCCAATAGAACATTTTGAGTTCTGAGATGCTAACCAGGCCCCGAGGTATGTGTTCTGTCTGTGAGTTTTTGGACGTGATGAAAAGCAGGGACTGGGAGACTCTGACGAGCTTTACTTGGCTGAGCAAAACTGATTTTGTTTTTTCAAGTACATTTGTATGTCAGAATTCAGGTATAGCACATTTAAGAAATGAGAACAAAAAAATAACAATAACTGGTCATTTCCACAGATGAAGAAAAAGCATTTGCCAAAATCCAATGCTGTTTCCTGATATCAGAACTTGGCAGACTAGCATAGAAGGGACTTTGATTCCTCATCCCAATGGAAGGAACCTATCTAGAAAGGTAAAGCTGACAGGCACCAGGGGCCCACACCTGTAATCCTAGCTACTTTGGAGGCTGAGATCTGAGGATCACAGTTGAAGCCATCCTGGCAGGAAAGTCTGTGAGACTCTTACCTCCAATAAAACTACTCAGAAAAATCCAGAAGGGGGTCCATGGCTCAAGTGGTAGAGCGCTAGCCTTGAGCACAAAGAATCTCAGGGATAGCACCCAGGTCTTGAATTCAAGCACAGGACCTAACGAAAGAAAGAGGGATAGGGGTTACAACTAAAAATAACTTACAAAATAAAATAACTTACTAAAATAAAAATAGCTTACTAAATAATAACTTACAAAGAACCCGGTACCAGCCCCAAAAATGAGGAATAAGACAAACTTGTCTACTTTCTCCAATTCTTTTTCTTTTGTGGGTGACTAGGGTCTGAACTCAGGGCTTTGCACTTGCTAGGTGGATGCTTTATTCCTTGAGCCACTTCCCTACCTCTTTATGCTCTGGTTGTTTTTAAGATATGATGCCATGTTTATACCTAGGCCAGCCTTTATCTCTATCCCTTACTGATGATTTCCGTGTGGCTGGGATGGTAAGCATGTCCCACTGTGCTCAGATTTTTCTGCAGAAATGGAATCTCACACTTTTGTCCTGTCTGGTAGATATCCTCCTGATCCTACCGCCTGAATAGTTGAGGTGAAGGGAGCGAGCCCCTGGTACTGGCTGCTCTCTCATATTTCTATTCAACTTTTTTTAGGAGGTTCTAACCAGGGCAGTAAGTCAAAACAAATAAATAAAAGCTACCAGAAAGGAAAGAAAGGAAGAAATAAAATTCTGTTCACATGTGATATGATCTTGTATATAGACAGTCCTCAAGGTCACATTTAGCTGTTGGAGCTAAAACATGAATTCAGCAGGACTCTTATGCGACTGAATCAGTCTAAAAATCATACCTGGTTTTTAAATTTTTTAAGCCACACTGGCCACTGGTGGCTCAGGGCTGTAATCCTAGCTGAGATTGAGGATCGAGGCTCAAAGCCAGCCCAGGCAGAAAAGTCCCTGTGAGACTCTTATCTCCAGTTAACCACTCAAAAACTGGAAAGGGCACTGTGGCTGAAAGTGGTACATTGCTAGCCTTCAGCAAAAGAGATCAAGCATAGCACCTAGGCCCTGAGTTAAAGCCCCACAACTGACAAAAAAAAAATCAACAACAAAAAAGCCCCAAGAAACTAAACCAAGTTGCTATATGACTCAGCAATTGCATTCCTCTGTGTATTGGCCAAAAGAAATAAAATTAATACCTACACAGAAAATTTCAATCTAAGTATACAGAGCAGTGTTATTTATAAAGATGAATATATTGAATGAATGTACATTTTTATGTATGTGCTGATCCTGAAGCTTGAACTCAGGGCCTAGGTGCTGTCCTTGAGTATTTTGCTCAAGGCTAGCAATCTACCACTTGAGCCATTGCTCTACTTCTGATTTTTGGTGGTTAATTGGAGATAAGAATCTCAAGGACTTTCTTGCCTGGGCTGGCTTTGAACCACAAACCTTAGATCTCAGCGTCCTGAATAGTTAGCATTACAGGCATGAGCCACCAGCACCCAGTCAGTATACATTTTTAAATGATAGATTTAATGGTGTGTGAATTATATCTCAACAAAGTTGACCAAAAAACTCAAAACAGGGCTGGGGACATGGGTTGAGTGGTAGAGCATAAGGCCCTGTATTCAAAGCCCAGTACAATAGGTAGGTAGGTAGGTAGGTAGACAGACAGACTGAATTGATTTAATGTGGACGCTCTTTCACTGCCTTTATAAATGGCTATTGAAACTAATAATAAAAACCAGAGTAAACAGAGAATGACTTATTTTCTTTCTCCATCTTATTTTTATCTTATTGATGGAAACTAGAAATACTTTTGTATTGATGACATCAACACATTTCTTGCTTCATCATTTCTGTAGCTAAGAATATGGGAACAGATGGTAACCTTAACTGTTCAGTGTGGGGAGAGATTTTGATCTGTGGCTTTACCTTATGAATGCATGATCTTCTAATGCATGGTCTTCTTGTATATTCAAAACCTAGCAACATGGGGAAAATTTTGGCTTTCTAATTAAAATTCCCGTCCAGGATCTTGCAATAGAGGTGAAAATACCTGTCCTACAAAATCTTAAGACCAGATTTGTGGCCAGGCGCTGGTGGTTCATACCTGTAATCCTAGCTACACAAAAAGCTAAGATCTGAGACTCATGATTTCAAGGCAGCCTTGTCAGGAAAGTCAGTAAAACTCTTATCTTCTATCAACCAGCAGAAAGCCAGAAGTGGAACTGTGGCTCAAGCCACCAGCCTTGAGTGAAATAACCAAGGGATCTTGCTCAGGCTCTGAGTTCAAGCCTCAGTACTAGGGGGAAGGGAGGAGTAGAGAGACCAGTGGAGGGGGTGACCTTTGGGGTGGGAGGGAAGTGTCGTTATTCTTCTAGAAAATTCTTCCCTCTTTTTTTTTTAATTTTGTTTTGTTTACCATAGCTTAGGAACCTTTTTTAAAAAAACAGAATATTGTCAGGGTTTGTTAAATCTTGTGATGTTTCTAGTCCAGTTATTTTATACACATACACACATATACACACCCTTACATATACATATACACAAGTGTGCATATAAGTATATATATGTATATATTTGTTACTACAGCTAAGGAAACTGTGTTCATGGTCCAACTCCTGTGGTCCAGGCAGTAAGAGAAAAAAGAACTGTTCCTCTTGCGATGTGAATTAAGAAGAAAAGATTGAGTCTCAGCTGTAAAGCTCCTTAGCATGCTGTCTTGGTGACTTTCTGGTCTTTCACTGTTTCTATATGACACACGGGTACCACACCTTCCACCAACACAGGCGTTCTCTAGATCTTAGCTTGAGGAGTTGGTTGCCAAGGGATGTGTTTATGGTTGGGGATCCAAAGGCCTATGACTGGCAGGCTTTTGAAGGGGAGGGGAAAAGAACAAAATAAAAGGTTTCTTTTTTCTTGCTTCTTATATGCCCTGTCTGCTGTCTACAGGAAGATCTGCCTACACTGCAAGTGTCCCCAGGAAGAGCACATGGTGACAGTGATGCCGCTGGAGATGGAGAAGACCATCAGCAAACTCATGTTTGACTTCCAGAGGAACTCGACCTCGGATGATGACTCAGGCTGTGCCTTGGAAGAGTATGCCTGGGTCCCGCCAGGGCTGAAGCCTGAACAGGTACAGGTCTCCAATGTCTTTCAGATGCTTCTTCCTTATTCTAGTTCAGGAGGAGGTGGGGACTTGGGATGATTCAGAAAGGTGTTTGGAGCTGAATGGGATTGGCAACATCATAGGTCCCAGTGGGAGATGAGAATGGCAGATGAAATAGAGCCTTCGGTGATTAGTGGTTGATTCATTTGACTTGATTTGACTATTCCTAGATTGTGTGACAAAAAAAATGTTTCCGGAACATTGACTTTGAAACGTAAGCTATTGATAGATCATTTTTGGTTGGGGAAAAGAGGAGCTATAACTTCACCATGGACTTCACCAATCAGAGGTTTTGGAAAGGGGACTGAGGAAATGTGCTTTTTGCCTTTTCCTTCCCAGTGATCCTTGCTGTGTTTAAATACTACCTCGAAGCAAGACCTTGACATTTCCTGAAATAGTCTGGCACTAGCCCCAGGCTGTACTGGTTTGCTGAGAAGAACTTGCTTCCTTTCTGTTCTCCCACATTTTTTTCTTTGTAATAGCCCATTTTATTTGCAGATTTGTTACATATGTTTTGTTATTGTTGTTATTATTGGTTTTTGTTGTTTTTACCAAATACAAACTAAAAGCATTAAGATAAAAAGACATTTCAAGAACAGAAACTGTATTTCAGTCGATAGAGAGAGCTTCCCAAGTCAGTCCCTTTCTGCTCCATGTTTTATTCACGGTAGAAACTGTCTAGTGTTTAGTTACTCTTAATTTTGTGAAAATCTGTGTCTCAAAAAATACAAATGAAGCTGGGTGCTAGTAGCTCATGCTACTCAGGAGGCTGAGATCTGATGATTGTGGTTTGAAGCCAGCCCAGGCAGGAAAGACTGTGAGACTCTTATCTCCATTAAACTACCAAAAAAGCCAGAAGTGGAGCTGTGGTTCAAGTGGTAGAGTGCTAGCCTTGAGCAAAAGAAGTTCAGGGATAGTGCCCAGGCTCTGAGATCAAGCTCTAGGACTAACACAACGAAAAAAATGCAAATGGTACCCTCCAAAACAGGGCAAAAGTAAATATGCTAATAATAATCAAGTGATAAAATGAAAATTTTAAGTTTGTTTGAAAACAGCATGACTTTAGAGGAGGT
Source organism: Dipodomys ordii (assembly GCF_000151885.1). NCBI lineage: Eukaryota > Metazoa > Chordata > Mammalia > Rodentia > Heteromyidae > Dipodomys > Dipodomys ordii. The sequence goes on from NW_012267228.1 coordinate 18,644,239, forward strand.
TGTGCAACTCAATGGGAGATGTACCAAGCACCTACAGTACAGCCTGAACTTTGTATTCTGAGTACTCATGGGTTTCCCTTGGAACTATGTATCTCAGATACTTAGGGTCTGGTGTACAGACATTGTTTCACTATTTCTTGGTGCTTCATACTTTCTCTTCTGTCAGTCTGGGCTTAGAAGCACATCTTAAGCTGGGTATTATCTTCCCTGTGAACTTTCAGAGACAACATTGCCAGATTGAAGTGTTTGTCCACTGTTGCCTTCCTTTAGCCCATTAAATTTGTTTCTTTGGAGATCTCTTTGTCTAACAGAATGTATTTGAACATAAACAACCATAAAGTTGCATAAGAACTTTCAATGTGATAACGCTTTCAGAAAAGTTCATTTTAATTAAGCAAGATCCAACAATTCACCAATAACTCTCTGTTTCTGTCTCTCTGTCTCTCTTTCTCTCTTTCTCTCTCATATTAGGGATTGAACTCAGGGCTTTTTGTTTGATATCACCTGAGCTACAACTCTAACACTTGAACCACCTCCAGTACCTTTGCACATTGATTCTTTTTGACCTGTGGTCTTGCTTTATGTCTGGGCCAGCCTGGACTAAATCTTCCTATATGTGAGTGAGAATGAGAGGTGTTTTTCACTGCCCAGCCATTGTGATTTCCCCATAACTGGGATAACAGACCCACACCACAGTGCCCAGCCATTTAGTGAAATGGAGAAGTCTTGCTGATTTCTTTCCATTCAGGTTAGCCTTGATCTCTGCCTCCTAAATAGCAAAGCATACAGGCATAAGCCACCTCATCCAGCTACTTCCTTCATCTCTTTGATTGGCCATTTTTCATTTCTTCTTTCCATGTGGTGCTTGCAAATTGACAGATAAAATTGGGCATGCAGTTTAGGATTTGTTCAGCCAGGAAGGTATTCTTTAAATTTCCAACTAGAATGCAGGAATTTTTCCTGAATAATTTTATGTGTCTGTCTTGAAAGTTTGGCCATTTGTTTTAGACAAAATCTGATCTCACCTAGTCTTCACTTACTTAGTGAAGTATTCTCTTCACTGAATCCACTTAATCTTTTTGTCTTATTTGTCAGAACAGTACAGGCTTTTCAGTTTTGCCATCTCTGTTCTTACCGCAGAGAAAGAAATGTCTTAGACTAGAAACACAGAAAATATCTCCGTGAAAACTGAAGGTTGTTCTCTGTGTTGATGAGAGCAACGGGGTGCTTTCTTACAGTTGGCATATTGATGTTCTATCTTCCTTTTCTGTTCGGCTGAAAAGTAGCATATTAAAGAATTCATTTTAGAAGAATGAGAACGTTTGATTCAGTCTTGTCTGGACTCTCTGAAGTGGTGCTAATTGGCTGAAGACCCAGATAATGCTATTGCCAACACTTGAGTACCGAGTTCCCAACAACTAGCTAGATCTGTGAGCTTGTTCCATTTTCTTGCTGACCTCATTTTCAGCAACTTTGACATGACCTGTCTTTCTTTTGTTTACCCAAAGGACATTGTTTCCTGCTAAGCTGGGCCCTAAATGTTCCAAAGTTAAACTGTTGGATTTTTTTTCTGCTTGAATAGATTATTCCCTAAGACCATTAAACATCATTCAGTGATATGCACATTCAGAGGAAATTTTTACTTATCTTGACCCAAAAGAACAGCCAGTTACAGAAGCAAGGATTCTTGATTAAATCCAACAGACCCAAATGTGAGTGCCTATGGTATTTTTGGAGACCATTTGACTCATCCATTTGTCTTTGGGAAACATAAAACTGAAATTTCCTTGATTTGTTTTGAAAGAAAATGATTAACACGATTAAACAAGGGGTTAGAATTATGGCAAATGAAAGGGTATTCCCATCTCTTACAATTCTATTGTTCCTTGGCAGCTTTTCTCTGCTCTCTACACTTACTCAAACCTAGATGACGCACACACATGATTAGAAAAGGAAATTGCTCTCCAGAGAGAGAGAAAATGTCTTTTCGTGCTATTTGGAGAGTTCTATATTTGTCCAATAAAATGTGGGTCTATATTAAAGGTGTTTGAAGGGTCATGTTGTGTGGAAGAAATGAGCTTTCGATTTAAAATTATGAGGTCTTTGAAAGTCTATTTTTTACAAAGCAATTTATGGGTCTTAAGATTTTAAAAAATCAAACTGATGTGTTCTAAGATTGGAAAAATGCTAGCTCTAAGTGCCTTTTGCTCATAAAAGTTCTGATGTTTAATATCATGTTAGTTGACTATGATTTGAGATAAACCATTTTTCTATCAAGAGAAATTACAGTGAATGAGGAAATGTTAGGTGCTGGAGGCAAAATATTAAAGACTAGTTAGGCCTGAGAGTAATGTGTTTTCATTTTGGTTTGAAACCTTTCATTTCACTCCCGACCCTAGGGGTGGTGATATACCTTCCGGTGATACTCTTTATTACTCTTATTTCCTCTGAGAAACACCTTCAAGTTAATAGAATGCAAATATAAGTCCTCTCCCGTGTAGAGAAGAAGTGTTTTTGAATATGGACATTTGGTTTCATAAAAACTCACTGGCTCTTCTTAAAACAGAGTGAAAATGACAAATATGATAGATGATACCAGAAAGGAAAGGTGTGTGTCTTGTTATTTCAAATAACTAGATTGAAAACCAATCAACGACATTGTTCATATCCTCTGCCTTTGCTGAATCCAAATTAAGACAGTAATATCACCCAAGGCCCCTGCAGGGAGCCCACCAGAGAGCCAGGGTCTACTATTGATTAGCTACCTACCATCTCCGCTTTCCCTCCAGACTCAAACCGTTAAGAGTGTCTCCCGTCTCCTGAAGACACTAGATCAACATGTTTATAGCAGATAGCACCTGTGGAAGAATTTGGAAAGTCACTGACAAGCAGGGTCTATGAACCTCAGTCTTCTTGGTATTTTGTCTCAGTAGCTCTTTGCTGGAGAGCCTGTCCTGTGCTCTATGGAATATTTCACAGCATCCTTAACTTTGACCCACCAGTCGTCACATTTGGGCCCATCTCTAGATCTTTGCCAGTGTTCCTGGCAAGAAGCACTGGATGAAAGTGAGGCTCTGCAGAAAAAGATCTCAGCAAAATTCTGAGCCAGTCAGGATAGAAAAGGGCTGGCACGACTTGGCACAACTTCATCTACCACATTTTGGCTCCTCCATAACAACTGTGGGTTTGGTAACATGGCCAAGGGTTTGGCAGAGTGGAAAGTGAAGGTCTGTGCTGCTTGAGTGGGGCCCAGTGCAAATTGTTAAAGACCTATTGTCTTCACTGTCTAGACAAGAATCCAGTGGCAGGAGAGGCTGTTGGGGGGGGGGGTTGAAATAGCATGTTCTCCCTTTATAAAGAGAAAGAGAAGGAGAGGGAGGAGAGGAAGAAGAAGAGGAGTGGGAGGAGGGAGGGGAAGGAGGAGAATGAAAAAATAGTATGTTCTCTCTATGAAGAGAAGACGGAGTGGGAAGAAGGAAGGAAAGGAAAGAGGGAGGAAGGGAGAGAGAGGAGAGGAAGGAGGGAGGGAGAGAGGAAGGAAAGAAGGAAGGAGGGAAGGAAGGAAGGAGGGAAGGAAGGAAGGAGGGAGGGAAGGAAGGAAGGAAGGAGGGAAGGAAAGGAAGGAAGGAAGGAGATTCCAGAAAAACAAGAGGAAAGCAGTCATATTTCTATCAAATGAGGAAAATAGGTTTCTAACCCTTTTTGCTTGCATGTTCGTACCTATGTCGAGAGTAATGCATTTTTTCACTTATTTTGGATAAAATTGTGATGGTAATCACAACTTACCCTAACTTGTCTTGCTAGTGTGTATCTTAAGAGCGTTTTTCTGTATCCCAATATGTCCATTCAGATTAGCCTCTGCAGGCTGTGGGATGGGTTTCCATGGGTAGTTTCTAAGCGGGAGTGGTACCTCCCACCACTAGGGGGCATTTGGACATGAAAGTTTGAGAGAGGACAGCCATTGTCAAAGGGGCGGACTTGGGCCTGTGTGCACTGAACATCCTAAAGAGAACTAGACATTCCTGCCCAAAGTAAAACTGATCATCCCAAAAGCTGTGTGTACTGCTATTGAGTACCAAGGGTATGTGAGTCTGTTTGTGACCCTTGTGTGGTGGGTAGTTTTCCTGTGTGTCTGACATGAGGCTGTGGTTTCTAGAGTAGGAGTGTCCAGTGTGAAGCCCTCAAAGGCTTTCGATTTATTACATACTGCCCTCCCATGTGGCGGTCACAAATGTTCCTACTGGTGGAGATTATTCATTGGGTGCACGATTTTCCTGCTAGTTCTCGCTTGTCACTTCTTCTTGAGAATTGTGTGAGACTCCCCAGCTTCTTCTCTGGAGTGATCATCCTTTTTGTAGATGTTTTTAGCCACTTTGTGTGTCCACAGAGTTCTCAAATATACAGATCCCAAATCCTTAGTCTCCAAGGGTTAGTCATTTTACCTTGAGCTTAACTTCATGTTCACACCTAAGAAATAGCAATCACAAGACCTACCCAAAAAGTAAAAGGGCTCAAGTGGTAGGATGCCTGCCTAGCAAGCATAAGTCCCCAAGTTCAAATCCAAGTTCCACCAATTTTTTTTTTAATACAAGTATTTTAGGGCTGGACATGGTGTAACGCCAGCTTCTCAAAAAGATTCTTAAGAGGAAGTGGTTCAAGGCCAGCTCAGGCATGTTACCTCAACTTACCTCAAAAACAAGTTAGGACTTAGATATCAGTGGTTCATGCCTGTAATCCCAGCTACACAGGAGGCTGAGATCTGAGGAATGAGGTTCAAAGCCAGTCCTTGTGACTCATCTCAAATTACACAGAAAAAAAAAAAAAAGCTGGAAGTGGAGCTGTAGTTCAAGTTAGTAGAGAAAAAGCTAAAGGACAGTGCTCAGGCTCTGAGTTCAAGCCCCAAACACAAAGCACAAACAAACAATAGGCATCATGGTGCACACCTGTAATACCAACTGCTGTGGAAGCAGATGTAGAAAAATCACAGTCTGATGCTAACCAAGGCCAAGTGTGTGTTACCCTGCATCAAGAATAAACTATAGCCAAAGGACTAGGAGCATAGCTCAAGTACTAGAGTGCTTGCTTAGCAAGCCTGAGGTAGTGAGTTGAGTTCTCAGTACCAGAAAAATAAGTAAAGAAATATGTCTTATCACTTATCACTTCTTCCCATTCCCTGTGCATTTCCTAAAATATGTGCGGTAAGCCGATTTGCCACCCATTCTGACCTTCTCAGATTGCCAGAATTCAGGAGAGAGGGTGTGTGTTGTGACGATTATGCAGCACTGCAGACAGAGTGAGAACCACCCTCTCTGGGCTCCACAGGAACAGGAGGGAGGAGCTCCGGGGCTGACAGAAGCACCCTGTTTCCAAACCAGCACATTATTTGTCTGAATCGAAGTCTGCAGGGCCCATTGCAAGTGCCAGCCTGCAAAAGAAGCCTGGCCCTGCAGCCTCACTTCTGTAGTCAATGCAAACCTGACCTCTGGAGAGTCACTCAGCTTCCAGGAGCCTGGGTATTCTCTATGGATGATGATGATCATGGTGGTGGTGGTGGTGGTGGTAGTGATGATGGTGACAATGTTAGAGAAATTCATTAAATTTGCATTGAACAGCAAGAAAACAAACACCAGTAAATGGGGGTAGGTGGGGGAGGAGGAACTCTCCTAGACTGTCGGTGGGCATATAAACTAGTGCAACAAGTATGGAAATCAGTGTGCAAGTGCCTCAAAAGTCTTAGCAGTAGATCTTCCTTATGACCCCAGCATACCAGTGTGGAACATATATGCATCAAGGAGAGCACCTGCCTGTTCATGTGATTGCAACACTCTTCATAATAGCCAAATGATTGAATCAAATGAGGTACCTAGTCACAGATGAATAAGAAGAAATGGTATGAGCATGTATGTATGTATATGTATATTTACAAATTACATTTAAGTGTTCAGATTCTATTCAGCTACTGGTTCCTTTTCCATTCATTTGCTCCCCCCATCCACTAATACTCCATTCAAAACATTGTTGAGCTTCCTGATAAGTATTTTGTGAAACTGTTAATTATTCAGAGTTGATACCATGGAATTTCACGTCTGCTTATAGTTCTTTAGCCAACTTGGTTATGTATACCTCTACATGTGATTCTAGGGGAGGTTGCATTTTGGGTGTGAGATGCAGTTATGAGAGAAAAACTGCACCTTCTATCTTTCTGGGCCTGGCTTCCCTTGCTCAGGATGATTTTTTTTTCCTAGATCCATCTATTTCCCTACAAATGACATGATTCTATTCTTCCTGATCTGCCACTATTTATGATTTTTTTGCATGTTCCGTGCATTCTCCCATTTCAGCTTTTTTTTTTTTTTTTTGTCAGCCATGGGGCTTGAACTCTGGGCCTGGGCACTGTCCCTCAGCTCTTCAGCTCAAGGCTAGTGCTCTACCACCTGAGCCACAGCACCACTTCTGGTTTTCTGAGTGGCTTATTGGAGATAAGAGTCTCATGGAGTTTCCTGCCCGGGCTGGCTCTGAACTGCAATCCTTAGATCTCAGCCTCTTGAGTAGCTAGGATTACAGGCGTCAGCCACCAATGCCTGGATCATTTCAGCTTCTTAGAAATTATGTCTGTGCTGAACATCAATGGCTCATGCCTGTAATCCTAGACAATTAGGAAGCTGAGATCTGAGGATCATAGTTTGAAGTTAGCCCAGGCAGGAAAGTCTGTAAAACTCTTATTTCCAATTAAACACCAAAAAGAAAAACAAAAACCAGAAATGGACTATGGTTCAAGTGGTAGAGAGCCAGCTCTGAATGAAAAGCTAAGGAATAGCACTCAGTCCCTGAGTTCAAACCCCAGTACCAACACACATACAAAAAAGAACGGTGTTTGGTAATTACTATGACTGCATCTGTTACAGAAACAAGTAAAGCAAGGCTAAGAGGAGTTAAGTAACATGTCGAAGATGACAGAGCTATTGAGTAGCAGAGGCATCTTTAATCTCAGACAGCTAACCCTGGAACTAAGCCAACATCTGTAGAACTCAAGGTTGATCTGGCTTCAAATGAAGGTGTGTTCATAAAACACATAGAAGTTGCTCAATAAAACAATTGCTTCTTTCTCTCCCTGCTTGGGAAACAGGAATGACTTAAGTGAGCACTGTTAGTTTGAGCTGGCAAAAGCAACTTTTAGGGGCTCAGGAGAGGAAAGCTAAGTAGGGAGAGGGGGAGGATTGTAAAACTCTCAGGAATCCTAGGTTTCTTCTCCGCTTTCTCAAAACTTTTTGGTTTTTGTTTGATGTTTTGCTTTAAAAAAAAAAAAAAGGATCATATGTTGTAGCCCAATAGAAACTCAGGATCCTCCTGCCTCCAACATCTAAGTACTGGGATTATAAGCATGTACCACCACACCCGGCTCTCAAAGCTTTTAACAAAATTTTTTTAAAAATTTTGTTTTTACTTCTGCCAATACAGGAGCCTTTATGTTCCCCAGATTCTCTGCTGTGGGGTTGTTTTTAAAGGTGTGACTTCATTCAGATGAAGTTCTGTGGCTCCACCGAGGCTGAATGACTTGGACAGGGGCCCAGGTGGAGCTACCTGCCTGAAGTCTGTAATGGCCCAAGCTGGTTTCAGGGGCTATCTGTTGAAGACCTGAGTGTCCTCACCCACCTTCCTTCCCAGCGGGAGATGGACAGATGCCCCCCTCCTCCCAGGCCTGGCAGAATGGAGGCCCTTGGGTCATTCTCTGGGGCTGTTGCCAGTGCAGAGAGAGTCTTTCCACAAAGAAGAATGCAGTACACACCTTTGGCGGGGAGGGGTCAGCGGGTCAGCAGGCGGCTCTTTCCTTTGACCTCTGACTTTGCCATGTGGAACCTGTTCCAGGCCTGCCTCCACTGGCTCTTGGTTGGCTTTGGGGCAGTAGAACACGGGAGTTTTCTCCCTAAGCAAAAATCAAAGCCCACACGGGAAAACTTCATCCCAGAGGAATGGCCATTGAGGGTTGGTTGGTTGGTTTGGGCTCATTTGTATACCTACTATGTGTCAGGCACTGTCTAGGCACTGGGGTTGAGGTAAAAACAAGTAAAGCCTTCCACATTGAACCCGTCAAGAGAGGAGGGTAAAGACTAATAGCTTAGATCGTAAGTCTATGATCAAATAATTCCAGATTACCTTTTTATTTGTATTTGTGGTAATAAAGTCTTTCTTTTTGGTGCTTGGGATCAAACCCAGGACCTGATACAGACTAAGTCAATGCCCGACCACTTGAACCACGCTTCCCTCAGTCCAGCAGCTAGCCAGGCTTTGTCCTATGTGTTTTAAGAATATTAAAGCCAATTCTGCAGTTGTAACTGTGGCTCAGGTGTGGAGGGGATGGGCTGAGTGATTACCCACCGCCGTTCTTAGCAGGTGGCCTTTAGTCTACAGCATGACAGGCAAGAGCCTGTTGGTTGTAGAAATTAGTAGGTTCATGGGAAGCTCAGGAATGAGGGACAATCAGTACCCACTTGGTGTACAGCGAATGTGGAGGGCATGGTGAAGGATTATATGGGAAGAAATGAATGAGTTCGTTCAGTAGCCAGCTTCTGCCAAAGCATCCATGCTCTTGAAGGCTGGGAAGTCCCGCTGGTAGGCTTGCTTCAGTCATTCATCACTTCCATGTTTCTGCAGTAGGTGGAGATAGGACCACAGAGAGCCCCCATTCATAGGGGACCAGAGAGGTGCGGAGAATATCTTTCACATCCTGAATTGCCAGCAGGCACCAGGCACATACTTATTTCTCTCTACCCTTTTCTTGCCTATGCTGCTTCCTGTAAGATCTGAGTTTATGAGCAGAAGACACACTTTGTCCATTCACCACTGCGTGCACAAAACCTAAAAGAATGTCAGGTGCATGTTAGCTACTCAATAAACCGGTGTTGTATGAAGAGATAATCACATTTAACCCAAGGTGCAAAAATCCCCTACTTGTGAATGCATTGAAGATCTGAAAGGCTCACCAACTAAACCCAGGTACCACAGCTGGTGAGCACAGAGCCGCAGTGGCTATCAATCTGCCTCAGGGCTCTTCCCCCTCCACCAGTCCTCCTCCAGGCTGCCCCACCCAGTATATCTGATCCTAGGAGGTCCCCTGGCCTCTGCTGGGAGGAGAGTATTGTGGTTACACAGAGCTCTTTCTTTCTTAGGAGTGGAAGTCTCTAAATCTCAGGCTGGCCTGGTGACTAAGGAGTCTAATTTCCTCATCTCTTGGAGAAGCAACCAGGCCCTGCCTTCCCTCTTGCCCTACCCAACATCAAGTTCTGGTTTTGTTTGTCTCCTGGCAGTCTCTTATCTTGCTGTCATCCCATTTCCTCCACACATGCTCCGGTTCCCGGTTCAGTGTCAGGTATCTAGATAGCCACAATGACAATCTTCTATACAGAAAATGCGTCCTGCCTGCCAGCTACCTGCCAAGCACTTCTGTAAGCATTGGGGGACAGACACGTACAAGAATGCATTGTCCCTGCCCTTACGTGGGTGACAGTCTGCTCAGAATACAGACAGGTTAGAAGTGGACGAGTAAGGCATTTAGAGAGCCATGTGTTAGTGAGGGGATAAACAAGGAAGACAGCCACGTGATTTTGTGCAAGAGGCTGAAACACTTTTTTTCTGTCAGGAGCCAGAGAATGAATCTATTAGTCTTCATGGACTGTAGGATTGAGACACTGTTTGTAACAACTATTTGACTTTGGTTTTATACTACAAAAGCAGTTGTAGAAAATAGATAAAAGAATGGGCTGAGTTTGAGGGTGTACACCTGTAATCCTAGTACTTGGGAAGCAGCGGTTGGAGGATTAAGAGTTCAAGGACAGCTTTCTTGTATCAGGGAAAAGGCAGGGGGGAAACATGGCCATGTGACAATAAAACTTTATTGCACAAGCAGTAGGTTGATAGGATCCAGGGGCTGGGGTTTGCTGGTTTTGGATTGGATAACCAAGCAGATCCTTTCAACAGACACCTGTGAATGAAGTGGTTACGGAGCAAAAACCCCCTACTTGTGAATCCACCGAAGATCTGAAAGGCTCACCAACTACATCCACCGCTGGTGAGCACAGAGCTGATTCTGTAGACCTCATCTGCCAGTGGTTTTCAACATGTGGTCTCCATACCCATATCTATATCATTGGGGAACTTGTTACGAAACACAGATCCTCAGGCTTTGCTCTAGTCCTGTGAGCCAGAACTCTGAGGTGGGACCCTGTTGTCTGTTCCACATAGCCTTTGAGTGCTCTGGATGCATGCCAAAGTCTGAGAACCACTCTGAGGTAAAAGCAGTGCCAGAGATCTATGGAGCTGTATCCTGGCCAGCTCCAATTAGCCAGATAACACTACCTTTGACACCCTGAGCTTTGGTTTTTCTAGCTGTAAAATCAAAAATCTTATGTTCAGAATAAGTGGATTGATGTCTCTGACGTGCCACATGAATGCTGACCCATAGTAGGTCCTCACAGAATGGTAGCTGCTGTCATTATCATTGACATTATTTGGGTCTTGAAGATATACAAGCAGGTTCACAGGTAGGGGATGAGAGACAAATGCCATTGTTGCCAGCTCTTAGGCACTGGATCTCTCTTATGCCCCACTTCTTAAAGGACAACTCAAGATACTTTAAACATCTATCACGAGTGCTGTTGCTGCTACTTCCTTGCTCTGTTGTCCGTGCTCCAAGACTCCCCATTGCTGGGCTGGAGCCACTCTGCCAGGTGCTTGTAGACTGTTGACAGTCTGGTCTTTCTATGTGAGAAGCTATTTGTGCCAGGAGGGCCAGAGGCTGACAGATGTTGGGGGTATGCACGGAGAGAAGAATGACAAAGTGGTTCATCTTGCAACAGCCCATTGAGTGTTTTCTGGGGAGGGAAGGCACCATCTAATAGCCTCACTAAAAGCCCCATAAAAGCCATCATTAGACTCACCCACCATTTGTAGAAGAATGTCTTCATCTCATTACCCCACTGGCACATGCTGAGCTCAGAATGGAATTTCATGATGGAGGCAAGAGGCATGCCTACAGAACCAGGTTCTGTATCCCCAAAGCTGCAGCTACTAGTATGAGCTCCACTGTCCCTGGTCCCCAATATGTTCTGGGTAACATGAGCAATGAGAGGGAAGGAGACAAGAATTGGGCAAGAGAAGGCCTCCCCTCCCCCTCCCCCAAGGCAATCTCCCTCAGAGTTCTCAGGAATACCAGTCACATGAACACGGCTGTGTTTCTCTTGGCTTCAGAAATGCTCTGATGTCATCGGATGGTAATGAGAACTATGTACAGCTTTCAATAAAATAGCCTGTGAATAAACTTGTTTTCAACAGAGCTGTCAGAGATGGGGCTTGAACCTGGGTTCTCAGGCTATAGGGCTTCTGTCAGATAAAATCAGAAGCAGTGTGGCTAGATTTCCACCAGCTGGGACTTGTCAAGGCTCAGGTGTAGAATGTGAGGCCCTGAGAAGCCAAAACTTGTTTCTAAAGACAGGAAGGAGACCTGCTATTGGAGTTCCCTGCTCTCCAGACAGATGGCTCCAGCCTTCTCACATTAAATGCATTCTGGGATTTAAAGGGGAGGAGACTTTGCACTTGGACTTCCTGTGTGAAATCACAGCTGCACACCATCTCTGCGATGAGCAGTCTAGACTGGAGGCTGGACCTTGAGAGGTGATTTATTCTCAAGGTGATCCCCTCTGCATTGGAACTCCTGTGATCTTTGGAGTCATTTTATGGGATGGTTGAATGCCTCCACCATCAAATTAACAAATAGCTTTCTTCCTCCAGCTCTCTTACCCATCTGTCTGTCCAACCATCCATCCCATCCGTTTGAGTATTCAGACATTTATTCAGTCAGTAGTGATCTATTAAGGATTCATTATGTATAGGCCATTAGTCTAGGTATGGCTTCAGGGTGACTGTCTTCCAGGTACAGTGGAACCCAGAACTCCCAAACCAGTCTTTCCTATTTTACCTTGTATGGTGTGTTCCATTGAGACTTTACAGGCAGATAGAAAATGTCCATCCAGACCCCAGGCTTTGTGTTGCTCTTCTGTGGCTTTTGTCTTTTAAGTAATTGTCCCTCTAGGCGGGAGCCATGAGCCTTGGGCTTTGATATTAACTGGCTCTGTGTTCAAATCCCAACTGCGCTATTCTGTAGTATTGATCAAGTTAATTTACCTCTGAGAGCTTTCACTTCATCATCTGAAAAGCCTTACACAACTATAGTATCATTGTAAGGATTCAAGGCGACAGTGCCTGAGGAACTGATGTTTGAATCTGATGGTGGTTTTTATTATTTTTTTTAATTGGAAACAAGCCAGGCATGGAAATACATGATTATAATGCTAGCTATTAAGGAGACAAAGGCAAGAGGATTCCAAATATAAGCCTAACCTAGGCAAGTGAAACTCTGTCCCAGAAGCAAAATAAAACAAAAGGACTGAGTGCATGCGTCAAGTGGTAGAGTACTTCCCCAATATGCCCAAGGCCTTGGGTTCAATCCCCAGCAACACATACACACACAAACACACAGAATGAAAATCACCCAAATATTCATCACCAGGTAAATGGATTAACAAGTTGTGTTGCATTTATATAGTAAACTACTATTCTGCAATAAAAGGAAATGAACTATTGACATATGCCAAGATCTCAAAGCACTATGTTGCATGAAAGAATGGATAAGACCAAGACAGCATATACTATATGATTCTGTTTATATAGAACTGTAGAAGATGCACACCAACTAGCAGTGACAGAAGGCAGACAGACCAGTGATTACTGACAGAGAAGAAAGCTTCTGAGGGCCTCGTGAATGCTCAGAGTCTTGATTATGCTGAGACATTCACGGATGTGCACAGACGTCATCACATATCAAATTGTGTGCATCCTGTACATATGTGTGGTTTATTATATGTCATATGCACCGGTGAAGTGAATGAATGCATGAAGTTGGTCTTCAACAAACAGGAAGGCAGAGGCCTCAGGAAGAGGAAACTGAGCCTTTTAGCCAAGAACTATCAGAATGAACTGCTTTGTATTAATTATACACAATCAAAAGGAGATTTAGGGCAGAAATCCATCAACATCAAGATGGATGGTACTAGAAAATCACTTCTGCTAGCTGACTACTTTCATCATGGCTGCAGATTTCCTGGGGGTAGTGTCTAATCCTTATTTGGCCTTCAGCTACCACTGATGCTGGTTGTTGTTGCTACTGTGGTTTGGAAGATCAATTAAGACTCAGCAATTAGATCTGGCTAAGCGAAGATAATTATTCCAGCTGTCTCTGATCGTGCATTTCTCATCCAGAAACATCCATTGATAGGCTGGTTATTAGCTTGAAACAAGTTCAAGACTGTTAGACGTAGTTGTACATCTGTGCACTGATCAAAGATGCCTGGCCAATGGAGCAATTGGAGGTAGATATTTACCTGTGCTCTGATGCCTCCTTGAAGGGCTATACTTTCTTTGACAGATGTCATCTTGCAGCTTACCTGGCTATAATTGTTTCAGGGTTCTCTCTGCTTAGGCTTTTTCGGTGTGCGTGTGCGTGCGTGCATGCGTGCGTGCGTGCGTGTGTGTGTGTGTGTGTGTGTGTGTGTGTGCTGGTACTGGAGCTTGAACTCAGGGCCTAGGTTCTGTCCCTTAGCTTTATTGCCCCAAATTGGTATTCTACCACTTGAGTCACACCTCCACTTCCAGCTTTTTTTGTGTGTGGTTAATTGGAGAGGAGAGTCTCATGGACTTTTCTGCCTGGGCTGGCTTTGAACCTTGATCCTCAGATCTCAGGCTCTTAAGTAGCTAGGATTTCATCCTTTTCCCTTGTTATCTTATTTCATACAAAGGCTTCCCATTTCCTCAGGTCCTTTGTTTGATGGAAAACTGTAGAAGGTATTTGTATTCTCAGCATGATTAGCTATTGATCTGTCCTTAAATCCAACCACAGAAAGTGCTTTGCCGCCTGTTCTGGCCTGAGACTGGGTAAGTTCTATAGACCAGCAGTTCAACCTCTCACAGGTGAAGGCAAATGTGCTACTTTCACAGTGATGGAGGACTCTGAACTTGGTTCTGAACTTGACAGTGAGCTTTATGTATCCGTATGCTCTCCTGGAGATTGGGACCTCCAAGATCAGTGTACTAGGGACCAAAGAGGGCATTTTGACACATCCTCATAAGGAAAGAGACAAGGGAAAGGATGATCCCTGGTGGAAAGGCAGACCAGGGTGGACCTGCTTCCCTAAGCCTCTTAGATGACAGTGTTTGTCCTTTGTACTTCCTGCACCTCCCACCAGGCCCTACTAACCAATTCCTGGTTATACTGGGAAATAAAGTTTTCCTTGCATGAATTTGGGGGCACATTCAAACCATAGACCCTAGGCTTCCTCCAGCCGCAAAATCTTTGTACTTGCTGTACTTAACACCTTCCTTCCACAATTGATTGTGTATGTGTGTGTGTGTGTGTGTGTGCATGTGTATACATGTGCACTCATGCGCCAGTACTAAGGTTTGAATTTAGGGCCTGGATGCTGTCCCTTAGCTCTTTTGTTGCTCAAGACTAATGCTCTACCACTTGACTCACAGCCCCATTTCTAGCTTTTTGTTGGTTAATAGGAGAAAAGGATCTCATAGACTTTCCTGCCTGGGTTGGCTTCCAACCACAGTCCTCAGACTGCAGCCTCCTGAATAGCCACAATTATAGGCGTGAACCACTGGTACCCAGCTTGAATGCTTAACAAGTACCCCGGTACTCAGTATTTGGTCTTCTAAAACGGCAGTGATCTTATGTGGTGCACTTTTCTTAGATGATTGTTAAACATTCTTACAATGGCTTTTTTTTCTCGCGTCTTGGGAGAAAAGTGTGCTTGAGCCACCTCACTTGATTTTGAGGTCATATGTGCTCAAGCTCACATCAGTTATGGTCTGAGATAGCCTCTTTTTAAGACGAAATCGTATCATTGTGATAACATTTGAAAATTACTTCCTTTGTGTTGTTTGCTCCCTTCCTTTGTAAGAATTGATCCTGAAACATTCTGTTTTTGTGGTTCTGTGTCCCCTCCCCCCATCTCCCAAAAAATGTAGGAGTAAAGATTCTTTTTTCTTTTATCTATTTCCCGCTAGCATCCCAAAAGGGTTTAGGAGCACTTTTTAGTAGAGTTAATTGCAAGGAGGGTAGAAAATGCTGTAAGGGTCCCCAGAGAAAGGACAAGCTTCCAGCAGGAAACAGGGACTAAAGCGGCTCTGTAACATCTGGGCACTGTGTTGGCCCAGCACACAGAGAAGGTTCTGGGCTTTGGATGCTGAGTGTGGTAAGCATGAGCATTAAGACGAGACATGGGATCTCTGGGATGCTGCAGGCTGCCCTCCCTCTGTGCAGCCGTTGATTCTGAGCTCTCTTGGCTGGGCTGGTTAGTTTCTGCATTGAGTTGCTTCTCTTACATTGAGCAATCAGTAACCTGGTAATGAGCTGGGCTGAAGTGTGCTATAATGAAGATTCTGTGGTCTGTAAAATGTAGTCAATGGCCCAAGACTGAAAATCAGAAGTGCTAAGTGGCCAACTTGTGGATGATGATTTATCCCACTGGTCTCTGCAGAAACCCAGTAGGAAGGACTGGGTACTGGTTGCATCTGCTGGGTGCAAGCTCTGCTGGAGGACCGGTGTCCTCCCCACGCGCCTCTGTTGTCACTTGCCTATCCAAGCGCTTGAATGTCAGGGCGGATGTATGGTCTGACTCATGCCTTTCCCCTTGATTTGCAACATAATCTCAGAGATGTGTTACCAAAGAGCATTTGGTTCTAACATGTAATAAAACTCACCCTCAAGTTGTCAAAGGGGTGGAGGAAGCTTGTTGCCAGAGTCTGGAGGAGGGAGGGATGGGGAACTGTTGTTGGAGGGGTGCAGTGTTGCAGTGTGGGAGGATGAGAAGGTTCTGGAGATGAATGATGGTGATGGTTGTGCAGACATGTGAAGGCATTTCATGCTCCTGCACCCCACACTCAAAAATGGCTAAAATGACCAGGTGCCAAGGGCTCATGCCTGTAATCTTAGCTACTCAGGAGGCTGAAATCTGAGGATCATGGTTCAAAGCCAGCCCAGGCAGGAAAGTCCATGAGACTCTTATCTCTGGTAAACCACTCAGGAAACCAGAAGTGGCGCTGTGGCTCAAGTGGTAGAGCACTAGCCTTGAGCTGAAGAGCTGAGGGACAGCACCCAGGCCCAGGGTTCAAGCCCCATGGCCAACCCCTCCCCCCGAAAAAAAGGCTAAAATGGTAAGCCAAATGTTCTGAGTATTTAACCACTAAGTAAAAAAAAAAATATGTAACAGATGATAATATAGCAGGTGCTTGTAGTGCACACCTGTTATCCTGGCTACTCAAAAGACTGAGATCTAAGGATCCTGGTTCAAAACCAGCCTGGTCAGAAAAGTCAGTGAGATTATCTTCCATTTAATCACTCAAGTGCTGGAAGCAGAGGTGTGGCTCATGTGGTGGAGAGCTAGCCTTGAGTGGAAACATCAAGTTGAGAATGTGAGGCCCTGAGTTCAAGCCTCACCACCAGTACAAAATAATAATAACAATAACAACAACAACAACAATAATAAGTAACTGAAATAGTTTTTCTAAAATCATCATGGCCTCTGTTGGAAAAAGAACCTGGACAGATTAACTTCACTCCCATAGACCCCAGGGAGAATATCGGCCAAATGTGAGTTGGCTTATCTGGCCCCCACTGTGTGATGTATTCAAAGTGTATACATTGCCAGATAGAGTCCTTGATCTCCCCCTTCTTTGGAGTTCCCACAGATGCCCTCCATGATCCATACAGTTCCCATCCCAACACATGGCTTTCATGACGAAGACTCTAAGGTAGGCGTTAGTACCCCGCGGATTTAGTAGGAATTGAAGCTTGAAGAAAGAATCCTAGATATCCTGTTCTTTGACTCCTTGAAAGGTGGAATCAACAGCAGAAACTGAAATCACACAGAAAGATGCCATGTCACATGTTCCTAAGGAAAAGATGTAATGTTCTGCTCGCATGGTCCAAGTGGTAGGGCACCAGCCTAGGAAACACAAGGCTCTGAGGTCAAATCCCAGTACCACCAAAAAAAAGGAAGGCTTCTGTTAAGGGCCAAGGTGATCTTTAAAATCTGTCCTTTCCTAGGGATATTAGCAGATTTGAGTGCTGTCTGTGTGCCTGGGAGTATTGTGTCTGACTGAGGTGGACAGTTGTGGCCTAGAACAGTGTGTTGCCTAGTGTCTCTCCACAGCCCTCAGGCATGTTGGTGGCTGGCAAGTGATGGAATGTGGACTTATTAGTTTGATTGAAATTCTTTTGGGAAGTATTCGGGTTTGAACCTGAAACTTTATACTTGCTCATGGCTGGCCATCCTACCCCTTGAACCACACCTTCAGCCTAGCTTCTTGCTGACTAATTGAAGATGGAGTATAGTAGACTTTTCTATCTAGACCAGCCTCAAACCATGGTCCTCTGGATCTCAGTCTCCTCAATAGCAAGGATCACAGGCATGAGTCACTGGCTCAGGGCTCCTGATTGAACTCCTGCAGTTTTTGTCTGTGGCTCTGACCGTTTGCTTTGTAATCATTTGTCTGCTGTGTTGAGGAGCAGTGTCCTAGAGTAGAACAGCCTTTAACCTAGAGGTTGTTTCCTGTTCAGCAAAGCCTAGCTTCTTGCCTTGCACATGGCCGACTTCTGGATGCCTGGCCTTTTTTGTATACCTGTGCACTGCTGGGGTCTCGTTATTTATTTATTTACTTACTTACTTACTTACTTATTTTGTCGGTCATGGGGCCTGAACTTTGGGCCTGGGTGCTGTCGTTCAGCTCTTCAACTCAAGGCTAGCTGTCTACCGTTTGAGCCACAGTGCCACTTCCGGCTTTTTCTGCTTCTGTGGTGCTGAGGAATCAAACCCAGGGCCTCATGCATACAAGGCAAGCACTCTACCACTGAGCCACCTTCCCAGCACCTGAGGAGGTGGGGCGGGGGGAGGTCGGGTCTCTTTATTATCAGGACTTCTGTCTCTGAGATCAGACCTAACCTAATGATACTCCTTAAAGACTGGTTCTCCAAGCAGAGCCCCACCTGGCCCTAGCCACTGCCCAGCCAGCCCTTCTCTGAGCCTCCCCGCTCTGCCTGCAGGCCGGCAGTACTGTCCCTGTTGTACAGATGGGGAGAGGGGTGCTGCAGGCCATGAACTGACTAGCCAGGGCTGCATGCATAGATGGTATCTGTTGCATCTGGGGTTCAAACCTAAACAGCTCCAGTCCAGAACTGCGCCCTGTGACTCTGTAGGAGGCTGCGGCCTTTCCAAGCAAGGAATCTTAAAGGGGGCAGAGGTGCAACCATGTAGACCTTGGGCAGATAAGGGTGAGGAAATCTTTTGGTTAATGGCCGCTTTCCTTTTCCTCTACCCAAAGCTTTCAAACTCTCAGCACTTCTTCCTCTCTGCAACCTCTTCTTAAAGTCAAAATAAAATAAATAACTGCCAGATAATAATGCTCCACACTAAATGGAAACTATTTTCTAAGTAAACGTTGAGGTTTAGTATTATAAATAAAAAGAAATCAGGACAGGCTGGAGAGAAGAGCCCGGACACCCCCACCCCCACCCTCACCCCTATCCCCACCCCCCCCCCGAGCCAGTCCACTGAGGAGCTCACATGGGCTTTGACTTAAGGCACCTGCTTAGGACATAATGTGATTGTTTTCTTTCCTGTGTTTGAGCAATGGTAACTTCTAAGTCAGTCTCTGGCTTACCGATGTTTGTGTGTCTTCCTCTTGAAGAAATATTGCATCTGTAACAACCTTAGCATCCCTTCCACCGTCTCCCACTCATTTTGGAGAAAAAGCAAGTACGTTGGATAGAATGGGGTTTTTTTTCCCGTTATTTTATTTCCTTACTGTATGTGTTTGTCTCCATGGTTGGATGTCACCCAGAGAGGCCCAGGCTGGAACACAGCATGTTGTCCAGGCAGACCCCTCTGGGCGCAGTCCCTGGTGGTCAGGTTCCATGGGGAAGAGGCACACAGCCACACCCCACACAGCCCAGAGTCACCACTACTCTGTGCTTTGAAGAAACACACATTAGAGGCTTATGGATTCTGGCAGACATTTTGTTGGGACATGGTGAGGGTGATTTTGGCATTGGAGGATGTTTATTGACATCCCCAGCCTCCACCCACTAAGTGATAATCCAGTCCCCTCCCCCAGCTGTCATAACCAGAAATTGCCAGATATCCTGAGAGGGCTAGAGAGCATGGGAAAAGCAAGACAGCCAGGGAAGTCCTAGCTACAGAGGTAACAGTTTAGCAAAGACTAGAAGAAGTGAGGGTAGGTCCTGTGGAGGTACTTGACAGATGAACATGCCAAACAAAGGGAATGGCTTGTGCAAAGGCCCTGAGGTAGAAGCATTGAAAAGGCCATCTTGAGCTGGAGACTTGAACAAAAGGAATGTGGTAAGGCTGGGGGTCAGCCAGCATCAGGAAAGGGTCAAGATGCCACCATGAGGATGTTGGCCTTGAAAGAGGGGGAGTGGAAGAGGGCTTGACAGAGTAATGACTGCACCGGCGCTTAATCTTCAAACTTGTGCTGCACAGAGCCTCAACCACAGTGGCACAAGAGTGGACACAGAGACGAGAAGTAGCTGGGGCAGAAGTGTGAGTGGGTACTTAGGCTAGGATGGACTGGTAGGTTATGTTCTGGACTCTGGTTATGTTCCAAGCCTTTCCTCTGACAAGATTGGCTGCTGCATTAGGCATCCGGGTGAGCAGAAGAAAGGGGAAAGATCGGTCTCTGGAAATGCCCACAGTGAGCTTTCCCTTCCCCTGCTGATTGCAGCCCTGTGGGAGGGGAAGCATGCAGAGACATTAAACCAAGCAACTGGGTATTACAGCGCCTTTCCGAAATTACTTCCTGAGTAAAGCAATTAAAGTTACAGCCTGAGTCTCCAGGAGAGACGAGAAAGGTGGTGGATGTCTCCTTAGATTCCACGGAACAGCTCTTCTCTCCCATTCCTGCTTAATGAAACTCGGACAGGTGCTGGCCCAGGCCCAGACCCACTGCAGCAAGGAGCGGGTATTCAAGGCTGCGTCTTGATGGGGCCTTTGTTTCCCCCCTGAAGTGCTGGTCCACATCACAGCTCCGCGCCAGGGGTCTCCCCTGTTCCCCTTGAAGAAGCACATCAGTCTTCCCTTCAAACCTGGATTCTTCTTTTTCCTGGCATATTGTGAGTTGTTTTTAAATCCAGACGACTGTGGTACATGCTAATGTTTAATGGCTGTCACAACGGCATCTTTTAGGAATTGCATTCATTTCCTAGAGAATGCAAATAAAGAAGTCATTTATTTCTGGGGAAGGGGGGACAAGGGAGAAGTTTAGAGGTGGGCAATCCAGAGTATGCATGGTAGTTCCATGGTATTATTTTAAAAGTCTAGGCACTTAACTTTGTGTTGTACCGTTCTTAACCCATTAATTCCATCATTGAGGTTGCTTCATGATACAGAGTGGCTGTTGGCGCTCCAGCCATTCTGTTTACCTTTCAGACAGAAAGCAGGAAGGAGGCAGAACAGGCAGAAGGGACTGTTGCCAGCTTTCCTGGCCCCCTTGAAAAGCATTCTCCCTCGGCTCACACCCATCACACATGGTTGGACAGCATGTATTCACATGACCACATTTTGCTCCTGGGGAGGGGTGCTTGGGCATATTGATGCATTCATAAAGCCACAGTATTCTTTTTTGGGGGGGGAGGTCAGTCATGGGGCTTGAACTCTGGTCTTGGGCACTGTCCCCCAGCTCTTCAGCTCAAGGTGCACACTCTACCTCTTGAGCCACAGCACCACTTCTGGTTTTCTGAGTGGCTTATTGGAGCTAAGTATCTCACGGACTTTTCTGCCCAGTCTGGCTTTGAACTGTGGTTCTTAGATCTCAGCCTCTTGAGTAGCTAGGATTACAGGCGTGAGCCACTGGCGCCCGGCAAGCCACAGTATTCTTGTTGAAGAAGAAAAAGACATGGATTTTTCTCTTGCTTTCTCTCTCTCTCCCTCTCTCTGTATCTCTCTCTGTCTCTGTCTCTCTGTGTCTGTCTCTGTCTCTCTCTCTGCCCATCTAGCTACTGGTCTTTCTTTCTTAACAAAAACCAAGAATCCACTAAGAACAGAGGGGCAATGGGGGAGGAAGGAAGGCAGTTACAGTTCACCTCTGTGATATTCAATCCATCAAGTATAAAGCACACCTGGCTCTTGGGTACCACAGGGTGTGTGAGAGTGAAATATTGCATAGAAAACCACTTCCAGCCTGGGAGCCACTCAGTAAATACATGGTTCATGACCCTTTTCTTCATGTAGTGGGTAGTCATGGCTGCCGAGATCAGCCCAGGGCGTCGGACAGTGTCTGTTGGGTGCCTGCTGCAAGGAGAAAAGCTTTGCTCTTTGAACTCTCATTGGTGGCCTGGGTCAGTGGAATGTGTCTAACTGTCTAATTGTGGGAGGAGACACCCAAACAGGTAGGTAGGGGCCTTCCTTTGAATTTCCTAGATTTCTTGGGAAACGTGGTAAGCCCATCATACTTTCTGAGATGAAAATAGTTGGCTAGCTGAAAAACTCTCCAAAGTGGATGTCTGTGGACCCAAGCAGCACCCTAAGAATGGCTACACATGCCAATCAGGGGGCTCCATCCCCGGCCGATGGGATTGGAAATCTGTGTTGTAACAAGCCTTCCAGGGAATGCTACTCCAAGCTAAAGGGGACAACCACTGCACAAACGGATGTGCTTCTCACAGTTCTTATTGTATTTGGGGGTAAGGGAAGTGGTATCAAGGCCTGGGTGCTGTCTCTGAGCAATTTAGTAGCTCAAGGCTGGCACCCTACCACTTGAGCCACAGCTCCATTTCTAGCTTTTTGGTGGTTCATTTAGAGATCAGAGTCTCACGGACTTTCCTGCCCAGGTTGCCTTCCAACCACGATCCTCAGATCTCAGCCTCTTGAGTAGCGAGGATTATAGGCGTGAGCCGTCAGCACCCGGCTCACACACTTTTTGACAGCCTGCCTTTCTGCCACAAGCAGTCAGTAGCTGGCTACCTCCCTCCCCTTGCCCAGGCAGACACGCTGTCAGACCTGCACCTCCTCCTTGCAGGCACAGAGTCTCTAGCAGGGTGAGGCCGTGCTTCGGAGAGTGTTTGCACACCGACTGGAGTTCTGACAATCTGACATGGACTGAAGTCCTTCCAAGCCGCCCTGTTAGGGAACAACCCCTTCAATAAAGGCCTACGGCTATTTCATGTTCATAAGCCAGTTTATTGTGTTCTAAATAACACAGTAAATTGTTCGGGGACGTGTACCCAGTCAGACTTCACCCAGGGCAGAATCACAGCCTTTACTTGGGAACAGCCTAGTGGAGCAAAGCTTCTAGCACCTTCTGTGGAGGAGCATGCCTGTGGCCCTCCCGCATCTGGGCTCATGGGACTGGGAAACGCTGGAGCGGCGGGTCTCCCTCACTCCCTTCTGTTTCTTGCCCTCTTGATTCAGTGACAAGCGTGGGAAATCCCCCGGGAGATGTTAAAGCTCTGACATTAAGAGTAAAGGGCTTAGACTGGCTCCACTGGGGCCTGGAAGCCATTCATGTGGAGCTAACTCACCCTTCTTCCTCAGCACAAGCGCCTGTCAGCGACGAGAGGGTGCTCTGTGATACAAGCAGATGCTTGAGCATGGGGGCATCCCAGGAAGAGAGTTCTTAAGTCATCCATTAAATGATGAGTTCCCTTAGAAGCAAATATTGGAGCGCATTCTTCACTGGAGGAATGAGTGGTGAAGACTAGGTAGAAATACGTTTCAGGTGGTGATCAGTAGGCTTGACTTCTGCTCAGGATAGAGAGACCTGCGCTGCGAGGAAGTGATCACTGCCTCTGTGGAGAGTCCAAGAATTTGGGCTTGGGGATGGAGCTCAGAATACTGTTAGAGTTTGAATTGGAAATAGCATCCCCACTCCCGCAATGGCCAGTGTGCATCACGGTGGATGGGTGGTTGGACTCTTAGGAGGTGGAGCCTAATGGAGGAAGTGAGGTCATGAGGTGGGGAGGGGGTGGGTCCTTGAGGGAGATATTGGCAATCCAGAGTCTCTCTCTCCTTCCTCTTCTTCTCTCCATCTCTGTCTCCCTCCCTCCCTCTCTCCTTCCCTCCTCTCTTATCCCTCCCTTCCCCCCATTTCTCTCTGTGTCTGCCTTCTGGGCCACCAAGAGGTGAGCAGCTTTGCTCTACCACCTGATCCTTGCCTCTGTGATGTCGAGCCTTGTTACAAGCCCCAAATGACAGAGCCAAGAAACCATGCACTCGGAACCTGGGCAGCCATCTATCAACATCAGTCTTTCCTCCTTTTCAGTGGTTTGTCTCAGGGTTGTTTGTCCCAGCATCCGGGCACTCACATTTCTACGCATCCATCGCCAGTTCTGTACCTGAGCCAGCTCTACCATTGCTGACGTGTCATGTTAGAATCCCCCTGCCCTCCAGTGTTGGGATGCGTGCAACTTCTTCTGTCCCATCAATGGATATGGACCCAGCCCAAGAAGGGCTAACTCCAGACCACTGAGAGAACCGAGAGGAGCAAGTCACTAGACTTGAACTGAAGCACTTTCAACACCGGTGCTGAGGGAAGCCTTTGGCTTTGAGAAGCCAAGGAGCAGATCTTCAGAGAGAGAGAATACAGCTGAGGTTAGGGGACCCTGGGACCTGAGAGATTGAGAAAGCAGGTCCTAGTCAGTTTACACCTGGGCTTCTACTTCCTCAAGGCTACTGGGTTCCTTGAGAAAACACACACACACACAGAGACACAGACACACAGACACACACGCATACACACACAGACACACACACACAGAGACACACACACAGACACACACACACAGAGACACACACACACACGCATACAGACACAGACACAGACACACACACACACACACACACTCCTTGCCACCTATTTTTCTTGCTTGGAATAAGACATGGCTCCCAGAGCCTAGGGTTGGGTCTTATTTACATACAAACAATGCTGCTATATAACTTAAACTGGTAGGAAGTGCAGGGGCCACCTGATTATCTCAATGGGATGTGGCCAGGCTGCAAAGCTGTAGGATTATTTGACATGTAACCGTGCTCGTTGAACTTGAGGCCCACGTGCTTCATCTCTGCTTTGGAGTAGTCCCCTCCGTCCTATGGTGGATGGTCTAAGCCATTGTGTAATTTGCTCAGGAACCTAAAGGTGGCACGTGATGGGGCACCGGGGCATAGCAGGCTTGGCTCAAGGGGCTGCCTGAGAAGGGCTCTCAGAGATGGCTACTCTGGGCAGTGAAGAGAGGGCTGGGAGTACAATGAGCAGCCATCCAGAAGAGGGTCAGGCAAGCTTCAATTCAGCCCTGTGTTTTAAAGCAACCTAGTGGTTAACCATCACATTAGCAATTAGCCCTGGTGCGCAGGACTACAATGGAAGGCGTAGAATGACAGCTGATCTCAGGTCATGGCATCTCCGCCGCCTTTTGAGACACTGCCCCACTGCATAGCTCAGGCTGGACTAGAACTTGCTTGTGCTTCTCCCTCCCAAATTCTGGGATTATAGGCACAGACCACCATTCCAAGTTCAAATAGACCAAAGCCTTTCTACAAGCAACCATTCTAACTTAGAAGGCAAAACTCATTTCCTAAGACACAGAGACTGGACTTGCTTTCTGATACCTGGCCCACGTGAGGCGTATAGCACAGAGACTCTCCGACAAGTTCCTGGAATGTTCTGCTCGTCCGACAGGGAGATTGCCAGTTCTAATGCCAAGCTAACTTCTGATGTGGGCTGTTATCTTTTCTTAGGCATGCAGGCAGTCTAGAAACTGCCTTCAAAACCCAGAACCATTCCTTCCTGTCCCAGGACGTGGCAGTCTGCCAGGTACCTGGAGGAAGGGCTGACAGCGGCCCAGCCTTCCTGCTAAGAGCCAGCAGTCTGTAAGGAGAGCTCTGTTTGTGATTGTTTTGGGGATGTGATTTGGAGGACAATAGGCTCATGATGGTAACTGGTTCCCATCCCATCCTTGGTTAGGAAAGTGAAGGTAGACTGTCTGTCTCTCTGTCTCTCTGTCTGTCTGTCTGTCTCTCTCTCTCTCTTTTTCAATGTCCCTGTCATTGCAAGCCTTTTTCTTTTTCTTGGAGCTCAGTGCTAACACTCATGACTTGATCTCTGGAGATCAAAGGAGAGAATTTCGCAACTCTTCACCCCAGCATTCCCAGAACGTGCATTCATACCCAAGGTCCCGTACATGCAAAGGAGTTAAAGCAGAGGGAATGGTGAACTGCGGAGGTGGAGCCCCTGTTGCTGTCTGTCCTGGCTTGGGACATGAGGGTCTTGATTCTCAAGAGCTGGTGATTCTGCTGCATGGAAGTTCTTGGAAGCCTTTTCCAGAATGTTCTCTGTGCTGCCACCATTGGGAATGTTGGTTGTATTTATTTTTTTATGTTATAGTTGTTGTGTTATATGATAGTATGCCTTCTCTCTGGTCAGGTTTCTCTTGCCCTCGTTTTACATGTGGTTAGACGGTAGAATGCCTGCTTTCTTCTCTCAGGGTAGCTTACATGTTCAGTGCTTTCCCCAGTGGTTAGAAATGAACGCAGGAGTATGCTCTAATAAACTGTCACCCTCAGGAATGTTAAAAGATGTGAGGAGGTCCTGGTGTGAATGACAGTGTCCAGTGACACACATTGCACCCCACCTCGGGTCTCTTTTGGGTGGATGTCAACTGCTGCCTGTCTCATGAGTGGCCAAAACCTGGAGGGCTTTTACCGTAGGTGGAGGCTGAGATACCTAGGAGTTGGTGAGTGCCAGAGACAGCTTTTGACTGCGGTGCCCAGACAGGCGCTGACATATCCCTCAGCCAGGGAGGTGCCGCCCAGGAGACACACAGAAAATGGTAAAGCGACACTTGGAGAGGCTGCCGAGCGCACCTTACCTTCTGGCTTCACCTGCAGATTGGTTGAATTCTCCTTTTTCTGGGACACTTGCTGGCTTCCCCCCCCCCCGCCCGCCCCCTTCCGGAAGGGGAAAGCCTTCCTTTGGGGCTTACCTCTGCCTGAGCTGAGCCTCTCTGTGTATCGCAGGGGAGTTTGGCTCTTGAGCCTCAGGAAGGGTCAGGGGACAGCGGGAGTGCCTGCCTCCTGCCTGCCCAGCTTCTCCTCCAGAGGGGAAGTGATGGCTGGCATCGTGGTGAATAATGGGTAAGTGCTGTCTGTGTTCCATCCCTCAGGTGCATCAGTACTACAGCTGCCTCCCCGAAGAGAAAGTCCCCTATGTCAACAGTCCTGGAGAGAAGCTGCGAATCAAGCAGCTCCTCCACCAGCTCCCACCACATGACAATGAGGTAAGAGGCTGGAGGGGGGCTGAGATCATCAGAATCTTCTTTTTCATCACAAGGCCATCATCAGTGAGATTGTGGAAAGCTCCCTCTGCTGATTTCTTTTTAGGGGGTTGCTTCCTTAATTAGAGCCTAAAGGAACTGACCAGCGCTTGCTATATGCGTGTTGCCAAAATAGAAGCTTAATTCTGGCCTGGACGTGTCTTTGAGGCTGGCTATTTGTGGTCATCGGAGCTCTTCAGTTGTAAAAGCTTGCATTCTGGTGTTCTGATTGACAAAGAATGCACCTGATGGTTGTCTGCCTGTGTTGGAAAGAGGAAAGGGGCTCCTTGGGCCATTTCAGGCCCCGCAACAATGCAGTAGAATTGTCAGCATCGTTCCATAGTCAATGAGTGGATACAAGTTTTGCACGCCAGGCTGCAGGAGTTAGATGTGCAGCTCTGTAGCTTTCCACATCTGTAACTTTTTGTCACAGTGAAGCCTGGCTCTCATGAGAGGCCTCAGTCGTACTTTTCAAAGTATGGCTGGTTCACGGGCTGTCTTAGTGTCTGAAGCCAGAAGCACAGCCCTGAAGGCAGGTCCTTCCTACCCTTGAGTTCACATTGATCTCAAAGGGGAATTTGTAAACCTGCTTTTTTAGAAGATCATGCTGGGAGGGGTCAGGAGTGTCTGCTGGAAATTAATTTTTAGGTATCTGGTTAAAAAAAAATAAGGAATTTTGTCAGATTGAACTCTTTAACTCTGACTGCAGTTAAAATAAAAGTGCAGCCTGGTGCTCATGGCTTACTCCTGTAAGCCTAATTACTTGAGAGGTTGGAATCTGAGGCTCAAGGTTTGCAGCCAGAAGGGACAGGAAAATCTGTGAGATGCTAATCTCCAATTAACCTGCAAAAACACTGTAGTCGGAGCTGTGGCTCAAGCAGTATAATACTAGCCTTGATGAATAGCTAGGGTGCAGTGTCCAGGCTCTGAGTTCAAGACTGTATTGGCACACCAAAAAAAATTTTTTAATGGAATGGGAAAATAATCCACCTTTAAAGAGCTGAACACCAACTTCCTCCACCCATAGGCTGGATCCCAACGAAACGAGTGAGTGCTACTTAGAATGTCTTCACTTTGAATAAAAAGTGATAATATAAAAGCGTGAAAAATAAATTTGAGGGGCTGGGAGTGTAGCTCAGTTGTAGAGTACTTACCTAGCATGCACAAGACCTGAGGTTAGATCCCCAGCACTGAAAAAAAAGAACGAATATGAGTAATCAAGGTCAAAGCTTATACAATTATAAAAATTGAAACAACTCCGTAGAAAGAGGGCTCTTTCCTGTTGCTTGTTTCTGACATCATTAAACAAATGTAAATAATGTTTTCTCTTTTCAAGCTAAGGGCAGGCATTATAACCTGATGCCTGGTTCACTAATTTGGAAGTAAAAATGGAGCTTTATGTCTTCAAAAGCAGGCCCATAAAATACCATTGGGAGATCCTTGTGTTCCCTTTCTGGAACATTCCCATGGAGATTTCTTTCCTTTTTCTTTTCCTTAAACACACACACACACACACACACACACTGTTTACTTGAGGAAAGGATGTATGATCTGTTCTTTTGTGCTTTTAGTGATTTTTTTATATTAACGCTCTTTTGATAAACCTTTATTCAGATTATTACCCAGTGGGCTGAACCAGCCTATTTGGCATGGCTCCTTTTGAAGATAAAGGATAATGATGTTCAAGCATATATGTTTTTCATTTTTTGGTCCCAGATAAGACCATTTTGGTAGATACAGTTGCCCTGGTTTCCAAACTAGGATATTAGGTTTTCTTGTAGCCAGCTTTGTGATGATCGGTCATCTGGGTAACACCATTGGCCTTTCTCATGTCCAGTTAACTCCTGAGTAAGATAAGACGAGGGGTGGAGGTGGATTTAGACCTGTGTGCTGCGATGAGAACATGGCGGTAAATAGTTCTCACCGATAACAGGGTTACTCCTGTTGAAGCTGCGTTGCACTCCTGGGGATGGAGAGATGGAAGAATGGAGGGGAAGTTTCAGTCTGGTGCTAGCAGGTGCCTCTTGGCTCTCTAACACATCCCAGCCTCCACGTGTAGGAGCATCAGCATCCCCTGAGCAGCGTGGCCACCTTCCACTGGAATCCTAGTGGTAATTGAGCCATGTTGTTTTGGTCTCTAATTTCAAGATCCCCTTCTAGTTATTACAGGTGATTATTTACTTATAGGCATGATATACTTTCTTCTTCTTAAATGTATTTTGGGGATTTTTCTGTGAAAGTGGAATACTTTTAAAACCAGCATTACTAAATAATAGTTCAGGACTGGCCCAAATGCCCGGGTGTACAAAAGTACCTGGATCCAGGTAAACCTGCAAAGCTTCCCCACAGGATCACCGCTGCATGGAGACCAGCATCTAGGCTCCACCCATTCTTTGCCACCACCGATTTACGTGGACACACACAGGTGTGGAAGGAAGAGATCCGGCACTTGAGCCACCCCCGGTGACTTGGGTCTGGGTATGGTACATAGGACAGTGGGCTAGTTCCAGAACCTTCAGTCTGGCCAAGACTTGAGCTCCAGCGTTCAGAGACTTCAGTGAGTGGTGTGCATTAGCACCATGGTCAGAGGAGGCTCACCGAAGTCGCTTCATGCGAGACAAATGCCAGGCAAGGGCTATGCAACCAAGATGGAGAAAACGTGTGGCTTCAGGACCCTCTGTTCCCCATTGTTTGTGTGTTCAGGTTCGATATTGCAACTCCCTGGACGAGGAAGAGAAGCGGGAGCTGAAGCTGTTCAGCAGCCAGAGGAAACGAGAGAATTTGGGCCGTGGGAATGTCAGGCCTTTCCCTGTCACCATGACAGGGGCCATCTGCGAGCAGGTGAGGATGGATGGGGTGGGTGGAGGCATTGCTGGGCATGCTCTCATTCATCCCTCAGTTATGTATTAAGTACCTGCTGTATGCCTGGCTCCTGTCTAGGCCTTGGAGATGCAGCAATGAGCAAAGGAGAGGAGAGCTGACTCTCGAGGAGCTACGAGGTGGCAGGGAGGGGGGGAGAGAAGCAGACAATAAATTGAATCAAATAGAAAAATAATATAAACCGGGCACGGTGGCTCACTCCTATAACCCTAGCTACCTAGGCATCTGTGATTCTGTCTTGTTTCTTTCTGGGAAGAAATGTTTGAAAATGAGATGGTAGGGGAAACTGAGAAGAGATGAAAAAGCCTGCCCGGAAGGCAGAGGAAAATGAAAGAAGAGCTTTAAAGATAGACAGGGTTTGGTCCACTATTACAAACCCGGCCCCACTGAACTCCCCCTCTCTTTGGGGCCTGCCCCTCCCCAGCCTGGTGTTAAGCTTGGCATTGCATCAGCGTGCAGTGTGGAGTGTCTAGGAGCGGGTGAGCCCTCCCTGCCCTCACCCCCACCCCCAGCCGCTCGGCCTCCTGCCTGCCAGGCTCCTATGTGCAGTTATGCAGACCTCTTTGGGCCCCACCTTCCTCTCTTCTTGGTTATCTTATGTAGGAGGAGGGGCAGGGGAAAAGCTGCCCTGCCTGGAACATAGAGCAGATTGCATGGTGGCTGGCACGGAAATCACTTCTGCACAGCATGGAGGGATGCTGTCGGTCATGGTGCTGATGCTTCTGTCTTCCTCACAGTGCGGAGGGCAGATTAATGGTGGAGACATCGCTGTGTTTGCCTCGAGAGCTGGCCACGGTGTCTGCTGGCACCCGCCCTGCTTCATCTGCACTGTCTGCAACGAGCTGCTGGTGGACTTGATCTACTTTTACCAGGATGGGAAGATCTACTGCGGCCGGCACCACGCCGAGTGCCTGAAGCCCCGCTGTGCAGCCTGTGATGAGGTCAGACTCCCTCGAGGCCCCCAGCCCCCCATTACTCCAGAGCCTGGCCTCTGTAAATTAAAAAACAAATAATCATTGATACACAGTGAAACGCTTTAGATCACAGCCCAAAGCCTGGGCTCTATGCAAAACTCCACAGCCCTGGTTGGCTAGAGAGACAATAGTGGATGGGCGGTGATTTGATTGTCTTGCTGTTTCCAAAAGTTTGGAGCGAAAATGCAGGGGGATACTCCTGGAGACTCCATCCAGCTGTCTCTGCCTCTTGCTCTAGAAGGTGTTTCCATGTGCAATGTTCGCTAAAACAGAAGAGAATGCCGGACCTCTTCCTGATATCCCCCAGGCTAAGATTTACACCTCGATTTTCTTCTAAGATTTTTATCTTTTTTTTCAGGTTTTTAAATTTTGACAAACCAAAATGTTTTTAAGTAGCTGCACAGCGTGGTTTTAACTTAACATGTCAGTGTATGAGTACAACGCATCTTTTTTTTTTGGGGGGGGTCCAGTCGTGGAGCCTGAACTCTGGGCCTGGGCTCTGTCCCTCAACTCTTCAGCTCAAGGCTAGCACTCTACCACTTGAGCCACAGCGCCACTTCCAGCTTTTTTCTTTTTGCTTGTGTGGTGCTGAGGGATTGAACCCAGGGCCTCAGGCATGCAAGACAAGTGCTCTACCACTGAGCCACCTTCCCAACCCAGTACAATGCATCTTGATCAGCATCTTCCCTTCAGTCTTTCTCCCCACTCCTAATTTATCCCTACCTCACCTACCCCCTCAGGCTACCTGGTTCCATCTTTACCTAGGAACGTGGAGCATTATGACAATAGTCACCAGTTCCTCCTCTTTCCTTTTGTCTACCTACCCTCACTTCAGTTAGGTTTTTATAGATGGTGGAGGTAGGGAGTCAGAGTGATTTTTCTGATAAGGGGTTTTGAATTCTTGGTCAGGGGCAATCTACCACTTGAGCCACACCTCAGTCTGTGTTTTTACTTGGAGATGTAATCTAGTAGACTCTTCAGCCCAGGCTAGCTTCAGACTACGATTCCCTGGATCTAACTTTCTGAACAAATAATATTATAGGCATGAGCTGCTGACACCTGGCTCCAAATTGATTCTTTTTTGGGGGGGAGGCATCCAGTCATGGAGCCTGAACTCTGGGCCTGGGTGCTGTCCCTCAGCTCTTCAGCTCAAGGCTAGTGCTCTACCACTTGAGCCACAGAACCACTTCCAGCTTTTTTCTTTTTGCTTATGTGGTGCTGAGGAATCGAACCCAGGGCCTCATGTATGCAAGACAAGACAAGCGCTCTACCACTGAGCCATGTTCCCAGCCCCCCCAAATTGATTCTTTTTACATGAGACTTCCTTTTGTCCCAGCCCCATTTGTTTTAGACTATTTTCCCATGGATTGTATCCTGCACTCTTCTTGATAATCAGTGGATTGTTATGAATGGATTTATTCCTAGGCTATGAATTCTGTTGTTAACACTATACCTCAGTCCTTATCTATACCCCGTTACCACACCACACTGATTATTATAGCTTTGTACTGTGTTTTGAAATCTGTGCTTTAAAGTTGAAAACAACTCTATATATTAGAAGTTGAAACATGAACACTTGTGAGAGGCAGATAGGCACTATAAATGAGCATGACTCATTTTGAGACACAGGGGAGGGGTGTAGAATATAATCACGGGAGTAAGAGTGGACATGGTGACTCCTTCTTTTGCTTAGTATTATCATGTATGGAACATACGCTGTGTTGTAAAGGAAAAGCTAGCGCTTCGGGTGTTGATAAGACATTTTCTACTTTAGAAAATACTGAGTCCAGTGTGCACGTGACCTGTCTCTCCCTCGTCCTGCTTTCTAGTCTGTAGAGCTCTCTTTCTCTTATTTAAATGTAGCTGAGCTCCTCCCTGGTGCCATCTTTAATTTGTTTCAGGCAGGTGCAAACGTCAGAGCTACCGTAGCTGTAAAATAAACATCTACATCCAGGCTTTTGCTTCAGCACTGTGGGCAAGACCTGCTTTTTTGCTTCTAGTTTAGGGTAGTTTTCCCTCCTTTGAGGTGCGTCTATGGTAGCCTGCTTTCAGACACTCACCACCTGGCTTCCTCTCTGCAGATCATCTTTGCTGACGAGTGTACTGAGGCTGAGGGGAGACACTGGCACATGAAACACTTCTGCTGCTTCGAGTGCGAGACCGTGCTGGGCGGCCAGCGCTACATCATGAAGGAGGGGCGGCCCTACTGCTGCCATTGCTTCGAGTCCTTGTATGCAGAATATTGTGACACCTGTGCTCAACATATAGGTGAGTGCTTGGTACTCTCAGCTCCGTTTTCTGGGATTGGATCTCCCCTAGAATCTCTTTGGTTGCATGTAATAAAAGCCCAACTCTTACTTCCTTAAGTAACAAAAGGGAATTTCCTTGATTCATGTTAACTGGAAAGATCATGGAGACTGTTAGCTTCAGGTAAGGATGGATCAAGGGTTCTAACAAAGTCTTTTATTTTCTATATTCCTGCTCAGCTTACTGCATTCGGGAGCAAGCTGTCTTCACAGGACCCCTCTTCCCCACTAATTATTATCAATTTTAAACACTTGGATTGTCACACGGAGAGGTCCACAGTGTCGCTTCCAGTTTCGGATCTTATCTTATTTATCAGTCCTCTTTGCTGAGTTCTGTCCTCCTCGATAAGAGTAGGTGATACACCTTCCCTCTCCCTTTCCCATCCTGCTTGGACAAAATCAAATCAGCAGAGGAAAGAAGCAGTTGACTCTCTTGATAGAAGGAGCCCAGTAACTTTGCATGATTTGAAACCATCAACAAAAGCCAGTGTATCTGGGCCCTGGTGGCTCACGCCTATAATCCTGGCTGCTCACAAGGCTGAGATCTGAAGATCACACTTAGTTGGATCTCAGTTAATCAGTAAAAAGCAGAAGCAGAGGCATGGCTCAGGTGGTAGGGTACCATCCTTGAGTGAAAAAGCCAAGTGAGAGCAAGAGGACTTGAATTCAAACCTCAGTCCTGGTACCAAAAAAACAAAAACAAACGCCAACATAGATCTATTCAGAGTAAGAGACAGTGCTCATAAGCTCTGAGCTTCCCAATAAGTGGCAAACCCAAGTGGGACCCTTGTCTTTTCTGAAGCTTACCTGTTCCTAGGCCGTCTGGATGTGAACTTGACCTATTTGGGAGCCCATTGTTGTCCCGCTTCAAAGGTTTTGGTGGTAGATTCAGATGAGAGCTTAGCTCTTTAGAGAGCGCTGTGTGCTGGTCTAAGCCCAGCGGTGCAGACCCCTCTTGGGTGCTCTCAGGTGACTTGTCCCTGAACCTTCTTCTCCTGTGGTGGGCCTACACCCTTACACCCACATCCCTTGAGCTCTGTGCTTAGGAGTCAGACCCGCTGTCAGGACCTTTTGTCTGGCTATACTTTGCTTCCTGCCCTTGGGTGATAGCAAGTCCTCTTTCTCCAAACATCTTCCCCTCTCCTTCCAACCTAGGGGTGCCTCCACCATGTGTCCAGGAAGTTAGCTGTCTCGGAGAGTAGAACGGTCAGACACGCAGACTCGGGTGCTGAGAGCTAGGAATAGGGATCTGCACTGCACAGGTGTCTGGACACCTGGAGCACGAGGGACCTATGATGTCAGGGTGCAGGAGCTGTGCATTGATCCCCGGCTGCTCACATGGGTTCAGGTGAACACTTAATGGCTGAGAGGAGTTATGCATCCCCTCCCACGGAGGCTGAACGAGCTTCTTCACATACTACCGTGTAGAATGTTCACCCTGCAGCTTTGGAGAGAGAAAAATCTGTCACTCAGTCACATGCCCCCAGGAAGGCCCCTCTGCTCTGCTCTTTCCTTTCTGCCTCCTTTCCGCTATCCAGGGCTTTCGGCGGAATTCTCCCTTGCCTGCCTCTTAAATCCACTTTAAAAAATAAAAGGCATCCGTGTTTTGCTAGCAAAGGGACCGTTGTAACCTGAAGTACTGTGGGCTGTTCTTGTTGAATTGCTGCCTGTGATGTTTCTTTGTAAATCCACTTTTCTGCAAAACATAATTTTCCTGCCACAGCAAGAGTCTGCTCTGTATCTCAGGCACACTTCAGTCGCTGGGTGCCGCACCTCCAACCGCACTGTACAAACATTCCGTATTTATCCAGCCACTCAGTGCAGACCCTGCATCAGGCAGCCGTCGCCAGGGCAACGGGACACTTGCCGGCATGCAGCAAAGTAAACAGTCCTGTAAACAGAGTGAGGCTGAGGAGGCAGCAGACAGACAGACACCCTCGGAGAACTCCGAGGGCTTCAGAGAGGGAAGAGAGGACGGCTCAGATGTTGAGGGCAGAGCCCTTTTCCAGATGTCCCAAGTTCAGGAGCAGTTCAGAGCACGGGCTGACATGGTTGATGTTTATCAGGGAACCATGATCTGCTGCCTGCCGGGGGCCACGTAATAACATTCCTCCCCCTTCTTCCCTCTACCCCCATCAGCCCTCTCCCTGGAATTGGCCCTTAAGCAGCCTGAGCTGTTTGTTTCCTTGCAGGAGTTGGGGGGGGGGGCGGGAAGGAGGAGGGGTCAGCTAAGGACCTCACTTCCCTGCTCTAGGGTGCCAGCAAGGCTGAGGCTGCATGTGAAGTGTGCTGAGCAGCTGCATGCAGTCAGGGACTCAGGGACCCACAGGCAGCCTGCACCCAGATCTCAGATCTCTTAGCACATGGCAGAGGAAGTGGAAAGTTGCAGAGGGAAAGCTATCCAGCCTCAGCGCTCACTCTTAGAGAACATCGGGGCAGTGACCCTTCACAGGCAGGGAGATTCTAGCCTAATACGGCAAAGGAAGAATAGCTGAGACTAATCACCAGCAGCCCAAGGCAAAGCTGGCTGCTTGCACACTCAGTTAATCCTCACACGAATTCTATAAAGGAAGGATGGTTATCTTCCACATGGCACTGCTGGGGAGACCAAGGCATGGAGGATGAAGCCACTTCCTTCAGATCACACACCTAGAAAGTGGCAGAGCTAAGACCCGAACATCTTCCCAGAAAGGGGTGGAGGAAGGTTTCGTTTCCTCTTTGATATAGTACAGAATGGTACATTCCTGGGCCTCCTGCCCCCTCCTCAGAAGGTGGTGTCCATGGACTGTTAACCCGCCGCCGCCCAGTACTGATGCTATAAAGAAAAGCACAGTGCCAGGTGCAGTGGTTAAACTGTAGCCCCAGCTACTCAGGAGGAAGAGACAAAAAGTATCACAGTCTATAACTAGCCCTGAGCAAAGTTAGTACAAGACCCAATCTGAAGTGATGGACAGGAGCGATGGCTTAAGTAGTACAACATTACCCAGCAAGCACAGGGTCTTGAATGCAATCCCTAGTTCTGGAGGTGGAGGGTAGGAGGAAAGGGAGGAATTTAGCAGATGAGAATGGAGAGCAGCCAAGGCCCCTATTAGGGCAGACAAGATTTCTCCAGGGAGTTGGCCTACAAGCATTGTGCTACTCAGTTTTCACCACTGTGACAAATACCTGAGAGGAACGTCTTAAAGGAGGAAAGATTTGTTTTGGCTCATAATTTCAGAGGTTCCCTTGTTTCTGGGCCAGTGGCAAAGTGGAAGGGTATGATGGAACAGACCTTGCTCACCTTATGGCAGACAGGAAGCAGATGGATAACCGGAAGGGGATGGGTGAGTCATGACCCATGTGAGACCCACCCTTAGAGGCCCCTCCTCCAGTGACTGCTTCTTCCAGCTAGGGCCCAGTTCTACAGTTCCACCACCTCCTTGTACTCAATTCGTATTTTGACTCTATCAGTGGATTCATCAATGAAGGCGAGACCTTTATCACTGATTCAATTACAAAGGAAAACCTCTACTTCTGAATACTGCTCTTATCAGGGACCAAGCCTTCAATACACCCATGTTTAGGGGAGCAGCTCATAAATAACCACACTGAGCAAACACAGAATGGAGTGAAGGTGATAGGATTAATATGGTACTTAGGGGCAGGATTTCTGGATACAAATTGTATCTCTGATTCCTGGCTATCCTCCTTTAGGCAAGTTGCTTAACTCCATGTGTCTTTTATTTTCTTCAGCTGAAAAAGGAGAAATAATCCTAGATTCTACCTCAAACAGTTGTGTGAACAAATGGTGTAGATAAACACGCAAACCAGTGCTTTATCATGTTAATATTGTTATAAGTTGAGTATCCCTATCCAAATGTTGGGGATTTCTTTGTGAGATTTTGGAATATTTGTATATCCATGAGATAGTTTGGGAATGGGATGCAAGTCCAAACAGAATTTCCTATGCACATAGCCTGAAGATTTGCATGAAGCAGTTTTTTTTTCACATAAGAGCATTCATTGGTTTATTCATTTACTCATTTGTTTATTTTGTCTTTTTAGGGGTTGTTTTTGCTTTTAATTTTTTTTGTTTATGCTGTACTGAGGAATCGAACCCAGGGCCTCAGCCATGCTAGGCAAGCACCCTACCACTAAGCCACATTCCCAGCCTGTAAAATTTTATTATATGGAATTTTCTGTGTGTGGTGTCATGTTGACACTCAAAGTAGTAGCACTTGGGGCATTTTGATTATTCAGTCTTTGGATTAGGTCTTCTCAACCCCTATTACTGTTGGCAGCATTCTTGAACTGGACGTATTGGATACGAGTGAATTAGAAAGGAACTGACTGGGAGGTTAAGTTGAAATAGCACGTGAGCACCATTTATGCGGGAGCCTGATCATTGATTGATTGACACATCATTCATCTTGTCATTCTGAGCCACACCAAGATGTTGTGCTTTACATGGTAGTGCAGGACTCTGAGCGGCTCCTCAGCCTCTCCTCTGTCTTGTTTCTCTAGGGATCGACCAAGGTCAGATGACCTATGATGGCCAACACTGGCATGCCACTGAGACCTGTTTCTGCTGTGCTCACTGCAAGAAGTCTCTCCTGGGGAGGCCATTCCTTCCAAAGCAAGGCCAGATCTTCTGCTCCCGGGCCTGCAGTGCCGGAGAGGACCCCAACGGTTCTGACTCTTCCGACTCGGCCTTCCAGAATGCCAGAGCCAAGGAATCCAGACGCAGTGCCAAAATCGGCAAGAACAAGGGCAAGACCGAGGAGGCCATGCTGAACCAGCACAGCCAGCTGCAGGTGAGTTCCAACCGCCTGTCTGCCGACGTGGACCCCCTGTCACTACAAATGGACCTGCTCAGCCTGTCCAGCCAGACGCCCAGCCTCAACCGAGACCCCATTTGGAGGAGCAGGGATGAACCCTACCATTATGGGAACAAGATGGAACAAAACCAGGCCCAGAGTCCCCTGCAGCTCCTCAGCCAGTGCAACATCAGAACTTCCTACAGTGCTGGCGGGCAGGGCG
The DNA here is from genome assembly GCF_000151885.1 of Dipodomys ordii. Taxonomy (NCBI): domain Eukaryota; kingdom Metazoa; phylum Chordata; class Mammalia; order Rodentia; family Heteromyidae; genus Dipodomys; species Dipodomys ordii. The sequence continues at coordinate 18,681,852 of NW_012267228.1, forward strand.
CCGGGGCTCAGCCCGACATGTGGGCCAAGCACTTCAGCGGCAACCCCAAGAGGAGCTCGTCGCTGGCCATGAAGGGACACGGCGGCAGCTTCATCAAGGAGTGCCGAGAGGACTACTACCCCGGGAGGCTGAGGTCCCAGGAGAGCTACAGCGACATGTCTAATCAGAGCTTCAGCGAAACTCGAGGCAGCATCCCAGTGCCCAAGTATGAGGAAGAGGAAGAAGAGGAGGAGGAGGAGGAGGAGGAGGAAGGGGGCCTAACCGCTCAGCAGTGTCGGACCCGTCACCCCATCAGCTCCTTGAAGTACACAGAGGACATGACACCCACAGAGCAGACCCCCAGAGGCTCCATGGAATCCCTGGCCCTGTCGAACACAACAGGTAGGTCCTGGTCACCTCTAGGTGATGCCGATGGTCCTCAGGATCTTAGTGTTGTCCGTGCTGTGTGTCCCCTCCTCCAGCAGGCTGTAGAGCAAGGTCAACCTGGGTCTCTGATGGCTTCTGTCTTTGATGGGATTCCTTGTCAGAGGAGCTTATACTGTATGGAGCAGATGGAGGTGGGAGAAGGGGAGGCAGAAAAGCAGGACCAGACCAGACTGGAGGCGGAGTCAAGTGAGGGGCCATGTCCAGTCTGGAGGCGGAGTCAAGTGAGGGACCATGTCCAGACTGGAGGCGGAGTCAAGTGAGGGACCATGTCCAGACTGGAGGTGGAGTCAAGTGAGGGGCCATGTCCAGTCTGGAGTCTGGCTTTTGCCAGTCCCACGGGGGCTCTGGATGCTGAATTGCAGCATAGTCCGTTCCCTCTTGTGACAGACAAAGGTGCTACCATCATGTCGGTCCACCTTTGGCATTGAGCCAGACAACTTGCCCTGGCCAAAGACATCAGTCTGGAGAAGGGGCAGCTGTAAGGCAAAGGCAGTATTTGCAGTTCCTGGAGCCAGCCAGCTGTGGCTTGGGATACTCCGCATCCAAGGTTGCCTGTACCCTGATGTCAGGGTTCTCTTTCTCTCTCTCTCTCTCTTTGTGGTTGGTCGTGGGGCCTGAACTCTGGGCTTGGGCGCTGTCCCTACGCTCTTCAGCTCAAGATGAGCACTCTACCACTTGAGCCATAGTGCCACTTCTGGTTTTTGAGTGGTTTATTGGAGATAAGAGTCTCATGGACTTTCCTTGCCTGGGCTGGCTTTGAACCGAGATCCTCAGATCTCAGCCTCCTCAGTAGCTAGGATTACAGGCGTGAGCCACCGGTGCCCGGCAACGCCCGTCTCTTTGACATAGGATCTTGGCAACTTTACCTAGGTAAACCTTAAACAAAGATCTTCCTGACTCTATTTTTCCAATAGCTGGAATTACAGGTTTGCACCACCATACCTATTCTGGATATTAATTTTTTTCAACTAACACACAGCTTTTACCACATTATCAAACATGGTTTGGAGCAGTTCCACAATTATTAGCTTGCTTAATTGTCACAGTGCTGTAAGGGAAGTAGACTATTGTCATTCTTGCTTTAGAGTTGATGACACTGAGAAATAAACAGTGAAATCGGAGGCAGTATTCCAGTGCCCAAGTATGAGGAGGAGGAGGAAGAGGAGGAGGAGAAGGAGGAGGAGGAAGAGGAGTAGGAGGAGGAGGAGGTGAAAAAAGAGGAAGAAGACCTTCCTCAAGTCAGAGATTGCCCAAAGTCACCCAAGTTTTAGGGTGTGGAACAAGGATTTGAACCTTTGCTTATGACCACAGAGCCATACTTATATTTAATTACATCAGTCTGCCAACCTAATATGACCCCTGCCTTGTCTAATATTATAGTTTTTCCAGAACACTTAAAAATGTGAATTTTTTTTAAAGATGTGGAATCAATTTACATATCGACTAGACAAACGAAAGGTGTCTCTGGGCCCCAGGATGCTGTCACGTCTGTGTCCTCTTGTCCCAGAGGACAAGGGTACAATATCCTCACTCCCATGTTTCAGATTAAAAAAAAAAAAAACCAGAGTTGTGGTGACAAAGCATCTTTCCTAACATCACAGAAGTGAGCAATTAATGGAGAGTGATGGCTGCCTGGCTTCCAGCCCGGGCTCTGTTTTTCTCCCAAGATTTATGTGCTATAATTATATAAGAGGCCGGCAGGTAACTATGTCCATCAGCTCTGAGACTGAGCTTCTCACAGCTAGATCGCCTGTGTTAGCATCATCCATTGCAGTACTCGTCGATTAAAATATGGCTGCCCCTCCCCATGTAGATTGCCAACAGCAGAAATCCACAGAGGCAGGGCCTGGGAATCTGCATTTTAAATGGCCTCCCACAGATGCGGTAGACAGACATTGCTGGGATAGTCAGTCAGTGGATTGTAACTCTCATGGCCTTATATGACCTTACCTTAGAAGGGAATGTGTGTGTGTGGGGGGGGGGAGGAACGGGTCTCAAATCAGGAATGTGAAAAGGGTAAGAAAGAACACAAAATCCACTCATACAGAAAAGATCGTGGAATGTTTGATTCATGATTCCCTGTAGGTCCCTGAACAAAGCTCCTCCTGACCCTTCAACTTTGGGTTTTAAAAAGCAGCCTGACTCCTAGCTGATAAGACCAAGGGAGGATAAAAACAAACCTGAAGTCAGTGCTGTCTGCAACATGCAGCTGTTGAAATGGAATGAATTACAATTAGGTGATACAAACATTTAAGGCTCTCTGGTGGACTAGCCACATATCTCAAAGAGCAATGGGATGACATTTAAGAGTCATTTCATCTTCAGGGCTAATGGCAGCCTTGTTGGACAGTGTTGAAGACCACAGAGAGCTCATGGGGCTCCAGTCCTCTCACTGGTCTCTTTGGGAGATCTAAGCTCTCAGTGGATGGTTAGGAATCCGGTTTGGAGTTACAGGCTCCTGGGTTCAGATCTTCCCTGCATCAGTTAGAAGTCACATGGCCTCAATCAAGTCACATGAGCTTGACAGATGAGAATTTGTTCTCCCTTTGTAGGGATTTTGTAAGAATCCAACCACAAATGTATTTGAGTTCATTAATGCAGTCTTTCACACATAGGTCCTTCTGTAATGGTTACTTGGTGCCTTAAAAAAAATTATTGTTAATTCTTTCTCTGCCTTGTCACACTGAAGAATGAATCTAGCCAGTCCATCCCTCAGTGTCTCGCAGCTCCAGACAGATTTTTCACTTCAGATTTGAAATGCTCTTGGGGACCCCTTTTTTTCATCCAGGGAAAAGGCAGAACAAGAAGAACTCGAGAAATGAGAAATCAGAGAAATTCATTTTACACTCTTGTATTTCCATGGACCAATCAGATTGGCCCTGTGGCCAGAAGATGGCCGCTAATACTTGAAGCACTGCTTTATCATTTCCTTTCGCATCCTACAACAGAGATATCCTGTTAATTGGACTCGGAAAGCTACCGTTGGTCTTCCTGCTGTTGATCTTTACCATTGCCTTTGAATTTTCGGTAGTTTTCTGTTCTGAACTACATGCCTTTAAATCCTGGAGTCACAGTCTGACTAACAAACATCTTAGTCAGAATACCTTGGTCCCTTGCCAGAGTCAGGGTTCAGGATAATGGCTCTCTTTTCCTCCCATGGTTGGTACCCGATGTTACTGAACAAGTCTGTGTGCTTCACCTGGCACAAAGTGCCATCTTTTTTCTCAATAGATCTGAGAAACCGACAGCTCCAGTGGCTTGCCAGCCTCTGATCCATCCAGGCCCTGGCACCTCCTGGGTTGTTAAAACTGGGGGAGCACATCCCTTCCCTTCACTCACCACAGTGACTCAGACAGGCTCCGGCAGCTTGCACACACCATGCCGTGTTAGACGCGAGAGGCTCTTTAACCCTACTGTCCCCAGATGGGCATCAGACCCAGCCAGGTCATCATGGTCTTCAAAATAGTACCACATGTACACTGAATGCCAGTCATGTCTGGGCACAGCTCTAAGCACCCCACATGACTCAGTACTTAACTGTCATCACACTCTAGGTGTAGATACAACTGTGTTCCCATTTACCAGATAGGATAAGGGAGGCTCAGGGAGGTCCCATTTGAAAGCAGGGGGGCATTGTAGCTTCAAGCCTGTGACTATGACCAGTGTGGCAATGCATGATGGTGAAGATGAAGATGCGGCTGCTGTTGATGAGGAGGAGAATAAGGATGATGTTGGTGACGATGAGCAAACCACTGACCATGACCTGACACACAGAGAGGCCTTCACTTATAACTTCCCTCCAAAACCACACAACATCCCTCTAGATAAGGCCGACTTATACCCGTTTTACGGATGAAGCACACGGAGGTTTATAGAGGTTGTGAACATCCACGCCTGTGTCACAGATGAGTAGAAGGGTCACACTGTGGTTGCCACAGGGGCCAGGACTTCACCCAGATGGAGTAGATCTCAAAACCCACATTCTTGATTGTCCTGACCCACATCTTCTCATCGCGTGATCGTCACAGGCTGCATTTTCAGAGTATCCACAGACCCCTCACTGTAGCCGGTGTGTTGGCAGGTCTGTCTGGCCCTGGCAGTGAAGTGGGGAGGGGGGCGGGGGGGGAGGTGACGGGCAGTATGGCAGAGCAGCCCTCAGAGGTTATGTGCTATGCTCAGTGGTAGAGAGACAAGACAGGCCAGCATGGTCTGTCCAGGCGTGGTGCCAGGCTTTGAGGATGCGACAGAAGACCAAAGCTGCGGCTGCTAGGCAGAGGTCAGGGGTCAGGTCATACCCTAGGACTAGATGTTTATATGGTAGAGGTGGAATAGGGCCTAGTGTGGGGATCGTCAGAGGCCTCAGTCCTGGGACAGCTGGAGATGGGGAACGGATGCCTGGTGTGGAATGGTGAGGCTGGCAGTGTGGCTAGATTAGCAAGGTTCACAAGGGATGGTTGGATGAGCAAGCAGCAGGAGCTGCAGGCTAGGAATCCAAGGGTGGGTGGAGACAGGGAAAGGGAACGATGACTTCTGCTTTTTCAGTGATCCTTCCATTCATTCCACAAGAATGAAGGGAGCGCCTGCCCCCATGGCTTGTGGCGGATTGGAAGAGCGTGCAGTTTTAGGTTGGTCTGTTGGAGTTATTTGCTGGACTTGGCGTTTTGTAGCTAAATGATCTTTGTCGACCAAATTATTTGTTCTGTGCCTGGGTATCCTCACTGAGGTAGAATGACACCTGTGTCCCACCTTGCAAGGTTGCTACGGGAATTCATTGAGTGAATTCCGGTACTTAATCTCAAGTGGTTCCAAGTACTCTGTAAGTGCTCGTTGAATAGTGGCTGCTGTTAGCTTCTGTACGTACTGAGGTCTGTGTACAGAGCTGATGTGGCAGTGTTGAGCCCGAGGGCCTGGACCTTCTCCTCTTGAGTCTCACTGTTCAGTGGAGTGGATGTTAACCTCCAGTGCTGTGCATTGCAAACTCACATCTGCATAAAGTGAAGGTCAGGAAGACATAAAAAGGGGAACAGTGGCTGAGTCAAGGAAGTCGGAGAGGGCACCCTGAGAAACTGATGCTTAGGATAAGGGAAGAGGCATTCCCACAGCAAGAGCAGCATGTGGACAGGCCCTGCTGTAGGAAGATATAGCAAGTAGAAAGGACTGAAAGAAAACCTCGTGGCCACCGTGAGTTTTAAGACTAGAAAAGAAAGCAAGGCACAGATGGTTCAGAGACATTTCAGGGGTATTTGAAGGGCCATGGGAAGCTTTTAAAATGTTAGGTCAAGAAGAGAGCAAAGTGATACAATATGATACGTAATCTAATGAGACTGAGGACGTGATCAGAGAAGTGGACAGATGTATGCAGGGAGGCCCTTAGGAAGATAGACCAGGACTGGGCAAGAGGTAAAGGCTACAGCAGTCAAGCCATAAACAGGAAAACAACAGAAAACCTAAGACAGTATCTTAGGAGAGAAACTAGCAGAGGATTGCAGGAACCCTGGGGTCAGCAGCCTGGGAGCTGGAGGAAGAGAAATTTCTAAAGTTCTGGGTTTGCATGCTCTGTGACTGTTGAATTGGGCCAGCAGCAGCTCCTGGCGGCTGTGTCCTTGTGTGTCCTTGGCCTGGACTTGAAGAGGCGCTGTTGGAAAAGAGGTCCAGATGGGCTTCCTGCCCTTTGATGGAGTCAACAGTGTATTATGGCAAGTGTCTGCTGTGGACAATGCTTACCTCCACGTGTTGGCGAGAGAGGCTGAGGTATACCACACTGGGAGGTGGCGGGAGGGAGTTTTTGTGTTGCTGGCAGACAAGAGAAGAATTTGGGAACAGCAGTGTGAGGTTCTGAAGCCAGGGGCTGGAATGGTTCACTTTACCAAGAATGTCTGCAATGTTTTTTTTTTCTAATCCTCATAATGCAAAACAGTTGCATATTTAATTTGGGGATGGAGTATGTCTCCTGTTCCTCTGCAGGGCTTGGATATCTATCTTCTAAACCCAAATGCTTTATTTAAATAGCTGGGTAAAACCTCCTAACCAGCTGGCGCCCGGTAGGAGGGGAGGCCACTGTGCACACATGCATAGGAACTGTATAGCTGTGGAGCTCAAGTTCTCTTCCTTCATCCCTTTCCCTGGGGAAGTTGTGTGGCTCAGCCTAGAATGACAGACTTGAAAGTCTGAACTTGCTCACCTTGAGTCCCATCCTTTGGCCCCAGGGCTTCTCTGAGAAGTACTTGGGAATGCTCTGCAAGTGCCATTGTCTATTGGAGTCATAGAAACTTTGTCAGGGTTCAAATCCTAGCTCCAACTGGGACAAAGAAATTGTTGTTATTGTTGTTTCTGTTTTGAGTGCCAAGTCCTGGTGCTTGAACTCAGGGCCTGAACCCTGTCCCAGAGCTTTTTGTGCTCAATGCTAGTGCTCTACCACTTGAGCCACAGCTTCACTTCTGGCCTTTTTTGGTGCTTAATTGGAGATAAGAGTTTCATAGACTTTCCTGCCCTAGCTGGCTTTGAACCACTATCTTCAGATCTCAACCTCCTGAGTAGCTAGAATTCTAGGCATGAGTCACCAGCACCCAACTAGGTGATGGGGCTCATGATGGGGCTGATTTCCTTTTTCTGAGGAGCCCAACTATCTGAATTTGACATTGAATACCCATTATGTATATCAGCTTTGCCTTTCTGGAGAGAAAGCTCTGGTCCCTGGCTGATTTGACTCTGTAGTGCTCTTAACAAGAGTGTTCAGATCATTGAGATGTTTGGGAAGGGGAAGTGAATAGAAATCTACCCTCTCATTCAGTGTTTTGGAAATGCCAGAGGACATTCAGCTGGTCCCATAGAGTGACTCCCTCTGTGGTCTTCAAGAAGCTGGGTCCAGATGTGCATCTACCCACCCCTGGCCACAGAAGGGGAGCCAGATAAAAATCAATAGAATGAAAGTCATGGGAGCATTTCTCCTTCATTTCTCTTTCTGGGTCACGTTCCTGGTAGAGGGACAGCAGGTGACCAAAGAGGACAGCAGGTGACAAATGGGACAGAGTCAAGCCCAGAGCAGCCTGGACACCCGTGCTACATGTCATGGTCTTGCTAACATTTTCTAGGTACAGAGCGATTTTCCCAGTGTCCTGGTTTCTGATATCTGTTGAAGCATATTTATAACTTCCCTGGGCATGTGCAACCATCCGTGCCCAGGGTAAGTAGCCATGACTGCTGACAGGAGAGAAAAGGTTGCTGATTTTATTCATTTTATTACTGGAAAGACAACGCTGGAAAATTGAGTGGAGGTGATGGTAGCAGGGCCGTGGGGTACTGACATGCTCTTTAGACTGATTGGAGAAATTGGCTTTTTCAAGACTATGTATACATTTCTGTTAGGACATTTGATTTGGGAACTCTCCCAAAGGGACACGAGACAGCTTTTGTCCACTGGAAAATGGCATTGAGAATGGTTTTTTCAATGAATAATTAAGGAAATGTAGGAGGGAAAAATTAAGAGTTAGAAGAAGGAAAAAACACCCCTAATCTCACCATTTGTTTGGTGCTGATATTTTCTTGCTTTTCCTAGTTTCTGGTACATGACTGGTACATTATTATTTTTTTCCTAGCAGAGTTGTCACCATACTGAGTATTTATCTTCTGAATGGATTCGTGTATATTGTCTTCTTAGCTTTGCTTCCTGACTTTTGTTACCATCATTTTTGGTGACTGCATGAATAACTCATTGAGTGGGTGTTTCTACACACCCAGAATTGAGCATTTAGGCAGTTTGGGTTTCTTTTGTTTGTTTTTGTTTTGTACTTTGTATTGTTTTGTTCTTTGTTCTGTATTGGTGGTACTGGGGATTGAACTCAGGGCCTCCTACTTGCTAAGTACTAAGTGCATATAAATTGACCTTTGCCCCCAGTCCTTTGGCTTTCTGTATTTTTTTAGGGTCTTGATCTTTTTGCCAGGACAAGTCTTAGGCAATGATCCATCCTTCCTCCCTCCCTCCCTCCCTCCCTCCCTCC
>NW_012267228.1:18690324-18691444 GCF_000151885.1 Dipodomys ordii
TCCTTCCTTCCTTCCTTCCTTCCTTCCTTCCTTCCTTCCTTCCTTCTTTCTTTCCTTCCACCTTCACAAAGACCTGGAATTACTGGTGCATACTACCAAGCCCAGCCCATTTGGAAATGCTTTGTATTTAAAATTCAGGATCTTCCCTTTTCTTAAAAGCATAAGAGACCTTTCCTCAAACCTTTCCTCAAAGCTCACCAGGTCTCTGGTCTTCCACATGGCTGCTTGCACACATGGCAGCATGAATCCTGCCAGCCCATCCATGCCCACCACTGCCAGTCTCTCCTTTCCTCCCAGAGCAGAGGCCTGACTTCTGTGTGGGTGTGTCTGTTCTCTGGGCCTTTCTTTGGACTCTTCTTCAGTTGGCCTGCCTGATCAAAGCTGACCCCATCTGTGCTTGGCCACCTGTGGGAGTGCAGCCGTGGCAGTGATTCTGCTCTGCCTGGCATGGAGGAGGCAGGCCCTTGCCAGTGTCTCATCCTGGCAGGAGTAGATTTCCCCACAGCTGCCTGTTAAAGCAGAGGCGCCCATTTTAAGAGGTAGAGGAGTCCAGGTCAGACTTTACTGGTGTCTTTTCTTTCTGAGAAGAGAGGAGACCAGACCAGAATAACACATCTTTTATAGTTGGCTACTAAGTCCCAGGTAAAAAAGATAAGAGGAGGACTTCCCTTTATCTGAGACACATACTCTTCCACAAGCACTCGCCCAATAAGAACAGGGTGGTCCAGCCCAATGGTACCCAGTGAGGATTAGGTTAGAGGTTGGAGGAAATGATGGCGCCATGAAGGGGACACTTGGCAGGTTTGGGTATCACTACTGTGGGGTCAGAATGCTACTGGCTTATAGCAGACAGAGCTCAGGGACCAGCTGGCACTCTACAACGCATGGAAGAGCAGCCCTGCCCCCACCCAACAAAGAATTATCTAGCACCAACCGTAAACTAGCAGTGCCAATTAAAAATGAAGTGTGACCTAGCCACAGGGAAATCTGCTGGAGATCACCAGTCCCCCGTGTAAATCAATCATTCTGGAGGCAACCAGGGGAGAGTATGGGGTGGTAGGAGGGGCTCCCCCCTGCATGGTTCAGAAGCCAGCTTTGCAGAGCCGGGAGGGGGGGAAGG
>NW_012267228.1:18691494-18769147 GCF_000151885.1 Dipodomys ordii
TCCCTGGGTGGAGCTGAGTCTGGTAGGTCATGCTGCAGTTAAGTTCTGTGACCTGCTAAATGACTCGTTTTATTCCAAGGCCTGAGCTGGAGCTAGCAGCTCTGCCGAGGTTTGTCGGTATCCAAGATGGAGATCACCGGTGCTGGGGAGGGGGAGGGGGGCCTTGAAACCTGCTTTTATTCCTCTGACTCCAGCAGCACCCTTGGAGGGAGCATTTTGTTGTTCGTTTTTGGGGGGACTAGAGAGAAATGCAGTAGTCCTAGGTCTGAACTCAGGGTCTCACACTTGCTAGGCAAGTGCTCTACTGCTTGGGCCAGACCCCCATTCCTTTTTGATTGTTTTTGTTCTTTCAGATAGGGTCTTGCATTTTTCCCTGGGCCAACCTCTAAGCTACCTGCATCACTGGGATGACAGGCGTGCACCACCAGGCCCAGTCCTTGAGTCTTTGAGGGGTCAAATTGACCTCCTCAAAATCCTGCCGCCTCTAGTCATGTGACCTCCGACAGGGCTTACTTATCTCAGATCCTCAGCTTGCCGATCTAGCGGCATGCCACATGGGGCTGATGGCAATTCAAGGTAGTGCTGGCAGAGATCACTGCCCACCTGATGCCTGGCAACCTCAATATCAGAGAATCATTATTAGTTTTATTATTAGCTACCAGGATGCTGACCTGTCACCCTCCTTTTATTTTGCCTCAGCCTGTTGCTCATTTAACAGGAGGAAGGAAGAGCGAAGGGAGCTGGGGCATTATTAGAAGTAAATAGGAAGCAAGGGGCGGAATCAGTGGGTGAACGTGAGCCTTGGCTGTCCTGGAGCTAGGTCATGATCACAACAGGGGCAGTGCTGACCTCACAACTGTGCAGCAATGTCTTGGGAGTTTTCAGGAGTTTTCAGCAGCCTGAGAGATGAGCCCTTTCTCCCTGGATCTGGTTTCCCATCTTGTCTGAGCTAAAAGAGGCTACTAGAATCTGTGACCTAATTATGCCCCTGTCATACTTATTAATGCTAATGGAGCCCGGCCTCCCTCCTGGGGTGAGAGAGTCATGTCAACTCACCGAGTTCTGATTTCCAGCGCCAAGGCCTCCCCCTCCCCGCTCCCATAGCAATTAACTTCTCAGAGAATTCCCATTTGCCACAGCCTGGAGAAGTGCATTTGTTCTTTGAGATGGTGGATGAGAAATAGGCCCACCTTGGGCCCTCAAGCAAGGAAGAGCAGGAGACCACATGTGGAAACTTCTCCAGTGAGTGTGTTGTCAGCTCCGGAAATGAGCCCCACCTGCCCCACTTCCAACTGCACCCACCTCTATAGGGAGAGGCCTTCCATCCTAAGGAGCCGCCCATCAGCTCCTGTGGGTGGATCTATCCCAAGCCATCCCCTGAGTGATCCAAGATCAGCGGCTAGCCAGGCCATCTGTCACTCTAGCAGTCCCTCCTGAAACCAGGTTTTTAAACCCCAGGCTCAAAGTTCAGGAGCCCCAAGTTAGGTCTGACTCCTCTTCCCTCTATGCCAAACAAAGAGAGAGACATGGTGAAGGAGAGAGAAAAGAAATGTGTTACAGGATAGCATAGGACAGCACTTGGGTATGTCTCCAAGCGTCTTTTGGGGTACAGACATTAGCTTTATGTTAAATAGGGAGAATCAAGTGAGAAAGACATTACAGTTCTGAGTCCCAAGTGACAGGCGTGGTGGCCTGATTGACCATTATGGAAGTCTTTGCCTTTGAATGGTTTCCTCTATTATTGGGACAGAACAGAAACAAGATGACTGGTGGGCGATCTCCGGAGTTTGGGGGCTATTTCCCTTAAGCTGATGAGAAGGCAGTGCCTGTTTGAGGGGTAGCTCACCTTCCACACAAGATGCTCATCAGTGGATCTTTTTCTTTCCTCCTGGAGTCTAAGGTGATGGCAAAGGGAGTCTGGCAGAGAATAGCTCAAATCACAGGACACTGATACAATGTTGCCGCGCGGATGGGGTGGGGCTGGGGCTTTTCATTAATTCATAGGGGCTGGCAAAAGCATCTTTTAAGTTGCCTCTGACAGCCATAATTTACTTCAGCTGTCCCCTGAGCCCCAGGACTATTCTAATAAAATAATTGTAAAGGATTATAGTGGGTTCATAGGGTACCTCCCTTACCCCACACTGCTGTTTGCAGCAGCTGAGCTCAGGACCCCCTGAGAGCGCCCATTTCAAATAGCATTTGCCCTCAACCCAGACCCTAATACGGTGTATTTACTACAAGTGCCTGAAACCACCACGTCTATCCACATAGCACCCCGCCCCCACATCTGTCTCTAGCATATTGGGTTTCTAGAGGGGACGGAGCCACCCACCTGAAGTTCTCGCAGCCCTGTGTTGTTTGCTGTCGCTTTCAGGAACACAGTTATGGAAAAGCAAAAGATTTTCTGAAACTCTTTGGTGCTGGGTTGTTTTGCACTGGTTTATTAAAGAAGCACTGAGTGCTTATTGTCTGCCAGGTACTCTGCTAGTCTCAAAGTAGACACTGATGAGTATCAGATGCAGTCTCTTTGTGGGCCAGGGCCCCAGTAGGTGGCACCTTCAAGGGTAATTAGAGAAAACCTCAGGTTATGCCCGGGGTAGAAAGCCACAGCCATTCTGTAGCCTGACATGTAGGGGATCCAGGGCAGTAACCTTGACTTCCAGCCTCTGTCATCTGCCCTCTGACCTCTTCCATTGGTCACCAGGAACTAGAAAACAGAGGACCAGGGAGCCTGTAGAGCTGCTTTCAGGACAGAACAGAATGGAAAACGGCTTAAAATCCAGCAGGGAATGAGTGTTCACACAGGCAGAACAAATTATGGTAGGAGGGCAAAGAAAGCAGTAAGCCTAGGAAAGAGTGGAGAATATTGAGGATCAACTCCCATCAAGAGAATGACCCAGGAAGCTCTCTGAAGGGTTGTGTAAGCTGGGACTTCAATCAAAAGGACTTGACCTCCGCAAGGAGGGAGAAGGGGAGAGGAGAATGTGAGTGTTAGCCTTAAGGCTAAATATGCAAAAGCCCTGGGGCAAGAGAGAATCTGTCTGGTTCCTGGGAGCCTAAAGGAGGCCAGTGTGGTGAGGGAAGAGTTGAAAAGGATTATATTTGGAACTGTGGCCCTCCCTTCCCTTGCTGGCTCAAACATGGCTTCCTGGCGTCCCTCTGAGGACACTGCCCTGCTCCCCTTTCTTAGTGGGGTGCCTTAAAGTCAAAAAAGCCAGATGACTTACAGAGGGTGCCAAGGAAGCAAGGACCGGGCTAAGAAGAAGCAGGAGATCCAAAATACCACCAGAAATCTGTGTACTGGGCCGAGAACTTATTTCAAATAGAAGCCAGGGGGAAAAATTATCTACAGACGCTTGCTGGGGACCTTTGTATTCCTCAGGGTTATTTTTATTTTTATTTCAGGCCTAATGTTTGCCCTGGATTTCAGATGCACAGTGTTCAGTTTTACCCCAGCTATCCTGACTTAGCGACGAATAGATAAATGGGATTCAAGCCAAAGTGTGTAAATAAACAGTAAGGCCTTGAAATCGTGGTTGAACAGAAATATGATTCACAAGTTCTCTCATTTTTTTTTCTTTTTTTGTACAATAAGTCAGTACGGACAATGGCAGGCCAGTTCCAGGGCTCTTTGGAGAAGTCCGGTGGTCCTTAAGAACAAAAGATGAGACCGTTGACATTTTCTCCATGTGGGTATTGCCACCATTACAAAAGACTTTCACTTACCTTTCAAACATTTCTGTCTTTCCACTGGTTTTCAGCACCCCTTCCTAATGTTGAGGTCCAGGAGTTCAGCAGGAAAGTTTTGATTGTGAAGAAGTCATTACATCATTACCATCCTAGAAACCCCATCATCTGCGATGAAAGAGGCCATGAGACCAACTGAGATCATAATTTAGGGCCAATTCAATGACTGGCGACTGAAACTCGGCCTTATAAGTCTCAAACTTCCTTCCATGTTGGAAATCCAACATTGTTCTACTTAAAGTATAAAACTGGACCGGTGCATTAAGGGATTTCCAACACAGCCTCAAGCCTCAAAAGGTTTAGGATGATCCCAGCACCAGTGGCTCATGCTGTAATCCTAACTAGTTGGGAGGCTAAAATCGGAGAATTGAAATTCAAAGCTAGCCCAGGCAAGAAAGGTTGTGAGACTCTTATCTCCAGTTAACAAGCAGAAAACCAGGAAGTATAGCTGTGGCTCAAGTGGTAGAGTGCTAGTCCTAAGGGGGAGGGGAGAGCCAAGGGACAGTGCCAAGGCTCTGAGCTTAAATCTCAGTTTAAGCTCCTGTGCACATGTGTGGGTATGCATGGGTATATGTGGGTATACATACATACATACATACATACATACACACATACACACACACTTACATACAACATTTAGGGTGAACAAAGAATGAATGCTTGACACCAGCTCATCTCCATCTCTCTTAGGAGAGCTTTTGATGAGCACTCACTGGAAAGATCAAAGATAGATGCTGAAAATACCCAGGCACTGACTCTCAACATGGACCTCACATAGAATAATCTGAAATGTTCAGAACAAAATCCCAAACCCAGTTTAACCAATTTGCTATTTGGCCTGGACAAGAAACCATAGGGAAGCCACCCCATAATTCTATGAGGCAAACAAGATGAAGAGCCAGCCCATTAAAACAAATTGAAATTGCTCTTCCAATGCCCATCTTTCTAACTTATGGGACAATGTGTGGGTAGTTCTACTTCTAGTGGGCTAGTTTTCATGCTCTCTCTCTCTTCCTCTCTCTTCTCCCTCTCCCTCTTTCTCTCTCTGCTACTCTCTCTCCTTTGCCCTTTCCTCTTTCCCCTACCGTCTCTCTCCTCATTAAAGTAACCATCCAAAGAGTCAGAGAGACCCCTTCTCCACTCCCTCCTCTATCTCGTACAAGCTTAGTGAGCTTGGACAAGTTAACTAACTCCACAAGCCCAAATTTCTTCACTTATAAAACTCTTTCATTGCATGAAACACTTGATATCATGCCTAGATCCTGTTAAACAATTAAATGTGTGTGCATGTGTGTTTTAAATCAACAGAGAAAAGAGATCATCCCAGGACCCCCAGATGTTGATAATGTAATAGTTATGTCACAAAATCAAGTAAAGTGCAATAACCCTTCCAGATTGTAGAGCTTATCTTCACTTTAGAGATGAAGACCAAAAGAGATCAGAGTTCAAGGTCACATGGCGGGTGAATGCAGTCTGTCCTTGGAATCACTGCTTTGTGTTTCCCTCCATAAAAATCAAAGCTGTTGGAGGAGGCGGGTCTCTCAGTGACTTGGCCCTTGATCTTGGCTGATAAAAGGAGCTGACACGAAGTTCAGGGCTTTCTCTGACAGGAAGGGTTCTCTCCAGAGATGCCAGCAGATGAAATAAAAATGGGCTGAGTCTGCTGACTGCCAGAGGGGGCTTTAAATCATCTTCGCCGTCTCACACTTGGCTGTCCAGCTCCCATGGCATCCCTAGCAGGAGGGACACGAGCCCTGCTCTGCAGCTGCCATGATGCAAAATAATACCTCCTGGGTAGATGGGTCTTCTATCTTCTTCCTCCCGCTCTGGCAGAAGCTAACTCCTCTGCAGCTTCCTTTCAACGGCCGTTATTCAGCCCAGCATTTCTCAAGCCTTTAAATATAATAATTAGGCACGGTTCCATTTGCTCATGGTGAACATGACACCCTCACACTCCCGTCCGTCCAGAGTTTCTGATTCTCTTTGACTCCCACTCTCCTAGTCCACACACCATCCCCTGCCCCCAAGGCAACAGAAATATAATGTCACCAACAGAACAACTGGGAAGCCTTTTGAAGTGGGACATTGTGTTATCTATTAATGTATAATTATCTGGGTTGCTCTTTGTAGTAACGCTGCATGGCGTGTGTCTCATTTCATCCCCGTTTCACAAATAAAGACACGAAGATTTGCAAAGTAGCATGGTCAAGATCACCTGCCAGCAAGTAGCTCACAGCAGGTGTGCCAGCACTTAAGCCTTTTCAACTTTAACTCTACAGTTCTCAACTAGGATGGCTGTATATTCACCCTCTCCCAGGAGGACCTGGATATCTTGTTGATTGTCATAAGAAACAACAGGACAAAGTCAGGCATGCTCCTTAACACCATGGAATACCCAGGACACACAGAGACAGGATGGGCCAAGGAGAAGACATGACCTTCACACATGTGCCTCAAGTGGCCTACTTTCTCTAACCAGTCCCCACCTCCTAATAACTCACTCACACTGCTGGCTTCCGTTGCCCATGGCTGTCCAGACCCCATGGCATCCGCAGCAGTACCAGCCCAGCTCTGTAGCTGCCTCCCAAGATAAATACATCATCGGTAGATTAGCTCCTGATGCAGTTCTCAACCCCATGATCCAATCACCTCCCCAGAGGGCTGCCAGATAGGGATTTAACCTTGAACACTTGAGCCTCTGGGATCATTTCAGTGCTCAACAAGCAGGAAGTAGTGGCAGAAGACACTATAAGATGACATCTCCAGTCTCATGACAGACAGAGGCAGCTCCAAGCTGGGTACTTACTACAATCCTGCCTGGGAGGCAAAAGAGCTATTCAGCTGAGAGCCAAAGCCTGAATATTCTCAGGGTGCTCTGAGCAGTCCTGAGCTACAGATTGCTCTTTTGCTAAAGGAGAAACTCAGTCTTACGTGTCTGAGGGTCAAATGAAGTTGGAGGTGGAAAATTGCCTAGCCCATGGAAAATATTTATAGTAGTACCAAATATTCATAGTAATACCAAGGAAGGAAATGTTACAAAAATAGTTATTGTAGGAGAAGCCTATAGCATTATGTTGTACATTAACTCACTGTGTGCAAGTGCTTTGTGTGTGTGTGTGTGTGTGTGTGTGTGTGTGTGTGTGTGTGTGTGTGTATCCATGTGTGTGTTGCCAGTATGCCAGTACTAGAGCTTAAACGAGGATCAAGATACTGTCCCTTAACTTTTTTGGTCCAAGGCTGGCACTCTACCACTTGAGCCACGCCTCTACTTCTAGCTTTTTGCTGGTTAATTAAGAGTCTTATGGACTTTCCTGCCTGAGATGGCTTTGAACTTGATTCCTGAGATCTCAGTCTCATGAGTAGCCTCCTGAGTAGCTAGGATTGCAGGTGTGAGCCACTAGTGCCCAACACAGCTGGACTTCTATTCTCTCAATGTGATCCCACACATTCTTACCTTCTTATCTCTTTTTAGCCTTAATCTGTCTGTGTCACCAGCACCATTTTGTATTATGCAGATGTTTTCTTGTCTTCTTGGAATCAAAGTCCTTTGAGATCAGGATTTTCATCTGGTTTTGCTTTAGCCACTCTAGCAACCAGAGCACTGCCTAACCTATAGTCAGCCTGTAAACCCTGGTGATCATTCCCGACTCATTTGTTGCATGAATGGATCTGAGTAGAAAACAATAGCTAAGAGAGGCTAAGAAGTCTGCCCAAGATCACATGGCTAATAAGAAGCAGCCCAACTCCAGAGCCTTTAGTGGCTGTAGTGAACTACCTCACAGAACATCAGCCAGTAGCGATGATCTTGTGGCAGAAGGGCCTCAGGTTCACCATCCTTGAATTCAGAGCTTTGGAGTGTGGGTAGAGCTGGAGTGGTTTAAGACACCTACAAAACCTGAAACCACTAGCTCTGGCTTCTCATCTCTCCATGTCTGTCAAGATGCTTTTGGCCCTCAGAACCTTATCCTAGGACTTGGGAAGGAATTTCTTCTATTTCCTGAACTTCACAATGTCTGAGAAGTGGCACATCTGATCCCAGACATCCTTGGCCCGTAGGTTTCAACCCGAGACAGCTTCCAGTTCTCTTAGGAGGTAGGTCAAGGTGAGAAGGAGAGGCTGCCAACTTTTTCTGTGTAATTTAACTGCTTTCTCTACTTACAGCCAAGAACTGTTTGCATCAAAAGATTACAAAGGTGCAGAAATACACACACACACACACACACACACACACACACATGTATGTATCTATAAGTTGAAATTGCCCCATAATTTCCCTTACCTCACTGACCCTGTGGCATTTGTCTCTAAACCTGTAGTGGCGATTGCATAGAAGGGGGGGAAAGTCATGTTTCACAATTTCGTTTTGTTGTTTTTGGTGTGTTGTTGCTTAACCATTGACCTTACTCAGCTTTCTCTGTTGCATACATCCCTGAGGCATCTCAAATTGTGTGTTATTTCCTTGATTCTTGTAACCTGTCCTCTATCATTAGATATTTGGATTTTTTGTTTTCCAGCTATAGTGTATGTTGTCATTTTTGATAGATTGTTTTTCCCATAGCATAAATTCCTAGAACATAGAATTGCTGAATGATGGAGTATGTACTTTGTAATTGTGTACAGATACAACCAAGCGTTGTATCTGTATACAAACGACATCCTTGGAGATGTTGTACTAATTGCCCTTCAACCAAAGGATGGAGGCTCTGAGTTGGCTACTTAGCAGGACCAAACCCTGCTTCTGGCTGGACGTTCCACAGCACCCACGTATCTCTGGGATTGGGAGTTTTCAGCGGCAATAGCAAAGAACAGCTCTGATGGCCCTAGCTGAAGCCAGATCAAGTCCAGTGCGTCCCTCTGTGCCAGATCTCTGGTGTCCTGTGGGGGTTCTCGGGTGTCAGCCATCTGAATGGTGTCCAGGGGAGATGGGCTGCCATCGCCCTAGCTGAGTACATTTTTGCCTCTCTTGGTGGATTGGCACAGGGACCACATTTAGTGACAGGAGCTGGGGAATTAAGTCATCAGTCTTCCCCAGCCAAGATCTGGTGGGATGGGTGGCACAAATCGTCCTGGAAATCCTGTGTCTGACAGAGGCCCAGGGCTTGGCAGTCACAGAATTCTCACACCTTGTGTGGCGCCAACCAGGCAGAGTGTCAAGCAGACAGCTTTTCAGACTCTGAGTCCTAAGGTTAGCCACAGGAAGAGGAACTGGTTCTGGGGACTTGATTATTTCTTGACAACCACGTGCCTTTAAAGCAGTAGTTGGGGTTTTTAAAGGCATCCAGATCAACTGGAGAAATCAGGGAAGGTACAGAGTCTTGGCTCACTTTCCTACAAGGTGTGATTCGGTGGGTCTGGGACCAGAAGCCCAGGACCCTGCATGTAAACCAGACCCCCATGACTCTTAACAGCCCAGAAGTGGCACGTCTGCACCCCATGCTGAGCTTAGCCATTGGGCTAGAAATTTCAGGAGGAGGCCAGGTACAGTCTGCCAGCCACTGTCCTCACATGTGGCCTGGCTTGGACTAATAATTAATGATGTAATACAGCTTGGGTTACAGTTTCTCTTTCTCTCTTTGTCTTTTCTTTTTTTCTGTCAATAAACAAATCTTCAAAATGTTTCCTGATGGTCTAGGCACCTCCTAAAGGTTTTTTTCTTTTGCCTTCTCTGGCTTCTCTCTCTCTCCCTATCCCTAGTTTTGTCACAAATGAACTGCTGATTACTTTTCCCTCTGGGGTCATGCCCCTGGAGACACACATACACACACATACACACTTCAATCCTCACTGATTCTAGGAATTAGAATTATAGGCTGGGAGATGTTCAAAAGTCTCTGGTGACAGTTCAGAAGAGGATGCCAACCAAGCTCAGAGGGGGTAACAATGGATTTCGGATCTTACTGGGTGTTTTGTGGCAGAGTGACCTGCTTTCTAAGCCAGACTTTTTCTACTACCCCAAGAAGCACAGTGCATAGTAACCAGACAAGGCCTGGAATTTCACAAATGCAAGTCAAAAATTGGACTTCAGAAGAAAGGGAAATAGCCCATCTGGCAGAATGGGGTAGCAGGAGACCAACCAAGTCCCCCATGGCTACATAGTTTAAAGGCCCAGTGTTCAGGAGTCAGAAGGATCTCAAGTTTGAGGCCAGCCCGGGCTATATAACATGACCCTGACTCAGAAACAAAGGAGAAATAAAGTGTGCACAGAACTCAGGAACTGAATTAAGGTTTGTTTTAAGGCAATATTTTAAGTATCAAAATCCACCCCTCCCCACTTGCCAAATCTATGATTTCACAAAGTAATGATTCATCAGTGAAGATGGGAGTTTGTCTTTTTGCTGATTTTTCCCCGCTTTGGCCTTGAGCTCTAGTTTGGCTCTGTTATGGTAACTGGGGCAGAGAGTGTAAGCAGAGATGACTGGATTAACAGCAATCGGGAGCCGTAAGCCAGTATTTCCCTCAGTGTATCTTTTAGAGTTAGGATGGGGCTGAGTGGGGGAAGGGGTCCTATTTGCAAAGAATGGGAAAGTGAATTTTCTGTTTTCTTTCTGGAAATTCCTACTGCACTTAAGGAAGTGAGAATGGAACCCAAGGCTTTGCACAGACCAGACATGAGCATACCACTGAGTTCACCCCAGCCCCCCTTTTTTAAGTGGTCCTGTAGGAATTCCCAAACTTATTTGCTTGCAGTCTTTTTCTTTCCTTTCTTCCTTCCTTCCTTCCTTCCTTCCTTTCTTTCTTCCTTCCTTCCTTCCTTCCTTCCTTCCTTCCTTCCTTCCTTCCTTCCTTCCTTCCTTCCTTCCTTTCTTTCCTTCTTTCCTTCCTTCCGCATGCTCCAAAGAGAATGCTGTGAAAGGCTTCTTTAGCTCATAGGCTACAGCATGGAGAGGGCTGTAGGGGACCTCCAGGTTTCCAGCTCCCACCAGGTAAGCAGCTGCTGCTTCCATCTGTGCAGAGGCTGAGCTGGTTCAGTCCAAGTTGCCTCAGGAAGCAGTCAAAGAAGGACACAGGCTGCCACAACAGGAATCAGAGACTGAAAACAGCACAAAGGAAATCTCCTTGGCCCAGTTCAGTCTCTTTATGCTTTCCAAGAACCCAGCCCTGGCTTGGTTGTGTCTTGGCAGAGGGCAGGGCGGGGGAGGGAAGGGGTTGATGGCAGCTTCACCTCTGTCAACCAGAAGGAGGAAAAAAAAACAGAACAGAGTCAGGCCTTACCTTTTCTCTCCATTTCTGAGGTTCCTGGTCCAGAAGCCTGAGATGCTACATGCTCTGCCCCTTGGTTGGCTGCTATGTCTAGCTTCGAGTGTGTTTTGAGTTTTCCTTCCAAAATCATGAGATATAAGTGTGTGGTCCCAAATATGGCAAGGTGGAACAACTCTATTAGCTTCTTCTAGGAGCTTGTTAGAAATTCCCAAACCTGGGTCTCGCCTAGATATAATGGATCCAGGCTTTGGTTTTTAGATGGTTCTTGGATGATTTGGGTGTCTGCTGACACTTGAGAAGACGGCACCTTAGAACATCCAGAGACCTCAGTTCCATCTTTGCAGCCATCACTGACCCATGCCTTTGGGCCCATCTTCTTTCCCATTTTCAGTTGCTCCTCTATCAAAAGAAGGATGGACTACTGCCCAAAACTCCAGAACTGGGAAGGCATGATCTGTTTTATGCTCTTGAAAGGATAGAGTTCCTGAAAGAATAGCGTATTGACAATGCAAATGAATAGACACAGTAATGATGATCAAAATGTTTAATTTTTACCCAAGAACTCTATTCCATACCCTACATTTTATCAGGCAACGAGCTTTTGAAAGCTCAGAGCTGTATGTTTCCTCTTACATATACCACTTTGGCATCCATTAATATATCCAGTCTTTTGTCTCTCCTGCCTCACTTTGATCTGCCTGTCCATCCAGCCATCTGCTGGTCTGTTTAAAAACCATTCCATCTCACTGCCCAACATGGTACCTGTTCACCCTCCCTCTCATTAAATCCATCACGGAGGTCATAAACTACATGGGAAAAATGATACTTCATCAACCCTGAACTATGGAAAAGTGGGGGCTTGGGAAGCAAGAATCTCAAGCTCACATCACACTGCTTCTTCAATCCATAAACCATGTTCATACCAGCTTCTATTAGCAAGCTGCCTGGCAATGGCCAGAGTGAAAATGTTTGAGGGTGAAGTGAGGAAGGTAGGTAAGCAGGCAGGTATAATAAATGAATGGATTTGGCCAGGGATAAAATAGGTCATAGGTGATGAAAGTCCTGTGCAGCCCAACTTAAAAAGGAAAAGAGCCAGGCACTGGTGGCTCACGCCTTTAATCCTAGCTACTAAGGAGAATGAGATATGAGGATCTTGGTTCAAAGCCAGCTCTGGCAGAAAGTCCGTGATACTTATCTCCAATTAACCAGCAACAACAACAACAAAAAAAAAACAGAGGTATAACTGTGGCTCGAGTGGTAGAGTGCCAGCCTTGAGCAAAAAAGCTAAAATATAGTGCCCAGGCCAAGTTCAAGCCCAGTAACAGAAAAAAAAGGAAAGAAAAGAAGATAGAGAAAGGGAGGGAGGGAAGAAGGAAGAGAGGAAATGAAGGAATGAAAAGGAAGGAAGGAAGGAAGGGAAGGAAAGAAAAGAGCTAGAGTTGGAGATCAGTGGCAATGTGCTTGCTTAGACTACATGAAGCTATCTATGAAGGTCAAGGTTTAGCACGAATGAATGAATGAATGAGAAGGAAATGTAATCCTTCCAACCAAACCAAGTGTAGTATATTGGCCACCAGTTTGAGCTATGTTACATAGACATGCTATCCAATTGTGTGTGTATTAGGGTTGGGGGAGCAGGCTGTCTCTATTCACCTTTTAAATCGCCATGGGCACATTCTGCTCCTCTTGGGGGTCATTTTAAATAAACAACTTACAGATGCATAAGAGAATCATGTATAAGTCACACACTGCAAATCTGAATTCGTATAGTCACCATACCGTGTCCGGAACCAAGTAGTAATAGACCATGACAAGTACCCTAACAATTCCAGAAATATTTTCTCCCCACTTCCTTCTCCCCACACCCCATCTCCAAGGCAGCCCTGCTCATGACATCCAGCAGCATAGGTGGGCTTGGATATTCCTTATGTAAGTTGATATTTAAATGTAACTGTTGTTTTGTGTCTGGCCTCTTCTACTTCAGTGTAGTTGTGACAGTTGCCTATCCTGTGCATGACAGCACCTCATGTATCCACAACATGCAAAGGACTTGTGAATGGCTCCCATTGGTGAGGGCCTGGCATGTGGTAGTAGACAGGCTTTTCTGCCTTTGTCTCCTGTCCCCCAGGTCTCTGAGTATTGGCACTGCAGCCATGTTCTCTTCTCCTCTGTTTACAGGACAGAGGGCCAGATGTAGGGGGAAGTGCCACATGACTGGACAGACAGGTTATCCCCGCTCCCTGTTACCCAATTGAAAAAGTGCGTGTATAGCATCATATATACAAATGTTCAAACATAACAAATCTGGGATGAGGGACAATAGGGAAGTTGAATGTTGTGTCACTTGGTACAACCACTCCGCTCTGAGTTCTCTGTGTAATGGCTCAGTTAATGCCTTCACCCCCTTATGGTGCCATCAGGGGAAACCAAGGCACAGAACTGAAAGGTGACATCCACAGCTGGAGTTCTTCATTTGCATTCCTCTTGTTGTTCCTAAGATGTGGCCCACAGGGGCCTTGACATTCACCTTCTCTCTGCCTCTGCCTTCCCACTGCTGGGATTATAGGTAGGCCCCACTATGCCCAGCCCCTCAGAAGGCTTTATGAAGTCACCTGTGTGTCCATGAAGGCTACTCTCCAAACTCAGAGGGGCCCAAGAAGAAGTTTGTTTGGGCTGCTGTTCACTTCAGCCTTGCCATTTCCCTTCTGCCCTCCTGCTACTTCTTAGGGTGTGTGGAACTGTCTCTGGTACCGAATGTGCCTGTTCCACCCTGCCCTTCCTTGGCTGGTTCCTCCTTGCCCTTTAGTTCTGAGTTCTTGGCCATCACCCCTTGAGATGGCTGTTCCCCCAGATCCCCCGGCTTCCCTTCCTAGGGCTTGTTCCCTGCCCAGCCAGCAGGCTGGCTGAGCATGGTTGTGAGGTGTCATCTCCCAGGTTCACAGCTGGACTCATACAGTGCCTAGAAGGAGCAGGGCTTTGTCAACCATCTCTGGAGAAACTAAATGGGTGTCCCGACTCCACCACTAAGATGATTGGGGGAGGGATGTTTAGCTTTGTTTTCTGTAGTCAAGTCTTGCCTGAGCCAAGAATCTAGTTTGTTCTGCTCACTCACTTGGGCTAATAGATTCCAAAAAGTGGCATGGGGGCTGGTGTAAGGCCAAAGCAAATTCTCACGTAGACTTCTGCTAGTTAGAGATCTCCACCCTGCATTTGAGTCTCCGAGACCATTAAGGTGAGGTTTCTTGGGGTAGAAACACTCTAAGTTGCAAAGGAAGATGTCCTTGTGTAGTGATTTTTTTCCAATCCTCTCGTGAGCGTGGGATTTCCCAGGGATCTCATTCAAGTGCAGGTTCCCATGTAGCGAGTCTGCTCACTGCCTGGGTCTCCAGGCCATGCTGTTGAGCTTGGTGCACAGATGGATGAGTAGCAGGGACTTTTATTTTTTCTTTTTGCTCTGGTCCCCAGATGCCGTCTGAGTAGCAGAGACTTTTCTGTGTTCACAGTCTCACTTTCCTCTCTCTCTACCCCCCCAGCCTTTCCTGTCAAACTCAGTTTGAACCATTCCGCACCTCATCATCAAGAAACACGTGGTAGTGTTTCGGCTTCGGTGCCCACATGGCTTTCTCTCCAGCTGTAGCCAATTTGAAGTTCAGCATGTTGATGCAATCAGTTGATTGGTTGGAATAAAGGTCCCCAGGCATCAAACTAGGTACCCTCCCCCCTCCACACACACACACCATGGTACCTCAAAACCCTTCTTGCGTGTTCTGAGATAACCCTGAAGGGTCTAGACTTGACTGCGGTGCTAAAACCGGACGATGATCTTCCGTTCCATAAAGGGGCAGCAGGTAAGGGTATTTTAGCCTCACACAAGTCTTTCCCACAATTCTTCAACTTTGGAAAGCAACGCCGGGTGATATACAACTAAGTGGGCATGGCTGTGCTCCAATCAAACTTTATAAAAAGAGACAGTGAGATAGATTTGACACACTCCCACCCCCTCCCCAGGCAGTCCTTTGCAAACCCCTGTTCTAAATAGCTCCAGCACATGTCTCCATGTAGACCCACTTTAAAATAATTCCTATTTCTTCAGGTCTCTGGTTCAGCAGAGAGAGAGAGAGAGGCTAAAAAGCATGCTGGAGAAACTTGGCTGAAAAGAAGCTAGATCATCTGTATGAGAGAAAATGTCCAGAGGGCAAGGAGGAGAGATTCTATTTCTTTCCCTGCACAAAAATGTGAACTGTAGATGCATCTTTTAAGTTGGCAGAAACAGAGCTCTCGGTCTTCCCCATACCATTCTTATTTTTTTTTAAGGAGTGGGACAAGACAGGATAATAAATAAAGAACAGAACACTGTGCCCACAGGGCTGCCTTTAAATTTAAGTCTGTTTTCTTGTTTCTGGTGTTGTGTGCATGCCTGCTTCAAGAGCTCAGAGTCAGTCGGTGGGGGGAGGGGGATATAGCAAAGATCCCCTTTCTTTTCCATCAGATCCTGGGCTTTCTTTAAAGGACATCGATTTTTTTTTCCTCACTGACAGATTCTGTGTGTTCTCCTCTGGGTAGAGAAGGGGACATAGCTCAGAAAGAAATGCTGCTGTCACTTAAAGCATCCCAGCTGTACTGGGAAATTGACAGTTGAACCACAGAGAATGGTAAGCTAAATTGGATGCTGACCTCTCCTTGCTGGAGCAAGGCCAGTGGGTCTGCGGAAAGAAAGCCACACACATCTGTGTGGTACATGGACGTCTGTGTAGCCCCGTAGTCCCCTAGACCCCTGGGATAAGAATAAATCAAGGCCCTTAACTCTGCGGTCACCACCAAACCCTTTCAAAGACTTCATTATTTGGACAGGAAAAACCATCTGTCTACGAAGAAAGCAGAGTTCCATAAAGAGGAAAAGGCCTGAAATCTTTTGTTTCCTTGCTGTTGCTGGCTCTCCCTCCATCAGGCTACCCAGCATGCCAGATCTAAGGTGGGATCAGACAGCATCCCAGCCAGAGCTCTCTGGAGCTCTCTGTGAGCCACATACCACGGCTCAAGTGGCAAGGAAAATGCATTTATTACAAGAGAGCGGATGGGTGTTTTGGAGCCCTATTTGATGAGACTATAGATTTTCAGTATTTTCACAGTGAGTGTGTGTAAGGGAAGAAATAAATCACCAGCCTAGCCACAGTTTGGAGACAAATCGGCAACAGTTGTTCATAGCCAGGAGAATATTACTGTGTGGATCATATTTCTGACATCCATGAATAGAATCATGACACTCAAGTATTTGTTTTTATTTATTCATGACTAGGTGTTAAATTCTTGGAGCATACTTTCTTTTATTGAGGTTTTTCAGGCAAGTTTGTTCTGGCCTTCTGTGAGCTTATAGTCTAGCTAGGGAAACAAAGGCAAAACAAAATAACAAACTGGAGGACATACTATATCACAGCCACTGTAAAGCTTAGATACTGTTTTATACTCATTTGATGATAAGCATTTAGACATTGCTCCACAATCCCCCACCAGAAGGTGGCTGTCCAGCGCTTGTCCATAATTAGGGAAGAAGAGAGTATAGCTCGGATTAGGGTGTGAACTGTTATGTGATAACATAATTCCATCTTGGGAACCTTGAGGCTGTTAACTCCAGTGGCTCTCCAGAGCTGTGGTTAATCAGATCGAAACACTTTTTGCAGCTCAGGGAGCTAATTAGAAACTATACCTTCCTCAGTTTTCAAATTAGAGAAGCCCCACTTGGTGGGGGACCCTGTAATGATCTGCAGAGACCCTGTGATTGGCAAGTGTGATCACAGTATTTTATCCCTGGCGTTTGAAATCTCTTTATCTGGGATCTAAATCTGACCCAGTGTGGATCTCAGAGCACTTTGCTTTATCCAACTCTGGGTAGCATGAGGATTCATTTGTCTTTATTCTGGAAATATCTGTTGCATGTTGAAGGAGTTCTATAAGAGTACAGAAAGCCAGGGACACAATTTCTGCTCCCACATAGATTCATGAAACTACACATTTATGCTGAGATGTAATCAAATAAGACAAGTGGGTAGCTTTAAAAAAAAAAAAAAGTCAAGTACAAGAGTAGCTGGGTAGCTCATAAAGAACTAGCTACTTTTGCTACTTTAAAGAAGTGATATGGCACCCCTGAGAAAGTTCCACCTGAGAGCCAATCTTAGTGACCAGAAATATCAGTCAACCAGAGGAACGAGTTTTCTCAAGGAGGTGAGCAATGCACTGGTTGGTGTGTTGGACTCTAAGCATGTCTGAAGCACAGTAAGTGAGGGACAGTATGGAGCTGACAATTCTGGATAGGATGTGGGAGGGGGGAGGGAGAGAGAGAGAAAGGAGCCAAGTCACGTAGAGCTTGAGATCTGAGATCTGCATGTAAAGACGCTGGGTTTTACCAATAAAAAAAGTTAACTAGAGAACCACCCTTTTTAGGGGCAAGTACACACTTATTGCTCATCTTTGAGCAACATTAACCTTTCTATTCATGTCCCTGCAAGCAATAAGACTGGGAGGAAAATGTAAGTTAATGAATCATAGGAAACCTCTTTCTCCCAGGAAAGGTAAAGTTTGCAATCTCTTCTACATCCTCCAGGAGACTAGATTTCCTCCAGGGAAAACTGATAATAGACCCTCGGCTTGAGCGAAGAGTCTTTCTGCTCCTGCCAAAGTACTTTTCTTCTCCTGGGAGATGCAGAAGGACAGTTTTGGAGGCGTACAATGGGAGCTGTTCCTTCACATTTCCCTCTGCATGCACCATGTCATCAGAAAGGCTTCACTGCCCAGGCTGACAGCAGGCAGGTGCAGCAAAAACTCATGTCTGGAAGTTTATAGCACAGGCTGGATTGTTGATGCTAACATCGATTTGGTTCCACTAAAGAGCTTGGGTGGAAAGTCCAGCCAAGATCATGGTATCCACCTAGAGAGCGCTTGTTTCTCCATGTGATTTGGAAGATTTTTTCCCCCATCCTTACTAGAGTTCATCCACTCTGTGTATTCATTCATCATCATCTCTTCCTGGTCAGGTTGGGGAGGCTCTGGAAGTGATTAGATGACCATAAATCAGCTTTTATGAGTTGTACGTTACAGATAAGCAACAAGAGAAGCAGGACTTGGAAGATCGGACTCCTTTTACCCTGACGATGGGGTCAGGAAGGATAGAATAACTTCATGGGTGTGTGTGATGCTTAGCCAGATGCACTCGGGCCTCCCTCCAGACAGGTCCATGTCTGCGGATGCAACCAGCCCCAGATGGAACAGGGTTGCATCTGTGGAGAACATGTACATCCTTCTGCTTGTCATTATTCCTGCACAAGACAGTAGAGGAGTGGCTTGCGGTGTATCCAGGTTGCATTAGGCATCCTGAGTCATGTAGAGATGACTTATGGTACAAGGGAAAGATGTGTCTGGGCCTTATGCAAATCTCCTTATATGACTGACTTCACACCTGTGAATTTTGGTGTTTCAGGGGATCCTGGAACCACTCCCCTGTGAATACATAAGGATCGCTGTAGTTTTATTGGTAGACATTTCCATTTAAAAATGTGATTCTTCCACAAGCATCTCTTTGCTTTTAGACAGTTTTACTAAGGATCGCTTCCATAAAAGGAGGCAAACAAATGATTGAAGATACAGCTCATGTCAGTGGTTCATGCCTCCTCTGATCATGGGAGGAGAGGCATCCTAAGCCAGTCTGGGCACAAACATGACCCCCCATCTCAATCAATAGCTAGTCACAGAGGCACACACCTAGCATCCTAGCTACACAGGAAAAATAAATAGGCAGATCACAGTCCAGGCTAGCCTGGGTATACACCTGAGAACCTATTCTAAAAATATAACAAAGGTAAAAGCAACTGGAGGAATAGCTCAAGTGGTAGAACACCTAAGTAATAAATACAAAGCAATGGGTTTAAATCCCAGTACTGCCCACCCCCTCCCAGAGTCCCACTACACTCAGCAAGATTTACACTCACATGTCCTTCGATATCCTCCATCCAAATTCAGCTGTAGAGCCCAATTCCAGCCCTGGTGTCTGCTCATGCCTCCTGCCCCGACATCCGTCAGCATAGACAGCCTCAGTTTGCTCCTGAGCCTCATGTGAATGGAGTTTTAGAGCATCTGCTCTCTTTGTGCTCCTCTGCATCGTCTGTGAGACTCATCCACGGTGCTTTGTGTTGGAGTTCGTTCTCATATTCTATAGATGTCATTATGTCACTGACTTGGGTGAGGCTGGGGTTGTCCTGTGCAGATGCTTAACAGCATCTGGATCTGCGGACGAGGTGCTGGTAGCACCCATCCCAGTCATAGCAACCAACACTTTCTCCAGGCATTTTTGAATTTTGCCTAGAATTGAAAAGCATTACACCTTGCGGCTATAACCATAATTTTGTTTTTAATTCCTCTTCTTTATTTGAGTAGCACTGGGGTTTTGAACTTAGAGCCTCACCTTTGCTAAGCTCTACCACTTGAGTGATATCCTCAGTCCTTTTTTAATTTTTTTGCATAGTTATGTTCTAGATAGGGTCTCATGCTTTGGCCTTGAACCACAATCCAACTACCTCTGCAGGAGGTAGATATAGCCAAGTAAGTGCTTGTGACATTGCTTCCGGCAGGAGAGGCAGGATTCATCAGAGACAAGGGTGAGTAGGACATTGACATCTGAAGTCTGGCTGCCTGTGATCAGAAATGGTGAAATTGCTGAACCTTTTCCTTTGTAGTGAGTGGAGATGTTAGAGTTTTGCCATCTTGCCCAATCTTTAGTATCTCATGGGCATAGGGTACCTTTTATCTACCAAATGACATTTGGATATTTAGAACATTATTTGAGGGCTAAACAGAATTATCAGTGCAGGCAGAGGTCCACAGGCAGCCAGCAAGAAGCATACAAGAAATATACATGTATATTGGTCAGGAGTTTCCTCACCCTGCGGTAAAGTGAGTAAAGCAAGTCACTGCAGTCAGCTTCTCCTCCTCCTTCCTTCTGAATGGCTTTTATCTCTGGGTTGCTGGGAGCTCATTGGACAGCACATAGGAAATGGGAGTATAGCCCCTCCCCTCTCCTCTCTCAGTTTCTCTCCGTCTCATATTGGTCCTGGGGCTTGAACCCAGGACTCAAGGGTTGCTATCCCTGAGCTTTTATGCTCAAGGCTGGCACTGTACCATTTCAGCCACAGCTCCACTTCTGGATTTTTGGTAATTTATTGGAGATAAGAGTCTGGTGGACTTTCCTGGCTTCAAACCGTGATCCTCAGATCTCAGCCTCCTGAGTAGCTAAGATTACAAGTATGAGCCACTGGTGCCTGCTTGGTGTACCTCTCTTAAGAGATGACCAGAGTCACCAGCTTAATTTTAAAAGTGTCTCCCCAGGGGACAGAGGGTATATGAGAGTTCCCTTCTCATCATCTAGCTGCTATGGACCCATTTATAACCCAACAGCCACTCCCTTTGAGAGCCAAGAGAGTAAATATCTCTTTGTCTCCACTTAGAGAGTCAGTTAGTGCCCTAGTCATTTGGGGTCACCGGCCACTTGGGGACAGGAGCTATGCAGGAAACTGCTGATCAAAACTGAGATCAAGAGTCCACCCCAGGCCGCCCCTTACTGTACATTTGTATTAACTCCATTGGTTCTCTCTCCCTCCCTTCTTCCCACCCCTTTCTTCTCCCTCCCTCCCTCCTTTTGTGTCCCCTCTCTCTCCAGGCCTCTCCACTGAAGGTGGTGCCAAGCGCCAGGAGCACCTGTCTCGTTTCTCCATGCCGGACCTCAGCAAGGACTCTGGCATGAACGTCTCGGAGAAGCTGAGCAACATGGGCACCCTGAACTCATCCATGCAGTTCCGCAGCGCGGAATCGGTGCGCAGCCTGCTGTCCGCCCAGCAGTACCAGGAGATGGAGGGCGGGCTGCACCAGCTGGGCAACCCGCTGGGCTACCGTGACCTGCAGTCCCACGGACGGCTGCATCAGAGCTTCGATTTTGACGGGGGCATGGCGAGCAGTAAGCTCCCGGGGCAGGAAGGCGTGCGACTGCAGCCCATGAGCGAGCGCACCCGGAGGAGAAACACCTCCCGAGAGGACGCCCGGCGCTTCCGTCCTCACCGCTCCAGGCGCTCCCGGCGCTCGCGCTCGGACAACGCCCTGCACCTGGCCAGCGAGCGCGAGGCCATCTCCAGGTTGAAAGAAAGGCCGCCGCTGAGAGCCAGGGACGATTATGACCAATTCATGCGCCAGCGCAGCTTCCAAGAGAGCCTGGGCCAGGGGTCCCGGAGGGACCTGTATGGCCAGTGCCCACGGACTGTGTCGGACCTGGCTCTGCAGAACGCCTTTGGGGAGCGATGGGGACCCTACTTCACCGAGTACGACTGGTGCTCCACCTGCTCCTCCTCCTCCGAGTCCGACAACGAAGGCTACTTCTTGGGAGAACCCATTCCTCAGCCCGCGCGCCTGCGCTATGTCACCAGCGACGAGCTGCTGCATAAATACAGCTCGTACGGGGGCCCCAAGTCCTCCACGTTAGCGGGCAGAGGACAGCTGCACAGCAGGAAAAGACAGAAGAGCAAAAACTGTATCATTTCTTAATGGGTCGGGAGGGATGGGGCAGGGAGCTGAGAATGTACCTGTGGAGAGTTGCACTGTTGGGGATCGTCAGAGCTTTTTTGGGGGGGGATTGCTTATGGAGGAGGAAGGGGAACCTGCTTCCAGACGATTAGAGACGAGGGTAGACAGTCCACATTTCTCGGCATGTTCAATATTCTTTGCACATTTCACTTTGGAACCGCAGTGGGCCCTGGGTCCCTGCCCACGAGGGTCTATGGAACGGACGGCTCAGGAGATGGCACATGGTTTCTCACTTGCTTGTGGTGTCTTTTCTGGTTCTCTTGACTTTTAGGACTTTTCCTCCCCGCCTCCCCCCGCCCCCTCCCACTCCAGTAAGTAATTTGTTTATTAACCAGGACCCCCCCATTAAGTTATTTACATGTCCATTGTAAATGAAAATGTAAATGGAGAGTTCTGATAAAAATAATATTTTTGTATTTTGTAATATCAAAGGGATTTCTATATCGTAGGACTCAGTGGGGACTTGCATGCCTGTCCAACATGGTCTTGGAATAATAGCCAAAGGTGGCCCAGAACCACCTTTTTCTTTTCGTTCCTTTTTTTTTTTCCTATCCAAATTTGTTACTTGTCAGTGAGACCTTTTTCAAAGGAGTATATTCAATTGGCATTTTGTAGCTGAGACAAACAAAAGGAAAAAAAAAAACACCTTAATTCTATCCAAATCATTTTATGCTCTATTCCATTTTAAGGAACTATCCATAAGCCCCCTTCCCTTCTTAGTAGAAATTATTCTCTACAGAGTGATAGTAAAAAATATTATTATTATTATTGCAAATGTAACTTTTGCCAATAAGAAAAAAAGAAAAAACAACCAGTGTCAGTACAGTTCTGTGGGAAATGCCATCCCTGCTGGGGACATTGAAGTTGTTTAATGTTTATCTGTCCTCTTGGGGGACAATCAAAGTGACCGTGAGTGGTGCCGTTCTGTGCTTGTCAGCATGACGTTGTTCTGAATGTGGCATTCTTTTCTGGTGCTCATGTTTCCTGGATTGTATTATCTGCTTTCCTTTTCCAAGGCAGACACAGCTGCTGCCTTAGCCTGACCACTCGTTGTCCTCATAGCAAATGAACTTGGGCGTTGGCAAAGGAGGGACTGGAAAGTTCTAGGGGGGCTCCAGGAGTCACGGTGTGTTGTCTGTTAATCGTGGAGAAAGAACAAAAAGCAGGTCAGGGTCGATGTGGAAGGGAATTATGAAGAAGGAAGGGCGTTCAGGGAGAAACTTCTGGAGAGTAAGTGAAAAAGAGGTGACCACCACTGTCAATACCCCTCCATTGCTTATCAAGAGGGTCCCTTAGTAAGTTTAAAATAACCAGGATGACTGACTGGCTCGCTTCTCAGGAGGGCCACGTGGCTAAGATTTCAGGGTGACCACCTGGAAAAAAATCTGACCCCTCTGAAAGGAAGATTTCCATTTGGAACCTTGAGGACTGTTGATCAGACAGAAATGGGCTTACAAGTGAGTTTGCATTAAGGCGACACTTAATGGTTATGCTGTTTATATAGTAAAATAAAAACTTCCTGCCTTGCTTCAGTCTCCAGATGAAGCGCTTGCCTTCTGTCCATTCTCCTCCTCCCCTTAGTGGATTGTGGTGGTTGAAATAATCCATCGGAGGACCCACCTTTAGTGAGCTATGCTGTCCCCGTGGTACCTGGTGTGTCTCAGTGGCCATCTGCTGTGGTGAGGTGAGCATGGTCTCTGTTCAGTATAATAGTTAACATTTTCTAGTATTTTCTAAGGAATGGGAAAAGTGGCTTTACAGACACCATCCCAAATGGGTCTGGCAGAAGGAAGGTTGTAAAGGATGTAGTGATGGCACCCTATTCAGGATGTATTAAAAAAAATTGCTCTTCAGGTATTAATAAGACATTTGTCATTGTCACTAATGTTTTTCTTTAAAAACAAAAAAAGCAATGCAAATGTTGGTTGTGGCTGTTTTCCGCATGCTATCTTCATATCTAAATGCTACATTAATTATCCAAACCTCTGGAGAATTAACTTTATTCTGTTGTATAGTAAGTTTGTAAACTGCTCGGCAAACTTGACTAAGAAATCATTCACTGCACCATGCTACTACAGTGGCCGGTTTCTGATAGACATTGGGTGAGTCCAAGCTGGAGTTTCTTGGTTAGTCAGAATAAAAAATGTGTGTACAGGGGGGGGAAAGGGAGAGAATGAGAGAGTGGGAGAAAGTAAGATCATTTTATGGTTGAAACAATTGTCTGTTACCTATGGCCTCAGATGCAATGAATGAAATTCTCCCAGTAAAAGTTGATTTCTATCTTTGTCCTTCCCAGAGTAGCTCCTGTGTTTCTTAAATAAAGCTAGAACTCCTCTATCTGCAGAAAGGAGAAGGTGGCCAAGAAACTGATCTAAAATCAGAACCAAAGGGATATGAAGGTTAAGTAATTTTAGATCTAGTGGTACAGAACATTAGGAGTCATCCTGGCCACAGCTTAGCATATAAGGAGGTACAGACCTCAAGGTCAAAGTGCCTACAAGCAAGTTGGCCTCCTTCTCCACCACTGCAGATCTCTTCCCACCCCAAATCAGCCCAGGCACCTTATTGGGAGCATCAGTAGCAGAAGGCCAGTTTATGGAGTGACTGAGTGAAGGAATGCCATAGAGAGAGGCCGGATGTCATTGTATCGGGACTTCTATCTGGGAGAGAGAACGTTCTCATAACATCCCAGAATCTCATTCCCAAGAGTTCAATGCAGTCTCTTCTTGAGGCAAAGACCTAAAGTCCTCTCCTGGTTTCTGCATGCTAAACATGAGTTCCTTCCTGTGGCCAAGGAATCCCCCATGAGTAGAGTAGGGCCTGTATTCACCTCTTCATCATTTCATCTCTGTAGACATTTTCGGAAATTCTTTTTTCCTCATTTTCATATGCCCTGATTGGTTATTTTTTTTCCTGCCTCTCCTATGATATCCAGCATGACTTTTGCCTAGAACTCCAACTTTGTAGTTCATCCCACTGCTTATTGCTACTGAACTCCATAACCACAGAACTCAAATTAAGAATTGAGCATTCCTTGCATGGTCCTGCCACAGTACCCTCGGTGCTATGAAAAGATGTCTTAGTGATCTGTGTGCATTGAGAGTGGCTTCTGTGGGCCCTAGCTTCCTGCTATAGAGTTCTAGGCTGTGTCCCAAGTGTGAAGGTGAAGAAGGTGAGGAAAATCAGATCCTCCTTCCTGGAGTTGCACATGCCCAACAAGAATACCTGGTGTTGGTTGTCTGACACTTCTGTATTTCTTTCTACTTCCAATCAGATGGGCAAACTAGCAGTTAGGTTTTTCTAGTAGGAGACTTGGTGGTGGCACATTCTCATTTTTTTTTTCTTGCAGGATACTCTTTACTACAGCAAGATTTTTTTCCTTCTCCTCCCACAGCAGCTTTTGGCTTCTTGGGCCCTACTAGCCGTGGTTGAGGTCAGCTGGGACCAGTAGTGGCATAAACGTTAGTGCCTGCTCTGTTCTCCTAGCCATCTGAGCAGATAATAAGCAATAGATTACTGTATCTATTCTCTCCCAGAAAATGAGGGCGCAGCCCTCGAAAAATTTATAACACTCCAACCAGCCAAGACCAATTGGTCTTCTTTGTCTGATAACAGATCTTCTTATGAGCTGATTTTTATCTGTCATTTCATCCTGAGCTCTCTTGCTGAGAACAGCAGATTTTTAAGAGGCATCCATCATCAGTAATTGAGAGACTATTTCCTCTGTTCTCTAGATTGTGGGATGCTAAAAGAAGCTGATCTCCTGAACTAAACAAGGACAGGTTTTCTTGGTCTCCTGCTCCATTCTCTTGGTCTGGATGGTCTCCTGTTCACCTTGTAGAGATTAAAACATCCCATCTGATTCCTGATCAAATCATTCCTTCTAGCAAGAATAGGAACAAATATTTGCATTCCAAGGAGAAGAGCTCTTTATGTATCTCTAACAGAAAACAGATGCCAATGCTTTTTATAAGGAAGACCAATCCAGGGCCAAAGAAAATGGAAAACTGAACGAGTTATCTGAATATTTCACACTGAGAGAGTTGCTATTAGCAACTGTCTGGCACCTTCAGGGCTTTCCAATGGGTTCTGCTCATATATTCCACAATGTGCACTCCTGCTTTCAAAGGCAACTGCTGATTGCCACCTTTTGAAAGGTCCTTTCCTTTAGGTACAGCAGAAATAGAATTAAAGAGACCTAGATGTTTGTCCCACTTGGGCCTTTAGCAGATGCCGGAGTATAGCTCTGTGACAGCGTTGGAAGTCAGTATCAAGGTCAAGAATGGGTTGGATTCTTTTTCCACTTTCCCATACCAGTAGCACACCATCAACACAAGAATCCCATACAATAAGACTCCTGGCCCAGAGCTATACTATTTTACAAGCTTACTTCCTGCCAATGAGTGAGCTTTCCTCAAGGGAAAAAAAAAAGGAAGAGGATAAAGTCACAGTAGTTGGGAAACATGTTTACATTTTAGATGTGAGGCATCTACAGGACAGAAAACCAGAGTAGAGTTTCATTCTGAAAGTTTCCTGGAGAAAATCCCTTTACCCAAGCTGACCTTTGGACATTAATATTCAGTAGGCTGGTGACCAAGCTTTTCTAAATTGTTCACAATTACTTACCTATAAGATCTGTTCTCCAGGCTATCTAGTTCATTTCCATCCACCAGGCCTTCTGCTTCGATCATGAGCCTCACTTAACATTCTAAGGCTCGTGAGTTCTCCATTTTCTCTAGCAAACTAAAACTTGACTTATTTTTCTCCCCTTCCTGCACAGACTGCTTTGCCCATCTCCTGCTTGAATTTTGTTCGCATACACAAAATCACAGCGGGGCTGAGAAGGTTAGGCAGGCGGGAGTCTGTGTTCTGTGTCGAGCGTCGAGCTGTTTGTTAAGAAGGCCTGCCACGGGCCTTTGGTGTGGACTCTTCCAGAGACTCTTCTGAACCCTTTGCCTGAGATCCGTGCTCTGTAAAATGGATAGGATGTTTTACTGCTGTCTGTAATACATTTGTAAACTTCCAATAAAATTTGAATAAAAGAAGAAAGGCCGTATTTCCCCTCCGTCCTCTCTCGCCTTCCAGGTTTGGGGAGAAAGGGTCTTGGCATCTATCATCTCAACAAAGATGAGAAAGACCATGTGGCTATGGGAAGTGGAGCCTGGTTATTGACCTCTGAGTTTCTTTACCCTGGTATGCTCGGTGTTTGGAGCCAGTTAATTCTGTGTTGCCACACATTTCCCTTGTGTGTCCTGGGGATCCAAAGGTATGTGGTCACATGACTGCCACACCCACCTGAGTTGCCTCTGCTCAGCTTCATACCCAGACTCCCCAAGGACAGCATCATTTCTGAAACTAGATGAGATTCTTTTATCCTCCTAAGCTGCAAGGATCAATGGAGGCCTTTTGTCCTGTGATGTCACAGGCTGCATGAATTCCAACCAGCCGGTAACCACCTGTCAGGTAAGAAATCACTGGGGAGGATTGTAGCTAGGAGGCCCCAAATCCAATAGGCATCTTTGTGGTAGAAAAGGTCTCATGTCTAGCACTTTCTGTCTTGGTCATCACCACACACACAACACATCACAACACACACTAACTACTGAAAAGCATGGTATGATGTTCACATGACAAATGAATGGTGGGAACAGCCAACAAAATTGAGCCTTTAGTTCCTCTCACAGACCCTCCCTGGCTTCTAGATCTTTGCAGCTCTTGAGGTTCTGCCCACATAAAGCACATTCCTATACTCAGCTTTTTAATCTCTTCTTTCCCTGGCAGACTAGTCCTCATTCCTGGATCTTGGCTTAATCATGCATCCTCTAGGCTACAAAGTCAGGTCCCAGCAAGTTGCAAATAGCTACCTCTACCCTGGACTCTCTTGAGACTGAGCCTGTCTCCCATTTAGCTTGTCATCATGGGAGTTTCCTTTTCTCCCTTTCATAAGCCCAGCTGGCTCTGGGGTCTAAAACGTGACAGGTGCTCACAAAATATTTTGAAGGAATGTCAGAGGTTCCTAAAATTCCTGATTCCATCAATTCGAAGGAGGAAGAGAGAGGATGCTTTCCACCTTTGACCTGTGTGAAGGTTCAGATCTGTCTGTTCCCATCACTCAGGAACCAGCAGGTGAGTGGCCTTGGCTGCACCGTGAGCTACTGCCTGACAGGACTCCACTGTAAGCATCCCACAAGTGCCTGTGTCTGAGATCAAGTTTTCATTGCTGAATTCATCTTTTTTTTTTCTTTTTTGCATTCTTCTAGCTGGCAACCGTTCTTTCCAATCTAAAGGAGTCCTGTGGCCCTTGGCCTCCGTAATGATGCTACCAGCATTTCAAGTGTTATCAACTGCAGACACAGAGAGCAAAGTCAAGGGTTCATGCCACAGAATTATAATCAGATGATTTATAGCATAATGAAAGGACCATCACTAGGAAATGAAGACTTAAGAATAACCAAACCCATGTGGATTGGGAAAATGCTACTGAGGAATAAACTTCTATTAGCAAATGGAATACATTATCATATTTCAGCATGCTTGTTTCATGGGTCTAGTACTAATTATAGTGCCATTGTGTATTGGAAAATGTGCCTAAGCATGCATGGGCAGAATCAGGGCACACTTCATGGATAATAGGAATCTGCACTGAATTAAAAATAAGTTGGATGCTGCAGCACTTAATTTTTTTTAATTGGGGGGAAAATACAAGAGCAGAAAGTAAATACAAAGAAGTGATGCTTCTTAAGCAGTAAGACTGATTCTAGCAAAAGCCATATTACCCTGGTAGTTCAGATGCAACAAACTGAATATTAACAATGAACGTGAATCCAAGGAACAAAGGTTTATAAAGACATTCAAAATTTACCTAATATTCCCTCCCACAAAGGTTTTACAGATATTAAAGCTCATTTGGGTAAAGGAGAGAAGAGAAACTGGCCACACTGGACAAAAATAAAATCTACAAGTACTTACTCCAACATCAAGCTAGACATTGTGGTGCAGGCCTGTAATCCCAGCTACTCAAAAGCAAAGGTAGGAAGATTATTGTTTAAGACCAGCCAGCAAAGAATGAGACTGTATCAGAAAAGAAAAAAACAAAACAAACAAAAAAAGAACTAATAGTGTAGCTCATGTGGTAGAGCACTTGCCTAGCAAGCACAAATACATAAATTGAAATTCCAGTACTACACCCCCCAAAAAAAAGCCCAAATAAGCAAGCAAACAAAAATAATTGTGCTCCTGTCTAGAGTTTCTTTATCTCTTTTAGCAAACTGGAAAAAGATTTTGGCACCTGAATATAGCACTGTACGATTGATTGTTGGAAGAAATAAGAGAATTCCAAACATATACCAAAGTCAATAATAAATTTCCCTAGACTCAAAGAACTAACTATATTCCTTTCAAAATTAGTCCCTGAGAAAGAGAAAGAGCCCAGAAAATATATTGGAAGTTTTTTTTTGTTTGTTTGTTTTTCTTTATTTGAAAAATTGGAAAACTTCTTTATGTGAAAAATCTGTTCTGTAAATCTCACCTATCAACTGTTTCAGGGGTGATGATGGGAGGTGCGGTTGAGTAATGAATAGGAGATGCTGAGATGTTTACTGCTTTAAACATGTTTACTGCTTGCTTCCCAGTCCTATGCAGTCAGGTGAACTATGACCAGCAGACTGACGCAGTGAGCAGACAGTGGGCATTGTCCCCCCATTTCTCATTCCAAGCCATGGAACCTGGATGCCGGTGTTGAGATGCTAAATCCATGGGTAGAGACAGATCAGATCAAAGAGCCATGCATATGGGAGGTTTGCTTAAACAAGAAATACAACTTCTTTGGGTTAAGTTGAAGAGATCTCTGGGCTGGTTGTTTACTACAGCATACACACAGGCAGTTGTGACTAATATATGGGTTCTTCCTAAACTAGGAGGATTAGACAGGTGTGTCATGTGATGGCCACAGAAGTTCTGAAGCCAGTGCTTTCTTTGCATTGTAGCTTTGGTTTGCTGGTTTGGTTGCTTACTTGGTTTGGTTTGGTTAAAGTGGTCAGATAATTATAGCTTGCACTGGAATGATGTCCTTGGACTTGGCACAAATTGGTGCCCCCATATATCCCTACCTATTCTATTTAATGTACTATGTTTAGTAGAGAGCGAAGGCTCAATAAATATTTGCCAAACCCAAGGAAGAAAAGAACCAATTAAATACCTCAAGTGAGTCATTCGAAGACTATATAGATTTCATGGAGCCTTTAGTGATCCAGATGCTCTGCCTGAACCACGGGAAAAGAGTTCCCCACCATACAATTGCCAAGCTTGTGGGAGAAAATCACTGCATTGCAGTCACTGGCCAGCAAACTCATCCCTCAGATAATTATTGATCACCCACTCTAGACAGTAGTCTAACACCAAGGATAAAACAAGTAACAGAGATAAATTTCCTGTCTCTATGGAGCTTTGCTTTTTGGATGACCTTTTTTTTTTAAGCCAGAGTTTGGCTTACAAGAAAATGTTTCATTTATCTGGTTACCAGAGTTATCTGGTAAGAATTAAGGCATAGCAGAAAATCCAAACGCACCAGCCACGTGTCTGCTCAATAAACTCAACTTGCCTGGAGTCTTTATTTCTAACTCACCTACCTGGTTTCCCCTCCTGCTTCTCCTTGGAGTTTCCACCTCCCTCTGGCTTGTTTGATGTGAGCACATGACTCCTGGCCTCCATCCTGTCCCAAGCTCATTCTTCAGAAAAGCTGCATCTCAATTTCTTGCTGTTTTTATTAGGAAGGAGATGACCCCATGCTACACATGCCTGGCAAAGAGCTCAGAACCAGTGTGAACCAGTGGTGGCAACTGGGGAGAATCTCCCTGGTCATCCTCTCCAGTTGGCCCTGAGCTAGCCAAAGGACGCAAGGGAATCGCCTGCTTACTTGTTTTCTGGATGGCCTGAGCCCACACAGCTGTGTCTAAGGTAGCATACTGCGTAAGGGGGAGGGGCACACAGCTGTGCACCCCTCCCCTATCTGGTCAGTGCTTTCCTGCCCCTCCCCACCCAGGGTCACTAAACAGCTGTGAATACAAGCTGCCCATCCTGGAGACGCTTGGGCAGAAGGAGATGACTTCCAGGCAGCCACTCCTACCTTTCCTCCCCTGGCAGAGATTCCAGGCCTCAGCCC
This sequence comes from Dipodomys ordii, assembly GCF_000151885.1. Taxonomy (NCBI): domain Eukaryota; kingdom Metazoa; phylum Chordata; class Mammalia; order Rodentia; family Heteromyidae; genus Dipodomys; species Dipodomys ordii. The sequence continues at coordinate 18,722,219 of NW_012267228.1, forward strand.
TGCCCATGGGACATATGTCCCACAGGCCATACAGTCTTTCTCCTGACAGCAGACAGGAGCAGGGCAAGCCTCAGCCTCCTCTTTCCAGCTCTTTGTTCAGCAAATTAATGCCATGCAAACAGTCCTGTAAAGGAATTGTTGGTGGTGGTGGTGGTGTTTATTGAAAGGCTGAAGACAGGGACTGGGCACAGAAACCTAGGGCACAAAACAAGATTCCAGCCTTCTGCGCTGACAATTACACATAGGATCCTTGTGGCAGGCTGTGAAGCGCCCAGAAAAGGACCAACCCTAGAGGAAGCCTGGAAAGAAGCAGACTCTACAAAGCAGGGCAACGGGGCTCACAGCTCCTCTTTTGTGTCCTCCACGGGACCTCTATTTTTGCTTCTTATGTCTCCTCACTGTGAACGTTGACAGTGCATGGAGAAGAAGCCTTTATGCTTCTGCCTCCAGGCATGAGTGTGTCCCTTGCAGGACCTCTAAGCAGGATTCCAGGCAGTCCTGGGGGTCAGCTGGACCTATGCTGGGAGGGGAAAGCACCCAGGCTATTGCAGGTACAGGCATTACAGATCTCCAGGTTAGAGATCAGCACAGGATGAATGAAGAGCTACATCCTCTGGTGGGTCTTGGGCCACAGTAATAGTAGCAGGAGAAAAAGTCCATCTTCTAGTTCGTCTTCCATCTTGTACTCACGAGCAAACATCTAAGCAGTAGGTACTGCTAATTTTGGTCCAGATCATGAGGAAAAGAGAGAAACTACAGGAATGATCTATATCTTTTGTGCATGCTAACTAACCAATACTCCTCTAGGGTTTCTGTTAGGTCTTTGTTTTTCCTCTCCCTTCTCTGAGACAACACCATGAGAAAGAAGTAGCGCTGTAAACAGTACTTCAGTTCCTTTCATCCACCTGCCATCACAAGGCAACAGTAAGTAGCCAAAAATAATCCCTTTGTGATCGAGACTCTGCATTCAGCGCCACCTGGATCCTGGAACCATAATGAAGCCTAGCCCCTGCATGCACATTTATTCACCCTCTCTGTCTGTCTGTCTGTCTGTCTCTCTCCCTCTCTCTCTCTGCCTCTCTCTCACACACACACACTATAGATTTCTAAGGATCTATTTTCAGGAGTTGTATGTATCTGACAAAATAGATATGCCTAACATATTGCAATAAGTCTCTATTCCATGTTTGTTTCTTTTAATTGACTATTTCTTAGAAACAAGCTTGCAGCCAGAGTGAGGCATGCATGCCTGGAAGAGTATATGGGGAAAAGAGCAGAGAGGTTGGTGATAAGAGGCAGATTTGTGTGTGAACAATGGGAAGACAGATCTGGAACCACCCACCAGATAGGGAAGTTCTTTACCTGTATGCATTTGCACGATGCTATCAGGACCTTTGACCTTCTGGAGGATGCAGGATCCCTTCTTTTTCTTCTCTTCACTTTCTTTTGTATGTGTGCTGGTGTTGGGGCTTGAACTCAGAACATGGTGCTCTTGCCTGGCGATTGTTGCTGTTGTTGATGGCTGGCACTCTACCACACCTTCACTTCTAGCATTGTGGTGGTTAACTGGAGATAAGAGTCTATGCCACATATTCAGACTTCTGCCGTCTGAGGCCTTGGCTCCCCTCCTTGCCAAGCCGGGTGCCTTGGATACTCGGTGGCTCTTTGTGACCCAGATAGAAAATGCAGCACATGAGACCCCAAATAGACGCTGTCCCCGATGAGCAGGTGAAGCACAGACAGAGAGAGACACACCAATAGTTGGCTGGATTGACTCCAGCTGCTTCTTCCTTGCCTGCTCCTTTATTTCAAGGTGGCAGGCATCACTCATCCCCTAAGCCTGGGGCCGGCTCAGCTGGGGCCAGTGAAGGCGATGAGGAGGGCAGAGGGGTAGGCCTCTCCTGAGTGGCCGCAAGGAGAAGCCCCCATCTCCTTCCCACCGAAACTCCATATTGTCCCCTCTGCTGTGTTCCAGTAGATACTATCTAGGAAAAACAAAAAAACAAAACGGGGGAGCCCAACATCAAGGCTTTGGATCTGTTCCATGTGACAACCCATCTGTGAGTCCCAGGAGATGTAAGTCAGCCAGTGCTGGGGGGCCAGTCTGTATTTAGACCTCTTCCAGATGGTTGGCGTTCAGCAAGTCTCTGAGTAAGTTTACTTTCCTTTAAAATAAATTGTATCTGTTCCCCACACTGCTTATGAATATGCTTCTCACGAGATGCGTGCACGTGGGTAGGCTTGAACTGGGTTCATCGGAACCTGTTGGAAAGGTAGGGCTTTGGGGAATTATCTTCTGGGTCAGGCGGCAAGGCCATGGTCCTGAAGGAGTGGACGTAAGTCATGTCTGGAGAAGGACAGATTTTCTTCACTATGGGGCTGGGACGTGTGGGTCCAAGAGGCTTGGGGGAAAAAAAAATCCAAGTTGCTGAATAAGCCATGTCAGGGCTGTGGTGAAGCACATTCTCTTATTCTCAGAGAATAAACGCAGAGAATGCAGCCCTGCTGTGGGGCAAAGGTGCTGAGCTTCCTGGGCTGTGAGCAGCAGAGGCGGTAGTTGTGGCCTTTGGCTTTGTGGGTGCTTTATTGCTCCTGTGCAAGCAGGCACTGGGTATAATTAATTACAAGCTTCTCAGATAAAAAAGGACCAGAGGAGGGAGAAGGACTTCCTTGACTAGACAGAGACCAGGAGTCTAGTTTGAGGTGAAGATGTTTGTACCCTGAGCTGGTGGGTAGACATCCCTGAAATGTAGGATCTTCCTTATAGAAAAGTAATCACATGGCTGTGATTTTTGTGTCTGCTTGTCTGTAGAGATGCTGATTCATTTTACAAAGAGGGTGGATTCCAGTGTGTTAGGCATCGTTGTGGGTTAGATTCTTCTTACTCTCCCAACATAAGCCTCAAGTCTTCATCACACAGTGTCTGTGAATATGTCTTTAAGGTCTCTGCAGATCTAATTTAGTGAAGGATCTCCAGATGAGTTCATATTGAATTTAAGGCAGACCCTATTCTAAGAGAAAGGAGAGAGAGAAACTATGTGAAGTCTTACTAGGCAGCTATTTGAGGTATGGAACTACAAGCCAAGAATGCTGGCAGAGTTCTCTTCTAGAATTTAAGCTGGGAGAAGGGCTCTACTGATTCCCAGTTTTTGGACATCTTTCAGTGGTAAGAGACAGCTTTGGACAGCTTTCAAATGGTAAGAGAAGACATTTCTGTTGTTCAGAGTGATCCAACTGGAGATCATTTGTAATGTCAGGCCCAGGAAGTGAGGACAGGCCTTCTCCACATTGGCTAATCAGAAAGTAGATGCCGGTGTGTGGTTTCTTGCTGCTTGCTCTAATGGGAGAGTCTGCAAACTTGGTTGGTTGCACGTGGCTGGTTCATCGCGTGTTCTCAGACGTGCATGTGTGGTATGAGATCACCTGGGGCCTTATCAACTGGATTGCAGTGCCCAAGAATTGGGATTTCCGACAAGTTCCCATCGGTTATGGATGTTACTGGCTTGGACCACACTTTTAGGACCAATTGAGCTAAATTTTGCAACCACACCCTCCACCCCAGGGCAAAGGAGTGCTCCTAATTTTAGAGAACTGGCCGATATTCTGGGGGGATAGAATCCCAGCTGGGATAAGTAGATACTGAAAAGAATAACATTTGCTTTTTACTTCGCTGTGTTCACAGCAATGTAAAAATCAAATTTAAGAAGCAAAACAGAAATTCTTCTCTGTCCCTTGTGTGTCTTTGAAACAGGGGCTCAATGTCAGCCAAGGCTGCCCTTCAACTCTCATCCTCCTGCTTCAGCCTCCCTAGTGCTGGGTTTAACGGTGTGCATTACCTCGCCCAGCTCTAAAAGTTCTCTTGTGAGTCACGTTGCCTCTCCTGTAGGTTGAGCCCCTGCCATTCTTCCTGAGTGGCAATATTACCTTGCACTGAGCTGGTATTCTGTGGAAGCCCATTAAAGGTCTCAATGCAGCCGTGACAGACATGGTTAGAACTGTAAGAAATGCAGGGTTGTTTCTTACTCTCTGCTTAACTGCACGCACTTACCTCTGTGTTGATGAGGTCACCCCCCACCCCCAATTCCGTTATCGGCTTGAACTAACGGCCTAAGCACTATCCCTGAACTCTTTTGCTCAAGGCTAGTGCTCTACCGCTTTGAACCACAGAACCACTTCCAGTTTTCCCGTAGTTAATACATAGGAGTCTTACCCTCTTTCCTGCTGGGGCTGGCTTTGAACTGAGATCAGCCTTCTGAGTAGCCAGGATTATAGGCACCAGCCACCAGTGCCTGGCTCACATTTTTCATGTGAATATATCCTCATAATCCCTTCCCCCTATCCCTGGGCCACCAACAGAGAACTGAACTGAGGGGTAGATACTTCCCTTTATAGTTCCTTGGCCAATAGTCTGGCTTGTCAGTCACATGGCTGATTGAAATCCTACAGGGGTATTTATTACTGTTGAAGTGACTAATTAATCATTATGAGGACAACTTGAGTATCCCTGTCTGAAGTCTGAGGTTTTGTATGTGTGTGTATATTTGAATCGACATAATGAGATATCTTGGGAATAGGACCCCAATGTAAATACAAACTTTATATCCCATATATACATCGTACATGTGTAGCCTCAGGCATTTTATGCACTATCTCCCCTGTGCTTTTTTGGAGTCGGATGGGTCACGTGACCTCAGGTGTGGAACTTCCCCCTAGAGAAAAAAACCACCAGAGTTTGGAGATCTGTTTCAGATTTTCACATGATATATGTTCAAACAATATAGTCTTTTCATTCCTTCTCTGTCCATCCCCCACCCCCCACCCACCCCACTCTGCCTCCCTGGGGTGACTTTATAAACAAATCCTCCTACCCTCGAGTTCTGCCTCTTAGGGAGCCCAGATAACACATGTGTCTCCCCACCCTCCCCAACCCCCAGCATTTGGAGATTGAGGCAAGTCAATGCACTAGAGGTGCTGGTGAAATGTGCTCACAATTAGGGTACACTAGAACCCTAACTTGCACTCTATGGTTTGTTTCAGGGCAAGAAGCACATCCCTCTCATATCCCAGGGCTTATTGTGTGACGATGACGCATCTATCACATGATGTCATCTGACTTGAGCAATGCCATTCAAGCACTGTGGCTTTTTTAGCTTCCGGGATTTCTATAACCACAGGATAAGCTAATCGACTGATTCTACAATGCTGCTCTCTGAACAACTGCCTCAAAACTATAAAGGGAGATTGTTTGCCTTTGGAAAAAAAATATTGTAGCAACATAAAGCTCGCCATTTACCCTTTTAAGTATGCAATTCAGTAGTGTTATGTCTAGTCTCCGTGTTGTACGACCATTACCGATTTCCAACCTCTTTTACTTACCCTCAATACAGTACAAACTCCCCATCATGCAAGACTCTCCATTCTTTCTGTTCCCCAGCTCCCAACACCTCTAATCCACTTCTCATTTCCTGTTCTGCATTCCTAATGAAAGTGGGAAGCATGACTCAAATGGTAGAGCACCTTCCTAGCAAGCAGAAAGCCCTGCGTTCAAGCTCCAGTACTGTTACCAAAATGTATATACATATGTGTATATACATATATCCATTTGTATATACATATCTGAGCAGAACCATTCAACTCTGCGTCCTTGGGTCCACCTAGCTTAATGTCTTCAAGCATCATTGTTGCAGCATATATTATTAGGGCTGCTTCCTTTCTCAGGTTGAATGTGTTTCATTACATGTGTATACCATATCTCATTACCTGCTTATCCGTAGATATGTGGGTGGTTTTTCTTGTGGGTGCTGTGAATAATGCTCCTGTAAACGTAGGCATCCTAGTATGTTTATGAGTCCCTGCCTACAATACCTTTGGGGTGTCATTAAAGCTGGCTCATTCTGTGCACACATTTGGGGAGACCACACAGTTCCCGCAGCATCACCATCTTCCATCCCTGTCAGCATGCACAGATGTTCGTTTTTCCACATGCTTTTCTTTTTTAACATCAGAATTATCCTAATAGCTTTCCACATATGGCAGTAGTGAACTGGAACCTTATCGTGTGGTCGCACTGCCTTTAATGATTAGGGAGCTTTTCAACAATCGCCTATTTTGAGCTGCAGCTCCAGCTATGTGGTTTGTGTCTGGATTTATGATCAAAGACCCAGCCTTGACTCCTACCTAGGGTAGAAATATATGTCTGAAATTCCCAAGTGTGAATTTGGTCACTGTGTGCCTCTCATATATGGAACTTGCTGTTGCCTAGGTAAATCCATTCCATGTTCATAGTTTTAGTTACTGATGTGTCTTCTAACTAGAACTTGTGTCATTTATAGCCATTGACCTAGTTATGCACAATGTATTTCTCCTGCCTGAAGTGTCCTGTTCCTCCATCTCTACTTCACCTGGATGCTTCTCTCTCTAGCTCTTTCTCCTGGAAGCTTTCTCAGACCATCCCCATCTCGTGGCTGATTGATAAGAGCCTCTGATACTGCCAGCATCTTTTCTTACAGCATTTCCATGTGTCATGTCATTTGCTTTGTACGTGTCTCTCTCTCTCCTACAACACTGAGCCACAACTGTCTATCATCACATTAGTGGCTCATTTTTCTCCCTCTGCCCACTTCCTAAGTTGGAACTTGATGCAAGGCCCTTTCTGTCACTGGCACTGAATGGAGGAAAGGTTTATTTTGTCTCATGACTTCTGAGATTTCAGTCCATGGTCACTTGGCTGCACCATTTTGGGTTGGTGGCAACATAGTACATCATGGTAGGAGCACGTGGTGGCGAAGATCTCATGGTGGCCAGGAAGCAAAGAGGGAAGGGGAACGGGCTGGAGTTCCAGTATTCCCTTCAAGGCGTGCTCTGATGACTTCTTCCCACCAGGCTGCACCTTTCAAAGTTTCTACCGCCTGCTAGTGACGGACACTTACTAAACCACTGCGCAGTTGAAGCACGTGTCGCAACACATAAGCTCTGTACCAAATGCATAAGAATATATTTCGAGTACTATCCGGAATATATTTTGAGTGGAACTTCTCAGCAGGTATGAAAGAATTTATAGACAGATTCCTATCAGGCAATGGACTTCTCAACTGCTAATAAGCAGCAGCTGAGAGCCAGGGAGAGAACCGGAAAAGCTGTAGAGTTACTCTCTCTCCATTTTTCTCTCTCTGACATACTTCCTATAAGCACGTATTTCTTCAACCTGCACTTTTCTGTGTGCTTAAGGAAAATAAAGCACCTTGGGGTATACTTAAGCAACCACAGAGTCATATTTTCACTTGTGCATTTTACCTACAGCACTGGAAAAGTAATTTTGTCCTAATTAAGGTACGGCTTTTCAACGGCTGACACATGTTTATAGGAGCATCTGAATATAATCTGATGTGAATCTGGGGTAAGGCTGTGAGACGCTCTCCTCTGAGGTCTCCCATGTCAAAAGAAAGTCATAAATTTGCACTGGTTTGGACCATCCCAGGTTGATCTCTGCCATTGGGTCAAGTCATGTGATCATCCCATCCTGTAACACACTGCCCAAGTTCATCTGGACAGAGTCACCTGAAATGCTAAGACCTTACTTTAATTGGGAACAGAAAACTCATGTCAGCACTCTAGCCTGCACCAGCATCCTAACAGTCTCCTCTTTATCTCTGCACACCTGAGAGCCAGCACGAATTGCACCACCTGCACACCTAGAGAAGGAAAGGATCCATGATTGATCCACCCCTCACTACCCCAGCAGTAACCGTGCTATCTTCCCTGTGGGGTGCTCCATTCATCTTCAATTTGTGCTCTGGGTTAGAGGAAACACCTTTCCTGTTTGAGATTTTACTTTTTTGCTTGTTTTATTTGATTTGTTGGGCTTTTGTTTGGTTTGGTTTTCATTTCGATTTTGCAGACAATAGGCGTAAGGGAAAATATTTGATGAACATACATGCATATTTTACAGGGTAAGGACTGACATCCTGAGTTGTAAACAAATGGGAATCCTCTCCCCTTCTGCCAGCAAGCCCCTCATTATTGATGTTGGCTTAATGCATGATGCTGGACTAATTAACTGAATCGGGGATGGGGAAGCAGTCACTTCACATTCCTCCCCCAGCACAGAACAGCTGAACTAGGGAGACTTGAAAAGGCCATTCTGTGCCCAAAGAAAGAAGGGGAAAGGAGGGGTGGGCTTTGAGGCACTTTAAGTGGCTAGCTGGGAAGGATCTCATTAGTCCCGGATCCATAACTTTCTGGGCTGCATTTACCTGTGTAAGTCCTGCAGGGTCAAACAAATGCATTTGCTTTAAAGATTTGGCCATTGGTGTTTTGTTTTCTTTCCAATTTTGATGATGTTGGAGTTTGAACACAGGGCCTTGCAGTTGCCAAGCAAACCTTTACCAATTGAACCAGCATACCCAACCCTTCTTGCTTTTATTACTTTTCAGGTAAGGTCTCATGTTTTTTGTCTGGGCTGGGCTGGGACTGTGATCCTCCTATCTCTACCTCTCTTGTAGCTGGGATTACAGGTGTGCCCACTACAGACAGCCTTCACCTCCCACTGTTGATAGAAATCAGGTCAACTCTCTGGCTTTGGAATGACTGTCCAGCATGACAAAGGGAACACCTGTCTTTACTACATTCAGATGGGGAGTGGGGAAGACTGTCAGGAAGAGCATACACCAGGCAGAGTCCTGCTCAGTGAGAAGGTCAGACAGTGACAACTGAGGACTTGAGGAGCTCTGGCTAAGGTGGTGAGCAGAAGCCCGTCTAAAGATGTGACACGTGGAGGCCTGAGTCAGTCAGGGGCAGAGAGTTAAAAGCCAAGGGAGCATGTTGTATGAGGGAGAGAAGGAGCCTGAACTATCAAAGAACTGCACTAATGCTCCTGTCGTAGAGCCAGAAATGAGAGAGAACGAGTAAAACATGTGATCTGAGGAGACAGTCAGGCAGAGCCAAGTCAAACTGGCATTCGAAAGCAAGTAGTCTTGTGCTAGAGATGGTGGAAGCCACTTACAGTGTTTCGCCTGGTATAATCCAACTTAGAAACCATGGGTGTTTGGACTATTCATTTTGCAGGATTATAGGAGCAGAGAAAGCAAGTAGCAAATATGTGCATATCATTTATTGAGCTGAAACAGCTTTCTTCATCTGACCTTTGCAACCCTTTAGAACCAGGCATTTTGTGCATTGAATCTTTGCATAAAAAGACTGAGGCTCAATGAGGTGACCATATTAAAATTGTGTAGTAAGTGGCAGGGCTGTGACATCTCAGACCAAAGCTTGTGTGAATTGTCCTTTGGGCCTGGTTGACAAAAGATAAGTATCTGCTGTGTTTCAGGAATGAAGTTGAAATAAAAAAGAAATGTATATGTCAGAAATTGATCTTTTAAAACGCTAAGCAGGATTATTCCATTATCCTCCAAGCCCCACTAATCTTCCTTCCCTCAAATCAAAGTGTTTCTATAGCTATCTTAAATATGCACATATGTCACTTTCTAAACTCCTCCCCTCCTACTTCATTCCCATTTGTTTCTCATGCTTACTCTTTTCTTTTTCCCTTTTTTGTCTATGACTCTCTCTCTCTCAAGCCTCCCATACCCAGGGAAGCCACCAGCCCACCGCTATTTGGTGAGATACCCCGATGTCTCACCTCTCCCTCGCCCCGGAGCCCACACACATCTCGGGCCCCATCACTTGGCCCATCTGGAGAGCTCACTGGGCTGCCTGACTCTGGCAAGATGATAGGAACCACCCAGACAGCTCTGACCTCCAAGGAAGGTCATCCACCATCCACAGCTGCCCAAGGCATCCTGGTCCAGGATCTGTCCACACCGGCCATCAGGAAGTTTTCTTAACAGCTCACCTCAGTCATACCATGCATATTTGGCAAGGACGGTGGCCATTCATGCTAGGCTCTCCCATTGCTCTCTTCCTTTCCAGAGACAAGAAGCTTGGCCTTCCCCATGCATACACCTCCTCTACTCTGCTCCTCCAGGGAGTGAGAAATTTTGGCTCAGGAATGGACTCAGGGCTTCCAGCACCAGTGGGCCATCTGGCGTAGCTGCTGCCTCCAAATTATGCTCACGTCTGTGGATAACCAAGTGGATTGCCTCCAAGAATCATCTCTGTGAGAAGAGAGGAGGTGGAGAAAGTATTCAGTTCTGTCTTGCCTGGAAAAGACCGCTGACATCAGCTATCTCCCTGCACTAGTGATCAACCTGTGAACGCTGCTCTCAAATGCAAGGTCCAAACCAGGCTTGTTAGTGTGCGAGGAGAAGGGCAGAACTGGCACCCACTGCAGTCTGGCCCGGGTCACTCCAACCAACAGGCCCCAGCTTGAGGGAGGCCCGTGAGGATTCAGTGCATCTCAAATGCTTCTCTGCCCCTTTAACCAACTCGGGGATTAGGAAGACATGGCGCCTCCATTTCTGGTTGTCCTCCCTTTATTGACAGTCATTGAGAAGATGAAATCTGATGAAGTTGATAATTAGCCCAAGCAAAACACTGCCAAAGAGGCAAATCTGGGAGAAACATAATAACTTGCTGGCAAACCTTAGCATAATTAATAAAATCCATATCAGTGTGTGTGTGTGGATAGAGAGAATCTCTGTCCAATATACTCAGGAAATACGGCCTTTCCTTCCTTTCTCCCAGAACAGCAGTTCTCAGGTGTGACTCTGGGCCCCGGGCATTGTTTGGTAATGTCTGGCAGTGATTTTGGTGCTCCGATCTGGGAGCAGGGTGGCTACAGGAGAGTAACCAGGGGTGCACCGAAGCATATCCCACAATGCACTCTGGGACCCACCATCACAAAGAATTATCCAACAGGTCAACTGTGTCACTGTTGAAAAACCCTGCCTTAAATCACTCTTCTACTTCCAGCCTTCCATTTTGCTTAGCCACGGGATTAATGGGGTATTGACCCAGGGTCCTACCTCAGTTCTAGGGTCTTAGGTTGTACCCAGGCTGGGTGGGGCGAGGGGAGCTATGCTTGAGATGTGTACTGTTTGGGGAGCAGCCAAAGTCTTCCTGCCTTTGTCCTTCTTTCTGCAGCCCAGGAGAGCATTATGGGACCCCAGCTGTCTCTCCTCTTCTTCCCTGGGAGTGACACCTTCATCACTACTGTCCCTACTGCTCTGGGCAGAGTCCTGCTTTTGAGCACTTAGGCCTTAGGTATTATAAGGAATAGGACGTACCAGGCCATGCCAACTTTCTTATTTAAGAAAGTTGAATAAGAAGAGGGAAAGAATAGAATTGAGAAGACAGGCAAACCCACCAGAATTAATATTTAAAATGTCACCTAACAGCCATAAAGACAGACATGAGGCCTGGTTAAAGAGCCTGTATGCCCCTCACCCAGGGTTTCTCGGGGGTACCCAAGCCTTCTACCACAGCTCTGCCCTTCCTGCGTGAATTTACTCATGTGCTAAATAAGAAAGGTTGAAGATCCGAGCCCTGGAAAAAGTTTCTTACAGACACTTCCACAGTGATATAAGACAAAAAAGTTTCATTTTTGTACATCTGCTAATCAAAGCCAGAATCACGTTCCGAACCATTGAAACTCCATTCAGAGGGAAATCCAACAACATTATAGCGGTCCATTAGAGCGTATCAACAGCAAAATCACTACATCATGGAACTTCTTCATCCCTTGGATTGTCTGAAGAAGAAACAAAAGAATGTTGATACTTGAGCTTTGCTTATAGAGGCAAAAAGAATACAAGGGAGAAAAAACCTGTAAAAATCCACTAATAGATATATTACAAAATGAATGAGCTGGATAGGTATCTGCCATGTGGGAGTGTTCATTTCATGTATCAGCCTGCCTGGGCCTCATGCCCAGAATTCAGTCAAACATTCTGGCTGATTCGGTAAAGATGTTTCTTTTGGGTAAGACAGAACGTTTAAACTGGTGGACTTTGAGTATAGCAAATTACTCTCCATGATGAGGAGTGGGCCTCTTCCAAGCAGTTGAAGGCTTGAAGAGTGAAGAGTTGACTTCTCCAAGTTAAGAAGGAATTTTCTCAGCAGATTGAGACCTTTTCCTGGGTCTCCAGCCTGTGGGTCTGACATACAAACTCTAGATAGCCTAGGACTCACCCCCAACTATAAGAACCAGATCCCTCCCCACCCCGACACTCAAGATGTATGTGTAGGTGCTGTACATGCACTTGCATCCACACGCATGTGCGCGCACACACACACACACAGATGCATCCTGTTGGTTCTGTCTCTCTGGAGAAACTTGCCTGATATACCACACAACGTTAGGTACCTGAGTTCTGATTCTACCTAGGAACGTGGGAGGATTTCCATGGTGTGTTATTTAGCAGGAAAAAAAAAAACAAGGCCAGAAGTGTGCCTGTTTATATCAGTATATTACATAAAACCAGAGAAATATGCGGGGAAAAGCACCCCACGTTAACAGTCCTTACCTAGACAGGAAAGCAGGGAGGTATATAGTTCAGGATCTTTGGTGAACATATTTCTTAAATAGTGTTGATGAAAATTGCAGATTCTTCATTTCTCTGACATTTTTTAAAGCCAGAATGTTGTGCTCTTAGAGCTTAGAACTGCATGTTCTCTAATCTCTAAGAAAAAAGTGAATATTTGGGGATTGGCAAGGAGGAGGGCCTTATTTTCTTGGACTGCTGATACCTTAACATTGTGATCATTTTATAAGATTCCTGAGCCCCGGGCCCAGCTGTTAGGTTCAGTGAGTCAGGAATGGCTGGAGATTCAGATAAGAGAACTTGTCTGTGACATGGTGGCTCACAAAACAAAGGCAAATGGAAAGACAAAGGACTTGTGCGGATGACCTTCTGAACATCTCAACATTCCTTGCGCATGCCTTCCCGCGTGGCCAGACTGGGAGCTTGCATCTTCCACAAACCTCATCTCACCCCTGATCTCCACGCCAGTGCCCAAAGCTTAGCTGTAGCATGACAGGCTTAAGGACAGTAGGGGTGGTATTACATGAGCACCTCAGGACTGAGGCTTAGACTGAAGCCTCCCTAACATCCCTGGACCATTCTGGCCCAGGCCCTTACTAGCCTTCTTTATGGCAATGGCTTTGGATTTTGGAGAAGACAGATGTAAGGTGTAGGTGCATCTGTAGTTCCCGGTCCTAGTGTGCATAGACTCCATCAGCCTTGCACCTGTGTGTGTGAAGCCTGAGTGTGCGCAGGTGCAAGGGAGATGGAGAATAATGTTCACGGAGGCCGGAATGGGCTCCCACTCCTCCTGTTTTCTTTTGCTGCTTCTCAGCATTTGCATTTCTTTTGTCAGCTGCAATACTTCCTTCTCAAGCCCAAAGAATACACAGGCGTAGTCCTTTCCACCTGCTACTTCTCCGCCTCAGGCCTCGTCAAGGTCCAGGGGAATCCCAGTGCATCCACATCACCTTCACCCACCCGCCCACTTGTAAAAGCAAAGGTGCCCCTAACTCTTGTTTCCAGGAGGGACGCATTTGATTTCCCCTGGAAACAGGAGGGAGGCGCTCAGTGTGAGTAGAGAGGAATCCCAGGGCCTTAGTGAGTTTTGCCACTGTACCCCCACTGAGGAATGAGGGGCTCCAGAGAAGAGGGGAAATCAAAATACAGACCAGTACGGATCAGTTTCTCTCGGTTGCATAGCACAGTCTGTCTGTCTGTGTGTCTGTCTCTCTGTCTGTGTGTCTGTCTGTCTCTCTCGTCTTTTCAGTGGCTTCGTTTCGCTTCTGAAACACATGGTGCAGCATAGTGACTTCCAAAGCATGAGCCTCATTGGGTCTAGCTTAGATTCAAAGCTTCTGTGTCTGTCACCACCATCCATCTACCCAGGGTGACATAAGAGCTAATTTATAAGATGCTTTGGCTGTGTCCTGTGAATTAACTGAAGATTCCCTAACTTTGTATCTGTGCCCTTTGATCTGAGCTATTCTCTGCTGCACTCAACTTGGCAATCACCATGAGCTCCAAGAAAGACCAGATTCACAGATAAGCAATCTTGTGTGGAAGGTAAACTTTCTCCTCAAGCATGCAGCTGCTGCTTCTTCTTCTTCTTCCTCTTCCTCCTCCTCTTCCTCTTCTTTCTCTTCTTCTTCTTCCTCCTCCTCTTCCTCTTCTTCCTCTTCCCCCTCTTCCTCCTCTTCCCCCTCTCTCTCTTTCTCTGTCTCTCTGTCTCTTCTCTGTCTCTGTCTCTCTCTCTCTCTCTCTCGCGCTTGCTCTTGCTTGCTTGCTTGCTTTCCTTTTTGGTCTGTCATGGGGCTTAAACTTGGGGCCTGGGTGCTGTCCCCGAGCTCTTTTGTTCAAGGATAGTATGTTACCACTTTCAGCCACAGTGACACTTCTGGTTTTCTGGTGATAAATTGAAGATAAAAGTCTCAAGGACTTTCCTGCTTGGTCTGGCTTTGAACTGTGATTCTCAGGTCTCAGTTGTTGTGTAGCTAGGATTACAGGCATGAGTCACTAGCACCCAGCTATCTTCTTCTTATCTTAAAACACAGTCAGAACTCAGCAGATTACCTTGCTCCTGTTGTGTTCCAATAATTAAGTGATAATTGTTCCAGAACTCCTTCAAGGACAAAGACTGATCTAATAGTCAACCAGGTCACACCTTCAACTTGGTACTGTTTTAAATCCACAAACTTTATTCTCACCGTTGCTCCACATTCTCCCTATTGACCCTGAAACCAATGTCTATCCCTCTGAAGATGTCCTGTCTTCCCATGGCTGCCATATAACAAATCTTTCTCTGCCCTTTACCAGGTCTCTTTATTTGGCATATGGGGTGATTTGATGATCTTCAAAGATGCAGTGAATTCACGGTAATTCTCATCTAGGCAGTCAAATCCCAAATTGAAATTTGAAATTTCTTGTTTCTCTTATCTACTACCCACCACACTGCCTTCTTGCCTTATTTAAATTAAAAATCTATCCTGGGACACCTTTCCATCCTTTAAATAGCCAGCCTTTCGTCTCAGATGACTAGATGTGAGAAAGCATTCCTGTGACTAGGACTTGACGCATGCTGTTTTATTTTTGTGTTTGTTTTCATTGTTAGCTGTTTTGCATCTGCTGTCATTAGTCATTCTATGTGTATGGGGGGGAGTGCTCACTTAAAAGCTGTGTGTGCATCACAGATTGTGCAGGGCAGAGAGTTTTGCAAACATGTTGGAGACAATGCGCATTGAAATTGGCACTATGTATTTTGTCCCTGTAAATGGAAACTATTGTTGAGTTGACAGAATGGTTTGTCTGCTTCATTCCTGGGGCATGTTGGACAATGGGTCTGAAAGTTGTTTCTGATAAGGCAGAAAAAGCAATAGCACACCTGAGAATTAAAGCAGAGAAGCATCTTGATGTTTAGGAGAAGCTCATAATTCCCTGCTTAAGGAAAAGTCAGGTTTAGAAGAGGATGGTGTGGAGCCAGGCTGGCAGGATGTAGACGCTGTCCTCACTGCCAGCAGAAGCCTCTGGACTCTGGAGCTTTGTTCCTAACAAAATAGAAAGATCTGATTTCTGCTCCTGGAAACATTGTCCCTGGAGAACATCCAAGTATATTTTCAAAGTGTTCGCCAAGTGTCAATGACGTTTGAGATGAAGGAAACAAGCCAGCTGGGGTGGCTCAAGCTGTAATTCTAGCTCTTTGGGGAGGTGGAGATTGGAGGATTGTGGTTTGAGACCTGGCAAGGCAAAAAGTAGTTCAAGACACTCCATCTCAAACAATGGCTGGGCTTAATGGTGTGCACCTGCAATAGTAGCTACCAACGAGACATGATGGCTGAGCATAGTGGTGTACACCTGTCATCCTCAGAAACATGGGGAAATATGGATAGAATCACAAACCAGCCTGGCCCAGGCATAGAGCAAGACTCTGAAAATAATGAACATGGCTCATTAATAGGCATGGCTCAAGTAATAGAGTACCCGCTGAGCAAGTGTGAGGCACTGAGTTCAATCCTTAATGAACAAGGAGGAGGAGGAGGAGGAGGGGGAGGGGGAGGAGGAGGGGGAGGAGGAGGGGAAGAGAAAGGGGGAGAAAGAGGAGGAAGTAGGAAGGACAACTACTATATAGAGGACAAGAGGGAGGGGAGGAAGAGGAAGAAGAGGAGAGAAAGGAAGAAGGAAGAAAGGAGGAGGAGAAAGAGGAGGAGGAGAAGGAGGAGGAGAAGGAAAAGGAAGAGGAGGAAGAAGACAAAGATAAAACTCAATAATCAACACTAGGTAAAGTGACAAAAGCCTTCACATTAGGCTAGCCACTTGGGCAGTTTTGATGCACCACAGAATTGTGATGATTGTCTAATGAGTGAGACAATATGACTTATCATCCAGACAGAACCAAAGAAGATGAAACATCCTGTCATGAACTGTGAAGACAGCCGCCCTCATGACCAACACCGATGAACAAAGTCATTCTACCGAACTCAAAGTGCCCTTGAACATGACCTTGGGTTTGGCCTGCTGGGAAGGTGACTATGGAGGCCGTGACACTGCCAGTCCCCTCGGTCCTTCTGTCTCAGGAAATGGCCTGCTTGAGACACTGGGTCTTCACCAGCCTGATGGGAAGTCTTCCCTTCCTGACTTGGCAAACCAGAGCCACCCCACGGCCTCCTCTCCCTCCTCCCATCACCAAAGACATTGAGTTTGTGTCTTAGTCCTGGGAACAAAGTTTGTGTCTTAGCCTGGGAACAAAGTTGAAGCAAACATTGGCATGGCGTAAGCTCATATCGTTTGCAGAAACGTCAGTATCCTTGAGTTGAGAGTCAAGCCATTGTGATGGCCAAGTCAGCCTGTCTTGCCAACAAGGAGACAGAGCAGCCTTTCCTTGTGTGTGTGCGTGTGTATGTGTGTGTGTGTGTGTGTGTGAGAGAGAGAGAGAGAGAGAGAGAGAGCGTGCATGTGCACAGACAGGGTATATTAATCTGACCTATGGGTGACTCTTCTTCAGCCTCTTATCTGCCTCACTGGCATTACTGACTTATTGAGTCATCCAGCTCCAACAGTGAGCCTCTCGGAGGAACACTGACAGTGACCCTAGCTTCATTTCTCTTTTATCTATGTGTGGCAGACAGGAAGATAGCCCCTTGCAGTTCTCTCCTGATTGAAGAAGAGCCCTCTGAACCCACTAGTTTCTGCCTATATAAACAACAGATCACCCTAAGAAGTAGGCCCAGTGTCTGCTACAGAACTGGCTACAATTGGAATGTTTTGGCACATAACTCTGGTTTCCAACAAAATCACCAAGAATTTTTCATTGCTTGAATTTCCTGGAGCATTTGCTTTCAGTATTAACACAGGAGCAGTTCAAATGCATTGGTATTAGCATGAATGACAGATTTTTCCAGCCCGACTCCATTTAGATCTAAGTTCAAGGTGGCATTGTGCCCTGATTTATGGCACACAGAAGACTTTAACGGGGTCCTCACAGGAATTTCACAAAGAGTGGTATTGTCTTTCCTAGTTGACAAATAAAATCACTGTCTCATGGGAGCACACAGTTTCTCGGGCAGGGGGTGAGGCAAACTTTGGTCCTCTTCCCCTTCCAGACTGGTCACTTAACACTATAGCTCATCCACTTTATGGAAAACTACCACTTTAAAAAAAAAGAGAGACAAGAGCCAGGCACCACTGGCTCACAGCTGTATTCCTAGCATTTCAGGAGGCTGAGATGTGAGATTCGTGGTTCAAAGCCAGCCTGGGCAGGAAAGTCCATGGAACTCTTATCTCATTAACCACCAGAAAACCAGAAGTGGAGCTGTGGTTCAAAGTGGTAGGGAACTAGACTTGAGAAAAAGGAATTCAGGGATCGTGCCAAGATCCTGAATTCAAGCCCCAGGACTGATTGGGACTGGGGAGGGGGGCGAAGGGAGGGAGGGGAGGAAGAATACTCTATTGTATACTAACATAGGAAAATCTCCACACTGCAGGAGAAATATTGTGAACACATAAGCGTGTGTATTTCTATACACGTGATGAGTGAAAAGGTTGCATGCAGGCTTGTCACAGTAGTTACTTCTGTGGCGGGGTGTGTGATGAGAGTTAGAGTAACTTTGCTGTATTTGCACCTCTGTGTATGCATTGTTGAGCCCTATGATGGTAGGGGTTGTGCTACATTTGTAATATGACATTCCTTTACCAAAGACACATCACAGAAGTATCTTCCCATCTCACATCTTTTTTCCTCTGTCTCCCTTCCTCAAGACCTGTGCAAAAGAGCATCTTCTTTTTGTTTTTCTCCATGTTCAAATGAATCCATGACACCAAACACTGCTGCACATGCGCAGTGATCTACCTGTGTGTGAACTGAAAACCAAGAGCCGGCCAACGGCTTCCTTGAAACTGCCTCCGCCTTGGCAGAGAAGGTCTAATTAGGTTTCCCTCCACCAAAAGTCAAATCCAGAACTCCCCAAGCCTAAGCCACCAGCCCACGACCACACAAAACATTTGCGGCAGGGGTACCCCTCTATGGGTTCCATGACACCTCTCCTGCAAACCAGCTTAACCAAACTGTGTTTCAGTGAAGCGTATAAGCTCCGGAATAATGATTATCTGGGTTTGATTTCTGTTTTTATGAGACCATTGAGTTTAATCTCCCTTGGCAGGAAATCTCTGTGATTCTAGCTTATCACAATGAGGGAAATCTCCTGGGAGGAGAGGACGGGCCATTGCACAATGTGATTTTGTGCGATTTAAATTTTATAAGCTAGCAGCCTTCTTGGTAGCAGAAGCATTGAGTTTGGGTTGATGGCTGAAGCTCTTCTCGAGTCTCCAGCTGTATCGGAATGCCAAAATAAATGTTCATTTATATGTTGTCTTGCTTTCCACCCTCATTCTGCAAAAGTTGGGACTCCAGGATCATGGTGGGGAGGGGAAGGGGAGAGGGGGCGTTGGAACTGCTGGGCTGCAACTCCAGAGGGGTCTTGGTTCCCAGACAGCACCCTGCTGCCTCCTCAAGAGTCACAGTAAAGATAAATGTCAGCTGGGGGAAAAGACATCCTCTTTATTTTTATGAAACTTCCAGACTTTTCCAGGGGTATTTAACTTAAATCCTGGTTAACTGGTAATTGGACACTTAAGAAATGACGCAGTTCTCTCAAGTCTACAGCTTTGCTAAGGACTAAGAACAAGGAAGGCTCAGGAAGGAGAGTCACCAATATATTAACTGTGACACTGTTGGTAGTGATTTTTACATTTCTTGCTTCATATTTTTCTGGGCTTCATTCCCCACTCTCCCACCCCCAAGGTTTTCTACAACATATACAGACTCGTTTCTTAATCTGAATAGCACATCATTATTTTTCCATTTCTGGAGAGCAGGATGTAAAGGTTTGCCTGCACAGTTTCTCCTAGCTCTGGGACAATGTGCTTACAAAATAGGGAGCAAAAAACCAAAATGCATAGAACACTTGTTCCTAGGTAAATGTGTTTTAGCTCATTCTTACTCATGTTTTTATATATCTTTCAAATGTTCTCTAGAGTCTATAGAGGGTTCATAATCCTAAATAATGAACAAAGTGTTAAGCCTTGACATTTGATGAGAACTGTGGGAAGGGGAGGTTTTTATTCCTAAAGTAATGACATGTCCCCCTAATTCTTAGAATAGTTGAGATTTCTCCTAAATGCCAAGTTGTTTTTTTTTTTTTTTGCTTGTTTGTTTTTTTTAGTCCGGTCGTGAGGCCTAAACTCTAGGCCTGGGCGCTGTCCCTCAGCTCTTCAGCTCAAGGCTAGCACTCTACCACTTGAGCCACAGAGCCACTTCCAGCTCTTTTCTTTTTTTGCTTATGTGGTGCTGAGGAATCGAACCCAGGGCCTCATGCATGCAAGGCAAGCGCTCTACCACTGAGCCACCTTCCCAGCCCCTAAATGCCAAGTTTTTATACACAGGTAATAAAGTATCTTCCACTCAGAATGGGGCCTCAAATGTCCTGATTCCTTCTAAAAATAACTTTAGGTTCTTTCACTCTTAAAATATCTAGCTAGTAAGCTTTCCACAGGAGTGGGAAACCTCTGTTCTATCAAGGGTCATTTGTTTTTTGCTTGTCTGTTTGCTTATTATTATTAACCTTAAGCATTTGTATATGGGAGATTCATTAAACATGTCAATTTCTGGGTACAATGCATCTTGATCAATATTACCCTTTCCACTGTTCTTCCTGAAATCAATTCCCAACCCCACCCACCTCAAGGGCCATATTTATAACATGATTTGCGTGCCAGACAAAATCATCAATGCAAGCAGAAGGTCATGGGTAATCAGTAAGAAGCATTAAGTGTCTGTCCTGCTTTGTATTTGATGATTTCAATGGCCTTAGAGGCCCATGGGAGGGACCTTCCCCAGACATCTCATGTGCTGTTCCATGCTTGCCGTCCTTGTGGCTTGGTCTCCTTCATTTCCTTCACTTCCTTCCTGGACTTGTCCCAAGAGCCAGACAGATTCTGTGGCCTTCTGTGCTTTCCCCTTTTTCCTATGCTCCAGAGTTAGTTATTTTTAAGGGTCTGTACCCATTCTCATAAATGAGATTTCATATGTGGGATAATAGAGTGATCTTTTGATGTAGCAAATCCCCAAATAAATGGCAGAGTTGGTGGTGAGAAATTGGCTCTGATGAGAGACGAGGCCTGCCTGGTTCTGTGAGTCATCTCCTTGTGCGTTATTAAAATTGTGACACATCTTACACATCAGCCCTGGCTTTCAAAAGAATGTTGCTGTGACCAGCTGCATCCAGTTTTGGGCCTTGATGGCATGTGTTAAATCCAGTAAAAGTTTTTAGAAACCCAATGGATTCATCTCTTATGCCAGATTATGCTTTTAGACTTCCATATTTAGAATTCCAAATTTAAGACTTGGTTTAAAGTGGAAATTGTTTTGCTTTAAAATGTAGACAACAATTTAAAAACAAGAGGGGTTACTCTTTTTTTTCCCCTCCAGGAGAAGGAAAATGCCTCTGTAAATCAGAGACATTTAGCAACATCAAGAAAACACAAACAATCCCTAAATCTGTTTGTGGAACTAAACACTCCTCCTTTGACACAATACAGTAAATGCAACATGGTGACATGAACCATGGAAGTAAATACTGGCTCTAATAACAATTGTGAATCAATTGGAAAGTATTTTTGGACTGGGTGCACTAGCTCTTCAGCCATGGCCTTTAAAAGCAGAGCAAATTGTGTGATCATTCTCTTTCTGTTTCGGAGAAAGAAATGATTGATTGTTTGATCCTTGGGACACTGATGTTGCTTAATGGGTCCTTAGCATTAAAAATAATGGAGGAAAAGTCCTGTGTGTCATTTGATAAGACCCATGGCTAAGGAGGAGAGTTTGGGAAAGAAAGGTACAGAGTGAGACAAGAGAAATTTAATTCACACCAATTAATCTCCCTGTGCTGCTGATGTCTTCCAGGATGGCACAGAATATGAAAAATGGAAATTCTCCACATTCACATTTCCTCTTCTTTCTTTCTTCCTATCCATCTCTGTCAGGCTTTCTACAGCATCAGAGTTCTGCCAGAACTTCTGGAGAGAGAGAGAGACAGAGACAGAGACAGAGACAGAGAGACAGAGAGAGAGATATAACTCCTTAAATTTTTACCAAGTTTTTTATTTTGCTTTTTTCTCAGTCCTGGGGCTCAAACTCTGGGTTTGGGCACTGTCCCTGAGCTCCTTTGTGCTCAAGGCTAGCATTCTACCACTTGAGCCACAGCACCACTTCCAGATTTCTCTGTGATTAATTAGAGATAGGAGTCTCTGGGACTTTCCTGCTCAGGCTGGCTTCAAACCACAATTTCTCACATCCCAGCCTCCTGAGTAGCTAAGATTACAGGCATGAGCCACTGGTGTCCAGCCCATGAATTTTTATTTTCCATTTTTACCTGAAGTTCAAATCCACCTAAAGTCTTGGGAGATTTTAGGTGTTTTATTGCAATTATTTTCCATATTCTTCTACTATCAAAGGTCTCCTTTAGAACATGAATGCTGTCACTCCCTGGGGCATGAGTTGAATTTGATGTCTTCAGACTAATAAACTGTAGCAGAAAGGACAGGAGAAGATTTCTAGAAGTAGGTCATCTAAAGCCTAGGGGGTCTCCTCTTGCCTCTACTGGATCATTTAGCCTGGAGGCAGCCATATTGTGAGGACCCTCAAGCAGTCTTGTGCAGAGGAAACTTGTGCTGAAGCAGCAAGGAACTGAGACCTGCTGTGAGTAGCCACACCAATGGGCTATTTCAGAAGCACATTCTCCAGTCCCAAGTGATATATCAACTCACTGTAGAGCTAATCCCTACCAAGGCTGCATTCTAGCCTCAACTACAACTTCCCAGCTAAACCCCACCCAGCTCCTAACCACAGGAAGCTTCGTGACACCATGAACATTTGTTGACCTGACCCCTCCATGTCTGGGTGTGTACAGCTGAGTAGTAATGCCTCCACCTTCCCTCCTGACCACACAATGGAAAACCTCAATCTCAGGCTTGTTATTGATTTTCTGTGACGGTGTGCATGCTCTCAGGTTTATGAATCCTGTCTTCTGTAGAATTCTCAGACCAAGTTCATATTTTGCATTTTGCTGCTGTGCCGTGGTCACATATGGAGTAGCAGATAATAGTGAGTGTCTGTAGGTAAAACAAAGCGGCCTGGGAGGGCTCAGTGTTAAGGTCTGAGATGCCAGCATTCTGGCTAGCATGGAAGGTGTGAATAATTTAACCATGGTTGTTTTAAAGAGTATTAGTAGAAGAGACTATAATTCCTCTTAACGGAAAAAAAAAACAAGCAAATTATCTCTACTACAAAAAACACTTTGAAGTGACCTTTTTCCTTGGAATAAGTCCAGAACAGTATAGAGTGGGCAGGATTAAAGGCAAGAACAATTGGCTAAACATTATGGTATGAAATATTCCAGAGCTGAGCATGGTGATATACACCTGTAATGCCAGTGATTCAGGAGGCAGAGGTAGGAGGATTGTGGTTTGAGATTGGTCAAGGCAAAAGAATGACACCCTACCTGATAGAGGAGCTAAAAGTAAAAGGGGTAGAACACTTGCCTAGTAAAGCAAAAAGTTCTGAGTTCAATCACCAGTACCACTGCAAATAATAATAATAATATAAATTTAAGAGTCCATATCACAATAAGAGTTGTGGAGAGAAGATGCTAAATTAAAAAAAGGGTGAGTATTCAGGAGAGAAGCAATACCTCAAGTTAAGACTGTATATCTTTAAGAAATGGACATTTCTGGAACTGGATTTGAGTGGTTTGTGTTTCATCTTGAATTCCCAAGGCTTGCAGGAAAAATACTCGATGATATGAAGGGTCTCTGGAATGGAGCTGTGAAAGAAAGCCCCGAGGAGCCCCCTCTCCAGTCTTCACATGGTAGAGAGCTCAGACACAGTGAAGCAGGCCCACTGTCAAGAGCACTAACATCCAGTGAGGGCCCCACCCACATGATCAGATGGCTTTGCAATGGCCCCATCTCCAAATACCAGCACACTGGAAGTTGCACTATCCACACTGTGAAGATATAAACCCGAACTTGATCATCATTCTGTCATCGTTTTACAGATGATGGAAAAAAGACTCCATTATGTAAATGTCTCCAGATATACAGCTAACACGAACAGGATTCAAAACTGGCTCCAGCAAATTGTTTAGCATCCTGCCATGATACCTTTCTACTCAAAAATGGGTGCCATTTTGCAAAAGGATCCCAAGGGGAGAAAAATAGTCCTGACAGTAAAGCAATGGCTTAGAGAGTCAAGTAAGAAGAGGCCAACAATAATTCAAATGGGCAATGTCTTAGATAAATGCAGGATTGGAAGAAATCCGTGTCACCTAGGGTCACCCAGAAAGGCTTCCTTGAGATGGTGTGAACTGAGACGGGTCCTGAAAAATACAGAGGTCTGAGGGGGGCAGGGAAGTACTTGGGGGTTGGGGGGGGAGATGATGGGTGATTATAGCCCAGAGAAGGTGCTTGTAATGATCTACCAGAAGCTTCTGCTTTCTTTTAAGGCTAGAGTCTGTTTCTTACCCTTCCTAATGCAGGCCCCTGCTCACACCATTCTCAGCATACAAAAGGCACCCCCCCCCGCCCCATACACACACCTTGAATGATGAATGAGTGAATAAATGAAAGATAAAAGGGAAGAGGGGCAGCCTGGAGCTGAGGAGCAGCCCTGCCCGCTTCACTGTCCACCCGCTCACTGGCTCTCTATCTGGGTGCCTTTGGGTCTAGTTTTTCCCAAGCTGGTTTCCTCATCCATAAAAGGGAATTCATAACTGTGTAACCTCGCTGGATTTTTTTTTTTTTGGTGAGGGTTAAACCAAACAATCTATCTGTAAAACATTTAGCACAGTGCCTTCCACATAACACCGGTGGAATGTGTGGCAGCTCCACAGAACACATTGGTGTTGTAAATCAACTGCAGCAAGTGGGGAACAGGTCACAGAAACTTTGGGAGTTGGGGAAAAAAATCTTGGAGAGAATGTTAGACCTTTAGAACCCAAGGTAGGGGTTCTGAAACTTAAAAAGATTTAAAAAAAAAAAAAACCTGAAGATAAAACTTGGATTAGGTCTCAGGGGACTAGTTGACCTCAATTAGCCTCTGGATTGTGATTGGAGAAATTCCTGGGCACGTGATTTCAGATGGCCTTAACATCTCGTTAAAGCCCCCCCCCTCCCCAGCAGTGACACGTCTATATACATCACACAAAGGTTGTTCTGATGATCACATGGTTGATATTTTAAGAAACTCCTAGACTAGACGTCATTGAAAGCCTCCTGCACTTGTCCTAGTAAGGGTGATGGGGGCTTGAATTTATGCTCTCAACTTGAGGATGGAGACCAGAGGTTATACTTTAGAGATTTCTAGATAAAAGCTAGGTACAGGGCTCACCTCTGTTATCTTAGTTACTCAAGAGGCAGAGAAAGACACTATGTTGAAAACAAACTTTACAACTTTTCGGGGGTGGGGTGGGGAGTTGGGGAGGTGGGGAAGAAAGGGATGGGAGGGAAAAACAAAGGAGGGGTAACAATGCTCCATAGGAAATGTACTCATTACCTTGTTCATGTAACTGTAACCCCTCTGTACAGTATCTTTACAATAAAAATATATATTTAAATTTTTAAAAAGAGGCAGAGAATGGAAGGATTACTATGTTGAGGCCAGGCTAGGCAAAAAGTCAGTGAGACCCCGCCCCCACCCCTCATCTCACCCAATAAGCTGAGTGTGATGTCATTTACCTATCCGCCCAGCTATATTTGAAGCGTAAAATAGTAGGATTGTAGTCTAGGCCAGCTCAAATAGACATAGCCGAAGTGAAAAATAGGGCATGGCTTTGGTTTTACCTATTCACAAGAAGCTTCTTTGGAGAATTTATAAACACCTAGACACACAGCAAATGCCACCATAGATTGCCCAAGAAAGTTCCCAGGGAATCCCTTTCTTTACACTCCCACTTTCATGTAATATGAAAGGCAACTTTCATATTTATATTTCACTGGATGCCCCATCTACCCTGTATTTCACCTTTAGTCTTGAAAAGGAAGAATGTAGCCTCTGGGAAGCCCATAGTTGGGAGAGAACTGTGTCGTGGCTCATCTTCACACCTCTAACTGATGACCGTCTTAGGAGTAACCAGAGTTCACATAAGCAGATACTGACATCAAATTCCTACCCCCAACAAGGGAGTCACAATGTGGATTTGACTCTGTGTGTATGTGTGTGTGTGTGTGTTGTGTGTGCATGTGCACACACAGGCAGTTGCCTGTGCATTATCCTCAAAATATACCCAAGTAGAAATATACATTCATTTGAACATGGGCCTGCAGAAGATGCTTTAACTGGAATTGCTGTCACCATGGTAACGGGAGCAGAACAGCACTCATCACTTAGCGAAAACCATCGCCTTTGCGATACCCACCCCTGGGGAGAGTTTTTGCTGCGGTGTGTAACATTGTAACAGGCGATGTTTGGAATAGCCTCCTGGGTTCTGTTGATCTCTGATTGCTTCTAATTTTTCTCCTGCCTTCTATTTCTATTAGTTTTCTTCCACATGAGAACAGCGCCATTCTCAGTCACACCCTTACTGCTGGAAGAGTCTCACTCACTAGCTTCCTTCAGCCTTGGGTATGGAAATACTCAATCAGCCTGAAAGTTAAAGTTCATTGAAGTGATACAGCACTAAAGGCAGATAGTACCAATGACCAGGCTCTACAATGCCAGCCGGGGGCCTTCTCTAGGTAAGCCTTCATGGAAATGCTGTATGTGTGAGCTACAGACTGGAAATGCCATGTCAGAAGGCAGCTACCTGGGGTGAGGTCTCAGAAATACCCAGGGAAATCAATCTGGCCTTTATTGTTTTTCCTTAGGAGAATTGAGAGGGGTGGGGGAGGAAGTGTTCATTAAAGAAACATTTTTCCCTCCAGCTCCTAGGGGATTTCAAATTTTCCAGCTGGATTTTAATATTGTGTCTGGGGTAATCCTTGTCCCTAGATAGCCCCATCACCACCTTTCTCTAAAAACCAGATTTATTCAAATACGCTTCAAAGGCTTCCCTATGCTGAAAGTCATGTCAAAATGGAATTTGCCCAAGAATTCCTTTTTGAGTGATACATTATTTAAGTGATACATTATTTAAGTGATATATTATTCTGGGTTGTCTGTCTGCCATATCTGTAATATTTTACTCTCAATCTTTTTTTTTTTTTTTGGAGGGCGGGGTGTTGAACTCAGAGCCTTGAGCATTCTCAGCTTGCTTGGTGATCTAGTACTTGAGCCAGTTCACCAGCCCTGCTTTTTTGCTGGTTAATTTGGAGACTGAGCATCATAGACTTTCTTGCCTGGGCTGGCCTCAAACTGCCATTCTCCAGATCTCAGCCTCCTGAGCTGTTACTATTATAGGCATAAGCCACCAGTACAGCTTGCTCTGAATCTTTAAGCAAGTGACTGGCTTTTTCTTTTCTTTTCTTTCTTTCTTTTTTTTTTTTTTTAGCAGTATTAGGGTTTGAACTCAGGGCCTTAATCATACTCTACCCCCTTAAGCCATGCCTCCAGCTCAGTTTTTTGCTTCAATTTTTTTCAAGTAAGTTCTCACATTTGGGTGGGGAGGGGGGCTGTGGGCTAGTCTCAGATTAAGATCCTCCAGTCTCCGGCCTCCTGCATAGCAGAGCCCCACAGACCTGTTGATTGAAATGGGGTTTAATAACTTCTTGCCTGGGTTAGATCTGAACTGAGATCCTCCTGACCTCTGTCTCCCAAATACCTGGGATTGCAGGCAAGAGCCAAGTTGATGTTTTGAGTTTCAGCTGGGTATTATTAATAATTTAACCATTACTGTAATCATGATTTGTGTGTACATGCATATAAACTTATATGTACAAATGCATATGTCCTCATGTATGTAATAAGACAGGAAGTGTTGTATGGGGTGTAGAGGGCTTCAAGTCTGGATTTTGGATCCCAAGTCTCATATGAATCTTCCTCCTGGAAGACCTTGTGTGAGTCACAGCCTTTCTGCCTCTTTCTTTGTTTGCAAAATAGGAGCAATTGCCGTGGGCACCTCACAGACCGGTTGTGATGGTTACATTGCTTAATATATGTTGGGTGCTTGAAAAGGAGAAGGTATATAGTAAGGGCTCAGTGAAGGGCAGCCACATCTAGTAGAAATGGTTTGTAAAATAATTTGTCAAAATGGAATGAGCCGTGAATGGGAGACCGTGTTGCTAGCGTGTTCCCGCCATGTGCTGATCATTGGCAGTCAGCGTCATGGCCGCTGTGTTGTGTAGTTGGAATGATTAAAGTTGCACTGCTCTGGTACAGAGGACAGAGTGGACTTTCCAAGGCTGTCTCTGTGGGCTGAGCCCCGCTGGGGTGGGTGGGGATCATCTTTTCAGAGAGCAGGTGGAGTCCATGTGGAGAAAGCATGAGAGGCAGGACAGGGTGGGGAATGGGTCTGCTCACCGTTCTGCCGCTGGGGTTTCTGGGTGTGTGAAGGTATTCAAACAGGGCAGGAGTTTCAGAAAGGGCCAGAGAGGGAAGCTGGCCAATGCGCCTGCTGGGTTTGTGTTCAGGGTGAGCAGAGAAGGTTGATGAGAATGGCAGTGGACAGCCTGTCCAGGGTTTGCCGTTGTTGTTTTGTTTGTTTTGTCAGTCATGGAGCTTGAACTCTGGGCCTGGCGCTGTCCCTGAGCTTTTCAGCTCAAGGTGAACACTCTACCACTTGAGCCACAGCGCCACTTCCCATTTTCTGGTGGTTATTGGAGATAAGAGTCGCATGGATTAGGGGCTGGGAAGGTGGCTCAGTGGTAGAGCACTTGCCTTGCAATGCATGAGGCCCTGGGTTCGATTCCTCAGCACCACATAAGCAAAAAGAAAAAAGCCGGAAGTGGCGCTGTGGCTCAAGTGGTAGAGTGCTAGCCTTGAGCTGAAGAGCTGAGGGACAGGCCCAGGCCCAGAGTTCAGGCCCCATGACCGGACCCCCCCCCCCAAAAAAAAAGTCTCATGGATTATCCTGCCTAGCCTGACTTTGAACTGCGGTCAGATCTCAGCCTCCTGAATAGCTAGCTAGGATTATAGGCGTGAGCCACCAGCGCCCAGCTGTCCAGGGTTCTTTAAATTATATTTTATTGTCTTTAAGTAGTTATCCCAATGGGTTGTCACTCAACCAACCTGCTTCTAAGTGTACTGCATCTTGATTGATGTCACCCTCTCCATCGGTCTTTCCTATCCCTCTCAACCAACCATCTCAGAAGAGTTAAGAGGCTGAAGTGCGAAGAAAGGAAATGGAAATGCATTCAGGGCTCTTTTGCTGTCTTCTACACCCGCTGCCCCTCTGACCAGGAACCATACTCAGCACCCAGGGGACCACACCTGTGCCACAGGTGAAGGCCCTGTCTGCACAGCTATGCCTGGGTCTTCAGACAGCCCTGACAAGCTGCCAGCAATGTAAGTGCGTAGGGGCTGCTTTTTGGCCCAGGTCTAGCAGATTTTGCTTTTCAAACAATTTTGACTTACAGATTGAGTAGACACAGTGGCTATGGCAAAGGGCGCTCGTATAGCTAGCAGAGTGATTGTCATCAGTAGCTTACCCGGATGCTGATGTTCTAATTCATTAACCAGTATCCCTGCTTTAACTGGAATCAATCATTTATTTAGACCCACAGAGTTTTAAATCGAAGATCTCAGCCAGGACATCACACATGCTGAGCTGTCCTGACTCCTTCAGGTCCTCTTGGCTGGGCTGTTCCTGGAGATCCATTTTTGCTTCTGAGTCTGCTGAAGGAGAGTCTGGTGTTTTTCTCATGATGAGCTGGGTGTGAGGGCTTTGGTGAGGAGGATCACCGAGGAGAGCCACTGTTCTCATCACATCACATCAGCATGTCTAGTGGCTGTTGATGCAGTCCATCGCCCGGCTGGCATTCCAGGGATGTTACTCATTAGTAGCCCATTTTTCTTTTTCCTCTCACCCGTAGCCTTTGGAAGGACATCACCATCGGAAGCCATGTTTAGTGAGAAGGAATTTATCCCCCCCCCCCTTGAAGGCAGAATATTGTACTGTACCTACACGAATTATTTGGAATTCTTCCTCATGGGAGATTTGTATAGTTCTTTTTTCAAGAAAGAAATTAGGTCAAAGAGAAAATTACAGCCAACAGATGTGTAGTGATAAAGAATCAAAAAGAGCAAAGGAGAAAAAAAATCAGCGAAATAACCTTTTTAAATCTGTTTTTAATAATTTTCTGAATTATCAGACAAGGACTTGGAAATATTTCCAAAAATGTTTACAGCTACGTTATCTATAAGACTTAAAAATGAAAGCAAATGGAATATCCAAAGAACCCATGCACCATTTGTATAATTGTGACAACAAAAGTATTTTCATGCATGTGTATACAGTATATAAGTTACTATAATCAAAACACAGCTATGTTATGCTGGGGAATGAAGTAAGGTAGAGTATCCAGGAACATGCAATCATTAGGATTATTTCTTTACAAAACAAGTATATCATATATATGTGT
Source organism: Dipodomys ordii (assembly GCF_000151885.1). Classification (NCBI taxonomy): domain Eukaryota; kingdom Metazoa; phylum Chordata; class Mammalia; order Rodentia; family Heteromyidae; genus Dipodomys; species Dipodomys ordii. The sequence goes on from NW_012267228.1 coordinate 18,752,200, forward strand.
AACCATTGCAATATATAATGACTGAAATGTTATAAAAAAATTACTACCAGGACATTCAGCTGATCTGGAATCCTCCTTCTTAGTGCATAAATGCTGTGTTCTTAATACCATTTTAGTTATCTAGCTCTCTACCACTGAGGCATGTTCCCAGATAAGCTTTGCACTGGGTTTTTGTCTGTCTGTTTTGAGATAGGAACTCACTTCTTGCTCAGGCCTACATCTGGACTGCGATCTGCCTTTTTCAGACTTCCTGTCATTGCTAGAGTGGCAGGTAGACACCACCACACCCAGCATCCTTCTACTGGGATAGAGTGTCATGGACTTTTCTTCCCTGTGCTGGCCTGGAACTGTGATCCTCCCAATTTCAACCTACATGGATTAGACTAAGAAACATGCATCACCTCATTTACCTTCTTCTTCAAGAAGGAGATTCCTGAGCTTTCTGCGCAGGGTGGCCTCTAACTCCGATCCTCGCATTCCCTGCACACCAAGTAGGTAGGATTATAGGAATGAGTCACCATGTCTAGCTACACAACCCTTCTTGATGAGCATCAACACTACCAGGTGTGTTAGAATTGGTGATCCAGTTATGAAAAAATGCCACTGCTGAGACTTGAAATGGGGAGTTGAAGGGAAGACTATTAACAGTGCTTTTCACAAGTACTCTGGTAATACCAGTGCTTGGTTTGGACAAGTATCTCCTGGAGGTCCCAATGTGATGCTATCAAGAATTTTGTGGAGGGGAGGGGGCTGTGGGAATTCCTTAGGTGGGGGGGGGACATGAGACAATGGATCCTGGCCTCTTCCTCTTCCTCTTCTCTCATTTGCTTCCTGGCCAGAATGTTAAGTGGCTCTTCTACCATCATGGATTGCTGTGTCTCCACAGGCCCAAGGCAGTGGGGCCCACTCAGTTATGCACTGGAACTTCTAAAACAGTGACTGTAAAATTAACCTGGTTTTTGTTCTCCGATGAATTCACTCAAGCATTGTGTTACGGTGACAGGACGTTGAGTAACTCAACCAGTTATTGATTCTGGGATATTGGTCTTAAGACCCCTTTGATAGAGATGTCACACCAAACCCATCCCTTTCAAACTCACCAAAATTCACCATCCTGTCTTCTGGCCTTGCACCCCTCCGTATTGATCCCTGCTCTTTGATTTACTCACCTCCATCCCACTACTTGCAAGTCTTGCACGGTGCTCAGTCTGTGCACCGGGTCCTTTAGCGTCCTGTCAGGACAGAGCCTCATCCTATCTTTCAACTGCCATCAACCTCCCCCTCACTAGTCAACCAAGGGTCATTACAGCAAAACTAAGCCTGCTCCGTGCAGCCTTCCTACCTGCCCACCCTCTTCCCTCTGCATGTGCTTCTACCTGCTGCCCCTTACTAACGCTACTAACTGCAAACACCTGTCACCCACACAGTGGGTTCAACCTGGAAGCAGCTACCTTGGTCTGTAATATTTGCATGATCTTCCCTGAGAGCAGGGCTCGTTTTCTCATTGTCAGCTTCCCCCGGTGCCATGTGTGCATTTGGCTGTCTGTGAATGCTTACTGATGGCTGTGGCTATGAGCTGATCATAATGAGAAAGAAGCAAAGTTACAGGGAGTGGGTGTGAAGTCAGGGGAACTCAAAGGCAGGAGCAGACCTCAGGCCTCGGCCTCACGCTGCCTCTGAGCTCTGTTGTGCACAGCTGGAGCTGCTTACCTACCTGGCTGTCCTTCTCCTTGGGCCTAAAATGGGAGCCATGGCAAGTCTGCCTCAGAGAGAGCCGGGATGAAGGCACAGTGAGCTATCACGGGCACTGCTCATTATTTGCCAGCAGTCAAACCACATCCGCTGTTAGCATCATTAGCTGCTCTGTGGAATCAAGATCACACAGGCCGTAATGTCCAATGTACTTGTGTGAAAATGGAACTAGGTAAATGGAAGGGGTGGGTGGGGCTGGGGAAGATGGCGGGGAGAGTGATGGAATCAATGCCATTGATCAAGATGCTCTGCACTCAATGTCAGACTTGTAAAATTGAGACCCCCCTTCCCTTGTGCAGCTAATTAAATATAACAATTTCTAAAAGTCAATTCAAAAAGAAAAATCACACAGGTTCTCTTAGAGACCATTGTGATGCAAACACGATGTCGGCATGGACTCCCAAAGGGTGCTCTGGAGCTATTTGCAAAAATCACTCCGGTATTTTAGGCTGGCAGACTGGAGACCACTGCGTTAGGAAGAAGAGTTTCTGATGTAGAGTCCTAAAGCGGAGAGAACACACTTTCCACTGCCGGGTGGGCGAGAGGCAGAAGGCGTGAGAAGCCCACACAAGCAAGAGCTCTGGTTACTCCACTGTGGGAAGTTGTGCGGTAGCACTGTCCCTTCTTGGACAGGAAGGGACTGCTGGGGGTGTGGGGGGGTGTGGCCTGAGGGCTTACGGTGTGATTTCCAGGTGCCTGAAGATACACAGGAAAATAGGAATGTAAGAAACTTTGGCCGTGAGTTTGGACCACGAGTTCAAACTCCAAACTCATCAACAGCAGACTAGCAGGAGGGATCATGACGTATCCCAAGGCAACGTCTCTCTGTGGCTCCCGTTCTTGCCAGTGATTTGGTGTTCCTTGATGCAGGCCCCTGGCTGGGCCTGGCTTTTCCTTGGGTCATCTCTTCTTTGGTCCATTTTAGTGGATCTCTCCCCGTCCTGTCCCCCCGGCTCCCCCCATACTCCTCTCCCACTGTTTTCCCCCTGCCCTGTCTCAGAGTCTGCGTTTCTTATCCCTGAAGGAAGTCTGCACGCATTTCTTCCCCATGGCAGTGCTGGTGCTCTGGGTGGCACACACAGAGGCTTGGTAAATGAGAAGCTAAGGCCGTCCTGGTGCCCCATGCGATGGCCAGTTCCTACACAGGAGCCATGCTTGGTGGTTTCTGGCTGGCAAGGTTCTGTGTTTCGAGTTGGGATGTTTATGGATACTGTCAGGGAACCTCAGCTTTGGGACTTGAGGAAGACTACGCTCCGGCTTGAGTGAGCTCCCCAGTGAAGTGAGGGACCATTATCTTTCAGCTACTAACAGACCCAACCACAGCCCAACACCCTCCTCCCTTTTCTAAGGAGAGACTCCACTCCCAGGCGGCCCGACCACTGCATGATGGCTGGAGCCCGGCTCCCCACAGCTGACAGCGGGGCTCCCTGGAAGACGGTGTGTGGACCACATCCTCTTTTATAGGCTGGTTCTGCATCCTGCTCTTCATGGGGTACTCCCCTACCCTTCCTCCCTCCCCTCCGCCTGCCCCCACAGATTCCCAGATAAAAGAGGTCTGTCCTATATAGTCATTCATTTTGAATTAGTGGAAACTTTACAGACTTCATTTTACTAATTGGTTGTGTGCTTTTTTCCTTTTAAGGTAGGAAAAGCTTTGGGTTTTCTGTTTTTGTTTTGCTGTTATTTTTTTCTCAACCTCTGAGCTCTTTTGCTGTACCGCTTGAGCCACCGCGCCACTTGCCAATTTTTCTGTGGTAATTGAAGATAAGACTCTCGTGGATTTTCCTGCCCAAGGTTGGCTTCCAACAGTGATCCTCAGGTCTCAGCTTCCCCAGTAGCTAGGATTACAGGTGTGAGCTACCGGTGCTCATTCATCTCTTTTGCTTGGAAAGTGAGGCTGCAAGTCATAGCAAAGGGGCAGCCCAGAGCAGAGGCAGACATGCGTGGAAAGGAGACTCACAAGGACGTCTCAGGCCTGCTTGAGGCCCCGTGACAGAATTATGCAAGTATAGGTGGCAGACTGAAAGACAGCTGCACCCTGCCTCATTTGTTGAAGCAGAAGCGGTTGGTTTGCATTTTCTCTGACATTTATTATGTGATTCTCTGACATTTATTATCTCGGAGAAGGGAAGAGGCTAGCAGAGGAAGGGCATTAGCCACAGACATGACAAGGGTAGAGCGCAAGGGCTCTAGTTCGAAGCGTTGCATTCAGACAGCTCACATCCAAGCTTCGGCAATCAATATTATTGACCTAGCCACACTTCAGATTGAAGTCATTCCTATAATATTTCCCTCACACCACAAAATGGTATGTGGGGCATAAAATGCCTGAAGCCGATGTTTTTGTGAGGTACATTTTGGGAAAATATTAATTGTGTGTGTGTGTGTGTGTGTGTGTGTGTGTGTGTGTACCAGTACTGGGACTTGAACTAAAGGCCTGGGTACTGTCCTTGAGCTTTATGGCTTACAACTAGTGATCTACCACTTGGGCCATAGCTCTACTTCCAGATTTTTCATGGTTAATTGAAGATAACAGGTTCATGGACATTCCTGCCCGGACTGGCTTCAAAGTGCAAGCCTCCGATCTCAGCCTCCTGAGTAGCTAGGATTGCAGGCATGTACCACTGACATTCATCTATAACAACGGGAATTTTCAGAAGAAAATGGGAGGTGTGCTGGGCCTCTTGGAGGCGTGCCGGCTGTTCAGACGACAGCTAGAAGTGTCTGAGGCTTCTTGCAGTTCTGCAGCTAGGGAAATGTCCTGTCTGTGTGTGCCAAGGCTGAGACGGCCCTGCCGTTCTAGGCCCTGTGGCCTGGAGGGCCAAGCTTGGCACACACGGCCACTGTGTCGTCCCCATCTGTCCCCACCGCTCCGCTCTCAAAGCCTAAGGCATTCTTAGTCCAAAGAGCCAGGTATTCAGCGAGGGACTGCGCACTTAGCATATGGCCAGCCAGACCCCCCCTCCTGCACCCCTGCTTCTCCTCTGCTGATGAATTCCAGACCCTGAGCAGTATTGTAAGAACAACAAGGACATGGAGTGGATATGAATGGACATATCTGAGAGGCAAGAGGGAAGGTAGGAAGACTCTGCTAGAAAGACTAAGCAAACGATAGGACCAAGATCCAGGGGCCCAGAGCTAAGATTGTTCTGCAGTTTGGTTAAGCTCATGACTCTCTTGAGGTCTGTAGCTCAGGGAGTGGCTGTTGTAGAGTCTGTGTGTGTGTGTGTGTGTGTGTGTGTGTGTGTGTGTGTGTGTGATGGGATTGAGTGTGGGTGCAGTTTACAGAGATCCATAGCCTCTGAGCTATTTCTGCTGCTTTGGGGTTAAGGTCAAAGGAAAATGCTCTTCCTTGCTTTTACTTTTCCTAGAATCCAGTGATGAGGATGTTATCTGGGAGGTAAGATTGCTGTAACATGCCAGCTTCCAGGTCTCATCCGAAGCAGGCTTGCTGCCAGCAAGATCTGATTTCATGCCCGCCTTGGTCAGAGGGACCCTGTGCAGAGCATTCAGCCTGTCCTCCAGTTCCCAGACATGTTTAAAAAGAAAAAAAAAGCCAAGCACTGGTGACTCACGCCTGTCATCCTAGCTACTCAGGAGGCTGAGATCTGAGGATCACGGTTCAAAGCCAGCCCAGGCAGGAAAGTCTGTGAGACTCTTATCTCCAATAGACTACCCAGAAAAACCCAGAAGTGGTGTTGTGGCTCAAGTGGTAGACCGTTAGCCCTGAGCACAAAGAGGCTCAGGGATAGTGCCCAGGCCCTGAGTTCAAGCCCCAGGACTGGCAAAATAATAAAAACAAAAAATGAGAAGTTAAAAAGATGAGCAAGATGACCTGTCCCTGTTGAGTTCTGACCCTGAGTGCGTGGTGGCTGTTTTGACTGCACATGCACAGAGTCGGGGAAGCTGATCTACTCTTGTTATTTGAGCAGAAGCTGATGGATACTTTCCTGCTTAGGAGCCCCAACCACCTTTAAGAACAGCATAGCAAAAAATAGGAAAGAAAAGAGCCTTGAAAAGAATTTCCAGTGGACCATTTCTCAGAGGCCACTGTGCCCTCCTCTCCTCCCCCACCCCCCATTCACAAATCCAATCTTCTTCTCATCTCTAAGCTGATTGCTCTTCTGAGGTTAAGCCAGTGCCATTCATGAGTGCACTCTTAGCGTAAGTACGGTAATTAGAAACTGGGAGTAAGTACGGTAATTAGACATTGGGACTTGTGTGTTTGGGGGGTTAATCTCAGCCCACTGTATGTCAATTGGCCTCAGCTTTTAGAGGAATACTTTCATTTGGAGTTAATTTAGTATTTAACTGTTGGAGCTACTTCAATTTGCTAGCAAATCTTGACTTTTTGATCTTTAGATTTGACTTAGGAAGTTTGCAGAACTCATGAATCACATTCTGTGTATAAGAGAATACATGTGTATTATTTTATGATACTCATCATTCTCCAAAAGATAAAATCATAGTCCATTTTGAATTCCTTTCTCTTGTTAAAATAGAAACATAATGTGGAAAAAAGAACTGTTTGGAGGATGTTTCTTTAATACAAATTAGGATTCTGCTTTCTGTGTCCCCACATTGCCTGAAGAAGTGGCAGGAATATTTTTTCTGCTATCCATGAGTTCTAGCTTCTTCACAAAAGGACCGGAGGAGTCACTTCAACAGAAAAGAGTGAAGGGCACTAATAAAAAGAAACTGTGTCTGAAGTCATACAAGGAGGATAGTTGTATACGTTTTGCCAATCCTGGGGCTTGAATTCTGGGCCTGGGTGCTATCCCTGAGCTCCTTTTGCTCAAGGGTAGCATTCTACCACTTGAGCCACAGTGCCACTTCTGCATTCTTCTGTGATTAATTGGAAGTAAGAGTCTCATAGACTTTCCTGCCCAGGCTGGCTTCGAACCAGCATCCTCAGATCTCAGCCTTCTGAGTAGGTAAGATTACAGGCATGAGCCACTAGCACCCAGCTCTGGAAGATACCTTTTTTTTTTTTTTTGGACAGTCATGGGGCCTGAACTGTAGGCCTGGGCACTGTCCCTCAGCTCTTCAGCTCAAGGCTAGCACTCTACCATTTGGGCCACAGCGCCGCATCTGGCTTTTTCTGCTTATTTGGTGCTGAGGAATCGAACCCAGGGCTTCATGCATGCAAGGCAAGTACTGTACCACTGAGCCACCTTCCTAGCCCTTCTGAAGATACCTTTAACTGACCAGTTTAGGTTAAAAAAAACACATATAATTTTTTTTAAATCCCGACAATTCAGAGTGAATGTATTTTGTTTGTATCCATTTTAGTTCCTACTGCATATAAAAGTAAAAGACACTTTGAATTAGGGAAGGGAAGGGGAACAACAGAATGGTGAGACAAAGGACAAGAGGAAAACCAATGCAGCAGTGACATCCACAAGACAGTATGTTGGAAATGAGCTGTCCAACTTGGGGTGGGAGGGGAGGGAAAGCAGGAGAAAAATGAGAGGAGGGATAGCAAGTTTGACAAGAAATGTACTTGCTACCTTACTTATGTAACTGTAGCCCCTGTGTAATCATCTTGATAAAAAAAAAAGCCAAGAACCTTTCAGTGCCCCCCAAAAAGAAAAAAAGACACACAAATATCCTCATTCTTTTCCTGAGAATGAAAACACACCATAGGTTCAAAATTGAAGGGTATTTGTTGTTTTATTTTTGTGCGGATACTGGGGCTTCAATTCAGACCCTGGACCCTGAACTCAGACCCTGGGCCCTGAACTCAGACCCTGGGCCCTGTCTCTTAGCTTTTTCACTCAAGGCTGGCACTCCACCACAAGAGCCACAGCTCCACTTCCAGATCTTTGGTAGTTAATTGGAGATAAGAGAATCAAGGACTTTCCTGCTTGGGCTGGCTTTGAACCTTGATTCTCAGATCTCAGTCTCCTGAGTACCTAGAATGACAGGCGTGAGCCACCAGCAGCAACTCAGTACTGGAGTTTTATGAGACTGAAAAAAGAAATTCTTTTCCTGCCCACAGTAGTTGTGGGTGGAGCCGTGCCCATCCTTCTTAGGGCTTTGGCAGGGCCGTGATGGTCTCCCTCGGCTCTGTGACTTTCCACGACACAATCTCAGAGCTGTGGGGAAGTATCACTGTGTAAGAGCTGTGTGTCTCAGTCAGGACAAAGCAACATGACCATTGGAGGTGCTGCTTGGTGCAGGGCGGGGGCGGGGGGTAGGCGCAGATTATCAGGATTCAAATGCTGAGCTTCTTTATCTATCGGACCTGGCTGGGCAGCCATGGTGGAGACTGAGTGCGAGTCTGCATGCATGAGCCGCTACCTGCATGCAGGCGATCGAGGAGGCGCTGGTGGGTGTTGATAGAAATGTTTTGGCAGTTGTTAATAAAGGGTGCTCCCTAAAAGCAGCCAGCACAATGCCTACCTAAATGGAATCAACTAATATCCTCACTAAAAGGTTTTCTAGCTAAATGGCAAATTGCATCTGAGCAGGCAAAACGCGCCATTTAAGGTTTGTAATTGGAAAACACTTTATCAACCTAATGATCGGGGAGCGCTGGCCATTAGGCATTTGTCAATTAAAAGCTGCAGCTTATTTGCATTCAGTTAGGGTGGAGGGAGAAAAAATAAGGTTTCTCTCCTATGGATGGTAAGTTCTCAAGCCATTTGTGGCCTCGGCTCTCCTGGAGTTTAGCCTCAGGTGAGCAGAAATGAGTGAAGACATCACACCCCACCCCTCGGAGTTCAAGGGTCCCAGAAGAGCTCGGGGAAGTTCTGTCTAGCAAACCAGGCAGCGCCCCTCTGAGAACTGATGAGACAGAAGCAGAGTTTACCTGTCTGAAAACAGCATAAAATGAACATGCAATCACACACGATGGCAGAGAAACGCAAGATTAAAGTGAGGCTTGGAAATGAAGGGGACACACAACCCTGGTCTATTAAGAGTAAAGAATCCAAGACTATTCCAGCTGCCTGTGCCCCATTAGCATTCACCTCCCTCCCCCAATTGTCTACATAGCTGGAAGAAGGGAGTGAACTCCTTACTTCACTTTTCCCAATTCCCTCCCATATATAATCAAATGTATATACATATATATGATATGTAGAATCATATATATATATGTAATATATATCATTTTATACATATGCTATACATAATCACATATAGCATCTTATTCACCCAAGCTATAGGCTACTATGTAGTCTGACCTTCTAAAATGACTTAAAATACACTTTTTTTTGCCCGTATGGGGATTTGAACTCAGGGCCTCACAGTCCTGCTTGCTCATTCATTGCTGGCTCTTTAGTACTTGAGCCACCTCTCCAGTGTTGCTGATTAATTGGAGATAGAGTCTTCTGGATTTTTCTACCTGATCCAGCTTCCATCTACCATCCTCCAGATCTCAGCCTCCTGAGTAGCTAGGATTACAGGTGTGAGCCACCAGTGCCCAGCTACTTTTCATATTTGTTTGATACTTTTAGGGCTTATGCCTAATAATCGTTTGTGTGTGTGTGTGTGTGTGCGTGTGTTTTGTTTTTGAGTTGAAGAGAACTCTGAATCTGTACTATTGGATGCGTGGTGGATGATGTACATGTGTCAACAGGAAGACCAGAAGGAAGTCCTGTGTATTCCTCCAGCCAGCCACGAAGCTGTCCCCTTCGAGTGCTGGGAACTGGATATTGGGACTCAGGAAGGACATCCATTCCCAGATGCCCCTGATAGGAAACAGAGCAAATGGATGGGATTTGGCGACCATCTCCATACAGGAGACATGCAGGAGGAAGGAGACAGGAGTTGGGGGGAAGGGGGTGGTGGGTGTTCTAGGCTGGACTGCTGGAAAGATGGATACCATTCAAGGCAGGGTGGACAGGTCCACAGGCTGCCCTCCCCAACATCGATCCTTGTGCTGGGCAGAGAGACGGGAGGTGGCAGGGCCTGCGTGCTTTTCAATTTCCTTTCTCCTTCCCCCAGCTGCCAAGCTGTCAGCATCGCTTCTTGCTGCTGAGCCTGCTTCCAAGGACCTTGTCCATCACTTTCTAATCTGCTGCTTCTAGTAAGCCCGAGAGGGGGAGGATGCTAGAGATGGGTATGCCACAAGAGTGTGTGGAGGAGGAGGGTTCGGAGCCTTCTACCCTGAAACAGAACCCTGGGCGCAAGGCGGCTGGGATGAGACGTTAAATAATGCAGTGGGGCTTGGGACCCAGTGAAATTGCTGCTGGGAGTCTAGAGGCCCCTCCGGAGTGCCCTTGGCTAGTGGCGGCATCCTGCATCAACCCCCACTGCTCTCCCTGAGCTCACAACCTTCCTGTGTGAACAGCATTCAGGGTCCTGGCAGTTCTCAGGCTTGACTCACAGTGCAGAGGAATCCAGGGGTGACCACAAGTCTTCTTCCTAGGGTGTTAGGCTGAATTGTTGCCCCGTCCTTGGTTCATAAGGGGCTTTAGCCCCTGTGGGTTTTTTTTTTTAAACATTGTAGGCATCCATTTATTTACTTGTTTATTAATGCTTTTTAAAAATGTTATTACAAAGTGATGTACAGAAGGGTTACAATCACATAGGTCAGGTGATGAATACATTTCTTTTTGGACAATGTCACCCTTACCCGGCTCTCGCCCGGTGTGTCACTTTGGTAGGGCCTCTTAAAGGAGGGAATTAAGGTAGCATGAGGTCCTGGGGTGGATCTTCATCCTATCTGACTGGGGTGCAGATAAAAAGAAACCCTATGCACAGGAGAACATGTGAAGACACAGGAAGAAGAGGGTCCCCTGGAGGACTCTCACAAGCCTCACCAAGACTGCCTCCTCCATGCTGGCCTCCAGCGCGGTGACATCTATCTGCATTGTCTCAGCTGTCCAGGAGGTGGCGCTGGCTCACACCAGCCCCAGCTGCCTCAAGACACACAGATCCAGGAGGCTCAAATGCACAGTGTGAACCCCAAACACAGCTCCTACCTCCCTGAATTGTCCCCTGACACCACCCTAGTTTCCCTTCTGTGGGTCCTGTGGGGGACTGCAGGAGCTCAGAGGACAGAGGGGAGACAGTCCAAGAGCTCAGACAAGGGAGGCTCCAAGTTTCTCCCCCTCCCTGGAACTCTGTATCTAGTGACCACCATGGAGTCCCAGGATGGATATTACTGGTAGTTCCCACCCAGCCCCCTCCAGGGGCACCTGCGGAAGGCCACGCCCCCTTTGAAAGCACCCATGGAAAGGCCCCATGCAGAACAGGAAGGCCCACCCAGCATCCCAAGTCGTTCCTGATACCTTGGAGGGAAGGAGCCAGGCCTGCGATGGGTCTCCATGAATCTGGAGAGAGGCTGCAGAAGAGCCATGTCCCACTGTCCCCCGCCCCAGCCCGCCTCCATTCCACCTTCTGTCTTTAGGCCTTTGCTATAGACTGAACCAGGGAGTTAGGAGGTTGCTGGACAGCCACGCTGCATGGTGCTAGCTCTAGAGATAGCAGAGCCCCCCCCAGTGGGGGCAGGCTTCAGAGCGAGAAATACCCCTGGCCCAAGCTTGGTCTGCCATGCCGTGGTAGATGGATTGAGATCTGTGGAGGGGCCAAAGAATCCAGGCTAGGGGCCAGGAGCACTTCCGCTGCTACTAAATAAAGTGGGAGCTGACAGGAAGAAGGCAGCTAACCGGACCTGGCAAAATCACCTGAGGGAGAACGGGAGGGAGGGTGGCAGATGTTTGCAGTCTGGTAAATTGGGTGATTAATTGCTAAACTGCACATTTTAAATAGGTTGCTATAAAAAGTCACAGAAACAGTTTAAGTTATCTACAGAGTACCAAAAAGAAAAAGAAAATAGAGCTGGGCACAGTGGCTCATGCCTGTAAGCTCAGCTATTTGGAAGGCTGAGATTGGGGGAGGGGGAGGGGGGTCGGGGGGATTATGGTTCAAGACCAGCCCAGTCACAAGTTCTCCAGACACACCCCATCTCAGATACCTAAAAGAAGCCCCTGTCATCCAGTCCCCCAAAGATCATTGTGTTAAAAAAAATAACTAGAGCAAAGATGGCTGGGGTTGTGGCAGTTAGGTAGTGCCTACCTAACAAGTTTAAGGCCTTCTATTCAAATCCCAATACCACGGGGGGGGGGGGGGGAAGAAGGTAGAATAGAGTGTGATGAACTTTTAGGTACAAACGTCAACAAAAGAACTCTGGTTTTAGAGCAAAGATTTCTGAGATAGGTGTGGCATTTCCTAGGAAGGGAAAGCATAGAATAATCGTGTGTGTGTGTGTGTGTGTGTGTGTGTGTGTGTGTGTGTGTGGTGGCAGTTCACTGTTTGTGGAGGGCTCTGTGAGCATTTCATGTGCTATGAGGAAGGAAGATACCAGGCTGGAAACATGGAGTCTGGATCCAGACTTACTGAGTTCAAATTCTCTCTAGCCAGGCCAGGCACTGGTGACTCACACCTGTTCTCCCAGCTATTTAGGAGATTGTAGGGATCCGGTTCGAGACCAACCTGTGAGGATCTAGATGCTGTGGTGCACACTGGTTTTCTGAGAAACGGGAAGCCTGGCATAAGGGGACCGGCCTAGACTTCTGCCTAGACAGGAAGTGAGGCCTATCTCAATAATTAACAAGACAGAGCAGCGGGTGTGGTCCAGGGGTTAAAGCGCTTGTTTTTCAAGGATAAATATCAACATTCGAGAGACTTTTGTCCTTAACTAGAATGGGGGTGGGGCTAAGAGAACTTAATTTTTACTTGGGTGGGGTTTCCCCCTATAATTGGTCTCAGAGTGTTTTACGGACCCCATCTGGCTCTGCTTAGTGTGACTGGTGTTGCCCCTTTGCCCCAGCTGGCTTGAGTCCTGTGGCTAAACTCACCTGGGGGGCCAAGACCCGCCTGTACTCTGAAGATCAGATGGTCACTGCTGCTCTCTGCTGGTCACGCATAGACACTGCACCCTCCTCCAGGCTTTTTCAAGGAAAAGCAAAAATCATTGAAGGCCAGCTTTGAACCCACAGATGCCTTAAAAAAATAAAATTCTGCCAGCTGAAGTCTTCCCCTCATCCTCCCACTGGCCCCACCCCATGCACATTGCAAGAAAAACTTTATTTTTTAAACAAAGCATGACATCACTGAATGCTCTGCCTAAGAAGACCAGTAAGGCTCTGGTTCATTCCCAAGGTTCATTTCCAGAAGAAATTGCACTGTGCACCCTGCATATTGACTGGCATTTAGGTAACCACAGTGCTTGGCTGGGATTTAGACTCATTAGATTGCAAAAATGATATGTTTATCCTAGTTATTATTATTATTATTTGGTGTTTTGTGTCCCAAGGATCATCTTTGAGTTCATACCTTCCAAGGGGCCTCTGGCCTTAGTCTCTCTTTTCTCTTGTTAAATGACCTGATCTGGAAATCCACTGCTAGAAATCTAACTGAATCCGCTATTGTCTTTGTTCCTTCTTCCCAGCTGTGTAGCATTCCATTGCTTACTATGTTACTCCACTCCATTAAACCAGTTCCTTCTGGGTGGGCATTTCTCTTAGTTCCAATATTTCACAATTTTGGATAATACTGATTTTTCTTACTGGACCTAGATCTTCCGATTAGTTGTGCCAGGGCCAAAGGGTAAGTGCGTTGGGTAAGCTGTGCTTAGTTGTCCCAAATTAAAGAAAAAAGACTGGACCATGAGCCACTCTTTCTAGCCCTGTCTCCGACTGGTCAGAGAGGGAACTAGAGGCAAATAGCAAGGCCAGTGGTGTTTACCATGTCTGTTCTGTGGGTGTGCTCAACTGAGCTGGCTGTGCTCTGAGTTGAGGCCCTAGGGCGGTATTATTTGTCACCTCCACCAGGACACAGGCTCCATGACTGTAATGACTGTTGCTTTGTCTTTCGACTGTAGCTTCAGGAGCAGGACTTGGCCCATCAGAGGTCTCTGTTCACAGCGTGGCTGTACCCAAGCTGTCCTGCTGGCCATGTGGGCAAGTGAAAGAAAGCTTAGCTTCTAGGGAGGCAGAGATCAAGAGGATCCTGGTTTAAGGTTAGCCCGAGCAAAAAGCTAGCAGGATCACATCTCAACTGATACCCTGGACATGGTGGGGGATACACCTGTAACCCCAGCGATGTGGGTGGTATAAATAGGAGGCGTGCAGTTCAGGGGTGGAAAGATCAAGAAAAATGAAGCATAAAAACAGAAAGGGAAAGGGATGTGGCCCGAGCAAGCAGGAGGCCCTGAGTTCATATGCCAGTCCCATAAAAAACAAGACAAAACAAAGGAAGGAGGGAAGGAAGGAAGGAAGAAGAAAGGAAGAAAGGAAGGAAAGAAGGAAAGCAGGCAGGCAGGCAGGAAGGAAGGAAGGAAATAAATTGCCACCGCACATACCTTTCCTTGGGGTTGAAAATCTGCTGCAGGAAGGAGTGTTTGCTGAGCCCTCTTTCCCCCAGTGCTCCTCTGGAGAGAGACGGATCACCATGATTGCCACCGTGCATGGCGCCGGGCTGCACACAGGCCCGGCAGGTGCACTTGCCACAGCCAGCCGGGTCCTGCCCCATGCCATCCATCCCTGCCTGGGGCCGGGCACGTGCACCTGCTGCATGGGGTGGGGGTGGGGGTCTCACGAGGAGGCTTTGAATTCACTGCAGAAGCTGGAGGCGCATGTGATTAAAAGTGAGCCTCGAGGAGCAGACAGAGTTAATTATGCACTCCGAGGACTCTCTTTTTGCAGTGGGCATCATGGCCCACAGCCCCGGGGCCTGGGGCAGAGCCGGCTGCCAGGCGCTCTGCATCCCAGCCCAATTATCTCCCACAAAGGCAGAGGATAAGGCGGGGGGGGGGGGAGGACAAGGTACAGGGAGAAGGGGAGGGGGAGGCCACTCTGTGGAGCATCCTTACATCAACCAGCTGCTAAAGGGAAAGCGAATGAGAAAAAAAAAACGGCACTTTTCAAAATAAACAGGGATAGGAGAAAATAAAGACTTTAATCTCCATAGTTGGTGTACCACAGGCCTTCCTCTCCATGGGGAGCAGTCGTGAAAAACACACAGTCCCCCCCCACCCCCTGCCGCAAGACCACTGGGAGTCCACACCTCAGGCTTGAAGAGGGCCATTGTGGTGGGTGCCAGTGGCTCATACCTGGAAGCCTACCTACTCAGGAGGCTGAGATCTGAGGATGGCAGTTTGAAGCCATCCCAGGCAGGAAAGTCCATCAGAATCTTGTCTCCAATTAACTACAAAAGAAAAAAGAAAAACAAAAAGCCAGAAGTGGAGTTGAGTCTGGGTAGTGCCCACACCCTGAGTTCAAGCCCCAGTACCACACACACACACACACACACACACACACACACACACACACACACACACACACACAAAGAGTCATTGTAACACAGTGAATCGTGTGAGATGGCGCTAACAGCTCTGAAGACCTGGACGGAAGAGGTGATTTTCTATTCAATAATGATTTGTCAATATGGCTAACAGGTTGCTGTGGTTGCGCAGGGCAGGACAGTGCAAGGTTCGATTGATTTCTCAGCAATTAATGGTAATGATCTAAAAAGCAAGGGCAACCACAGGTGTGGCTGATGGAGGCTGGCAGCAGCCATTGGGGCCTGGCTGGCCGGCTCTCTGAGCAGCTCAGCTAGAGCAGTAAGGACTCACAGAATCCCCCGTAATTCAGACCCGCTGGGTACTGCAATTTTAATTGGATTATGAGCTTATATGATGCCAGGTGGAAAGCAGACAATACCAAATAAACTTCAAAGGGTTTTGTTGTTGTTGTTTGCTTGTTAAGTTGGTTGGTTTTGGTGTGGATCCTGGGCACTGTCCCTGAGCTTTGGGGCTTTAGCTAAATGCTCTACCACTTGAGCCACAGCTCCACTTAGGGTTTTCTGGTGGTTAATTGGAGATAAGTCTCATTGACTTTCCTGCCTGCGGTGGCTTTGAGCTGTGAGTTTTAGATGGCAGCATCCTGAGTTGCTAGGATTACAGGCGTGAGCCACCATGTCCCTAGTTCCCTCAGCTTTAATATTAGGCCTAAAACCTCATGGGCAGGCTAGTCTTTTCTGTAGCAGAGGAAGAATAAAAGGAAATGATGATACATATATTAGATAAAATTCTATGCAATGGTTACCAATTCTGAATACTGTACCACAAAAAGGAAGCTGAAAATATGGGCATGTAACCAGCTAATTCCTGTGTACAGATGCTGCTGCTGCTATTGAATTAAAAGTATTGGGTTCTGGGTACCATTTTCTTCTTACAAAGAAGATGGAATTTAGAGGCATATCATAGAAAGGAATTTGTAGTTAGGCTTGAACTCTGGGCCTGGGTGCCATCCCTCAGTTCTTCAGCTCAAGGCAAACACTCTACCACTTGAGCCACAGCGCCACTTTCAGTTTTCTGGTGGTTTATTGAACATAAGAGTCTCAGGGACTTTCCTGCCCTGGCTGGATTTGAACCACAATCCTCAGATCTCAGCCCCTTGAGTAATTAGGATTACAGGCGTGAGCCACTGGTGCCTGGCTAGAAAGCTATGTAGCTGTCACATTCACTTGGTTGATCATGTTCTCGAACTCTTTGTGTCTCAGTTTTGTCATTTACAAAATGAGCTAACAGAATGGCTTTGGTTTCATGAGGTTTGAAATGAATAAGAGGATTGACACATTGTGGTTGTTTATTATTGTCATCCTTTTAATTTACAGTCTTAACATAGTACCAATTTTTTTAACATTTTTCTAGCTCGCGTGTAACAGTAAGTAAGACAGCTTTAAAGTATAAAAGGAATAAGAAAGATTCAAGACGTTGAACTTTGAAGTTAGGTTAGGTTCCACTCACTTTGGGCCTCGACGAGGAAGAGCCACCGGCAACCACACGGGGGCGCACGCACCCAGGCCAGGCCAGGCGCTCCCGGCGGTGTCCAGAAGGGGACGCTGCAGGGAATGGCAGCCGAGGCGGGACCGGAAGCCGGGCTGGAGGCAGCCGGGCGTCTCCGTGCACTCCCCTCACTTCCGGTACCGGTGCGAGCCGAGCCCCGGTGTCCGCGTCCCGGTGCCTTTCCGTGCCAACGCCGCCGCCGCCGCCGCGATGCCGCTGGAGAACCTGGAGGAGGAGGGTCTGCCCAAGAACCCCGACCTGCGCATCGCGCAGCTGCGCTTCCTGCTCAGCCTGCCGGAGCACCGCGGGGACGCGGCGGTGCGCGAGGAGCTGATGGCGGCCGTCCGTGACAACAGTGAGGCCCGCGGCGCCGCGTCAGCGGCCTGGGCCGGG
>NW_012267228.1:18769347-18873254 GCF_000151885.1 Dipodomys ordii
CACCCGGGCCGGCACGGCCCCAGGCTTCCCCGGCGAGGGCCGGCGTGCTGGGCGCCTGGTGGATGCCGTGCGAGGGCTCTGATACAGTGTGTGTGTGTGTGTGTGTGTGTGCGTGTGCGCCCCCCGAGACCCTGATGCCCGCGGACCCGCGGTGGAGGGTCCCAGCTTGGAGAGCTCACTGCCCTTTTCCTTGGCTTTCAGACATGGCCCCTTACTACGAAGCCTTGTGCAAGTCCCTCGACTGGCAGATGGACACCGACCTACTCACCAAGATGAAGAAGGCAAACGAAGAGGAGCTGAAGCGGCTGGACGAGGAGCTGGAAGACGCCGAGAAGAATCTGGGCGAGAGTGAAATTCGAGACGCCATGATGGCGAAAGCGGAGTACCTCTGTCGGATAGGTGACAAGGTGGGTGGACAGGTGGGAAGTCGGGGAATGAGCCCAGCCAGCCGACTTCTCTTTTGCAAAAGCCCCAAGGCAATCCGTCACGTTTACCTGGACGGGGCAGTACAAAGAACAAATAATCGTCGTCTTGCAGTACTCTGTTTTCCTCCTCTACACAACAGCCAAGGGTGTGCGCTCCCCCCTTCTTTTGGTGGTACTGAAAATCTTAAGTGCATGTAAAAAGGTTTTTATGCACCTATTCTTAAAACATTGGAATCATTCTCAGTAGTCCACTTCCCTCACTTGCCCGAGAAACTAGCACATTTCAAGATTTTGCACCAGCTATCTTTTCCTCTTAAGGAACTAAAACAGTGTTGAGGTGTTGTTTGGTCTTTATGGACTTCTTACATCCAGAGATAATCTTTGTAGCCCTTCGTATAGGGAATGAGTAATGTTCTAAATGAAATTTGTCTTTCTTACTCTTCTAAGTATACACTAAGTATATGCTTTTCCTTTGGCATTTTATCTGAATTTTATATTAACATTCATAAATCTTGCACATTTTGGTTCATCATATACCTGAGATCCCATTATTGGTATAGCATGCTTTGTTCAGCTGTCCGTAGATCTGTATACTCCTTCAGCCTTAAACTGCTGCTGTGAAAACATGCTGGTGAGTATCTCCTGGTGTATATGTGCTCACGTTTTCCTAAGGTCATCATATTAATCGCTGCAACAAAACTGTTGGGACAGTTACTTTGTGTGGCCACTTCTGTGTATTACTGGACTTGAAATTTTTTAATTTAATCACTGTGTAACAGTGGTTAAGTGGGCAAGCTCTGAATGCTCTTAAGTGTACGTGTACACCTTTTCAATGTAGTTTGATGGCTGTGAGCCCTGGGATTGTATTGTCTGGATTCTTTCTACCTTGAGTGATTGTGATGTAGGGAGTCTTTGCTTCTTCGGCCTTGAGATGGGGATGACAGCTGCTACTTTGTGCTGGCAAACAGCTTGAGGCACAGGCAGGGAAGGTGTGCGCATGTAAGGCTGCTACTTAAATCTTACCAAGCCTCCTCCATTCTAACTGTAAGACTTGGTCATTGTAAAAATCTGGAAAACACAGAAAAGTTAAAAATTAATGTTTCAAGTATCTGTGGTTTGGTTTGAAAGAGTAATGTATTACATGTGAATGAGAAACTAGAAGATTGATTCAGTCCTTAAATTTTAACATATGTGCTTGAATCAGCATCAAGGGATTGTCATTATGTTCTTATACCTCATTTCTTTTATGTTTATTAAGTAATATTCTTTCAAAAAGCCTTCATTATTTCCCCCTATTTTCTTTTCTTTTCTTTGGGGGGGTCTGGTTGTGGGGCCTGAACCCCGAGCCTGGGCGCTGTCCCTCAGCTCTTTAGCTCAAGGCTAACGCTCTACCACTTGAACCACAGCACCACTTGCGGCTTTTTTCTTATGTGGTGCTGAGGAATTGAACCCAGGGCCTCATGCATGCAAGGCAAGCGCTCTACCACTGAGCCACCTTTCCAGCCCCATTTTTTTTTTTCACTTTTTAAGTTGACTATTGCTGAGTACTTCATGGTTGTATTACCAGATTATAGTCTGTTCTTTATGATGCTCAGTTCCTTGTATTTGTTAGTGGAGGCATTTTCAAGACTGTTCTGACTTGATCTTCTTGGTCAACTGTGTGTTGACCCAAGATTCCCAAGCTTGCCTGTTCCTTTTTCTCTCCCCAACTAGACTTGCACATTCTTCATGGAATTCTTTTTTCCTTCAGTGAGGGACAGTTGTCATACCAAGGCCCAAGTCCTTGGGAACACATTTGCTGTCTTTACGGTCCCTCATATTTATGAAGCATAGCTAGAAACTACTCAGACCGCCAGACACTACCTTGAAAAATACCAAGTATAGCTGGGTGCTTGTGGCTCATGCCTGTAATCGTAGCTACTCAGGAGGCTGAGATCTGAGGATTGTGGTTTGAAAGCTAGCCTAGGCAAGAAAGTCCATGAGACATTTATCTTTGCTTTACCACCAGAAAACCAGAAGTAGAGCTGTGGTTCAAAGTGGTAGACTAGTAGCTGTGAGCAAAAAACCTCAGGGACAGTGCCTAGGTCCTGAGTTTACGCCCCACAACTGAAAAAAAAATACGAAGTATAAACAAGTGATTTATTCATTTTCTTAGAAAAAAAATAGACTTCTTAATTCCATAATGCTTTGAGGTGAAATCCAGTACTTACATACTTGGTTGTATTCTAGTAATTCACAGCTAAGACTTCCCTTCTATGTCTAAAATGATTGTTAATTAAAGTTATTTTGTAATTATTAAGGGTAGAAACACTGAACATATTAAAGAGCATAAGTATGTTCTAGGCATATCTTATATAAGGATATTGCTTATCACCCACTGTCAGTAATGATTAGTTGCCTTCTTTTGTATCCATTCCTATTTCCCCAGCCTAGTGAAGAAACTGGTTGCTTGGGGGATTTGTAAGTTTTTCTCACTTTTTGTGTTTAATTTCTTGGACAGGAGGGAGCTCTGACAGCCTTTCGCAAGACCTATGACAAAACTGTGGCCCTGGGTCACCGGCTGGATATTGTATTCTATCTCCTTAGGATCGGCCTCTTTTATATGGATAATGATCTCATCACACGAAATACAGAAAAGGCAAAAAGGTACTTGCTAGCAGTGGGGCTATGCACCTCTAAAGTACATGCTGCTCATGAGATATTGGTAGAAGGGATTGCCTATTCTGCTTACTACTATTTTTTGTCAAGTAATTGAATTAATTCTTTAAATACTTCTCTTTAGTTCAAGTTTTTTAAAAGTCATTTACTTTGAAATGTGGAACTGTTTGTTATAATCTCTTTTTATTTAATAGCCTAATTGAAGAAGGAGGAGACTGGGACAGGAGAAACCGTTTAAAAGTGTATCAGGGTCTTTATTGTGTGGCTATTCGAGACTTCAAGCAGGCAGCTGAACTCTTTCTGGATACTGTGTCAACGTTTACATCCTATGAACTCATGGACTACAAAACCTTTGTGACTTACACTGTTTATGTCAGCATGATTGCCTTAGAAAGACCAGATCTCAGGGAGAAGGTAATGACTGGACCTCCTCTAAGTACTCATACTGCAAGAATCATTCCAGGCATTTCTAAGTTTTCAAAGACCCTAAGTTGATTTC
Organism: Dipodomys ordii; assembly: GCF_000151885.1. Taxonomy (NCBI): domain Eukaryota; kingdom Metazoa; phylum Chordata; class Mammalia; order Rodentia; family Heteromyidae; genus Dipodomys; species Dipodomys ordii. Next base: position 18,772,930 of record NW_012267228.1, read on the forward strand.
GATTGTTTCAATGCCCAGGTCATTAAAGGAGCAGAGATTCTTGAGGTGTTGCACAGTCTTCCAGCGGTGCGGCAGTATCTGTTTTCTCTCTATGAGTGTCGTTACTCCGTTTTCTTCCAGTCTTTAGGTAAGGATACAATTGTCTGTTTTGATTGTCTTCTGATCCTGCATATATCTAACCAAAGCTGGTTTTTACATAGCTTAGGAATGCAGATCTTTGGTAAGTGTGGCTAGTCTGTGCAATTTTAATTAGAAGAATATCAGCCAAATGTGGTCTTTTTTTCATATCATCCAGGACGTGAGAATGATTGTTTTTATGTGTTGAACAGATGACAGAGCTTTGTGGCTTATCTAAACATTTATCATTTTCCAGCCCGTCTCCCTCCCCGCCTTACAGTTTTAAAGGGTGTAGAGCAAACCCAAGTAAATGGTTATGAGTGGTAGCTCTATGGGGTAGGTTGTGAGGATATTCTGAGTCTCACCTAGAGTTTGATGCATTCTTTAGTTAATAGCTATGTGTGTGGTTTGGAGGATTTTCAGGGGCTGTGGGGTGAGAGCATCATCTGGTGCAAAGTCTATTTGCAGAGATGTTAGGGACACAAATTTACTTGGCCTCCATTTCTTCCTTGCCATTGGGTTTCCTACTAATAAGCTGTTAGAATTGGCTTTCAGTTTGATCAAGGGGTCTGCCCAAGTGATCTGCCCAACACTTACTAAGGAACTTCCTAACCATGTAGAGCATGCTATATTACACTGCAGATTTCACATCATCTTTTAGTTTTGCTTTTTTTTAACTTCTAAGGATTACTGAACACAGCACAGTGTTTGTACATTGTTGAGGACTCTATGTAAGGGCTGTATTTATTTAATTAGTCATGTAAAGGAAGAGATACTAATGCTACAACAGTGATATCTATGGCAACTTCGAGGAATCAGCTTCTTCCTCCCCTCCTCATCCTAACCAGCAACCTTTTCTTCTAATACTTTGGCTCAGGTTTTCATTTGTTCTGAATCTGTACATTTCCCAAATACCTGAAATGCAGGAGGTGTGCCAGTGAGCCTTGTTCCGATTGACGGCAGAGGCACTGCTGCTCACACTCACCTGCACTGTACTGTGAGACAGGACTACTGGGTTTTGTGTGATTATTTGCTGTTTTAGATATTCAGAGATTAATGTGCTTTAAAGTACTTCAACCGGAAAAGGACATATAAATCAAAGACAAACTGAGAAAGTGAAACCTATTGTTTTGTTATCTCACCCTGTCCTCGAATCCATACACATATTTACACAAAAATTCTCCCAGGTAACCACGTATATTCACTTATATGCAATTAAAAAAACAAAACAAAACTTGTTTATAGGCTGGGCAAGGTGTCTTATACCTATGATCCCAGCAACAGAAGGCATAAACTGGGAGGACTGGGTTCATAGCTAACTAGAGCAAATAGCTAGGAAGGCCCCATCTCAACAGATTAGCTGGATATGGTGGTTTATCTGTAGCCCAGAAACATGTGGGAGATTGTGGTTTGAGTTGGCCCCGGGCAAAAATGCCTGGGACTATCTGAAAAACACAGCAAAAGGATAAAAGGGGTATGGCTCAAGTGGTAGAGTGTCTGCCCAGTAAGTGTGAGGCTCAAATCCCAGCAGTGCCAAAAACATTTTTGAAAAACCAAGCTTATGTGTAACTTTTCATTCTTGTTTGTGTATGGGAACAGAGTCATAAAGCAGGAAAGGCTCTTTGTGAGCACCCATTACAAGTGTCCTGACTTGGGTAACTGCTGTTACCAGAGCTCCAGTGTGTCTTTCAGGGGCACTGGTGTCTGGAGATAAGCACGTGTAATAACTACACTTAACATGGTTGTGCTTGGTATACTGCTTCCTAAGTGTAATGTAAAGAATACTTTCACATTGGTGTACAGTTGGCCTTTCACTGAAAGGCTATTCCTGACTCAAAGTGAGTTAGGTTTACATGGCGTCCTGCACTGGAACTGTGAAGGGTGATGTGGGGTTCCTCAGAGCTTCCAGTTTACCCCGGGGAAGGACCTGCTTGTACAGTGTATGCGATGTGCCACTCTAGTAAAAGCAAAAGGCAGCCTTTGGAAATATTCCTGCATGGCTGCCTTTCCACCTCTTATTTTCTTATGCAAAAGAATATAAGACATTGAGTTTTGCAAAGGTAAATAATTTTGATCACCTTTGCCATCTGGAAATAGTGTTATCAGTTTACACTTACAATTTACAGCTCTCATGTTGGAGCATTTGAACATGTTCTCCTCTCTCAGAGGGGAAACAATTTTATTGGCTTTTTGTATTTTATTATTGGTGAAAATGAGGCCATTGATCCTCATGCTCTACCATGTTCCTTTCTTCACAGTTTTGTGCTGTCTTTTCCACAGTAACATGTTTGTCTTCTCTCTACTTCCTCATCCCTTTTTAATTGGCAGGGTCACTCACTATCCTGTGTCTGTCTTCATAATGTCATTAAATACATTGGAGGGCAATGATCTCTAGCTGCATACTTGCATTGAGCACTGGGCTCCTGCCTGAATGTCTCCTTAGCATCTCTGCTTGTCTTAAGGGCAAATCCACAGAACAGTGCCTAAGTATGTCCTCTTTCCAAACAGCAACACCCCCTCCCCTCCTCCCAAATCTCCAAACAAAAACCAACCAACATCTTGCCTCTACTCTCCAGGGATTTTCATTTGTTTAGCCCATAAGTATGTTCTTGATTCTTTTTTGTCACCACCTACATCTGTGTAGCTCTGAATTAAGCAGATAGTTCTGTAGTTTTGGGCTCAGTCATACTATCCTGCCTTAGAACCTGTGTATTTTCCTTGCTGTCTCCTGCCCTCTGCCTTAGCCGGTTTTTCAGAAAGGCTCTTCCATCGTGGTTCCGTCCTCACCCCCCCACCAAGTGGAAGATCTCCATCCTTGTCATTTGTGTTTTGTTCATAGAACTTGGCATTCCCTGGAATTAAGTCTTCATTTCTGCCCTTTGAAACTTTGGTTTCTTTGTCTTTAGGTTTAGTATCTGGAGCAATGTTAATTCTTAACATCGTCTTGTAGTTTATTATTTATCTTTAAACCTTAATGTTTCATTCCTTACAGTAGAATTCACCAGTCTTTGCCTTAATTGGTTTTGTTACTTTTGAAAATGTTTGCTTTGTAACCAAGTCTGTCTTCATTTGTCACGGTACCTATTTCTGTTAAAACTGAAAAAAAAAAAATGCTGTGAACCGAATTTTGCTTGAGGGTACAGAATTCCTCATGGCTAAAATGTTAGTACATGAACTTGGTCACCTGTGGACAGATTGCTTACAAAGGTCTCTCTTCTGTGGGTGATGTTACAGGGTTGAGATGTTCCCACAGCTGGCCTCTCTACATGGCTGTTGTTCCTTGGCTATGGAAGGACAGTGATATTTTCTGCTTCATTGAATCTACCTGTTTCAGTTAGCACTCAATTAGAGTTGCTTTCATTTTTAATCTCTGTGAGAGACTGGTAACTTGTCTTCTTATTTCTCACAGCCGTTGTGGAACAGGAGATGAAAAAAGACTGGCTTTTTGCTCCTCATTACCGATACTATGTAAGAGAAATGAGAATTCATGCATACAGCCAGCTGCTGGAGTCATACAGGTCATTAACCCTAGGCTATATGGCAGAAGCCTTTGGTGTTGGTGTGGAATTCATTGATCAGTAAGTTTAAATTTGTATTTTAATGTTACCTTTAAATGTGTATCTTTCCATTTGTGTTGCCTGACAAACAAACTTGGTCACTACACCATTTACTATTTCTGTTAATTTGTAGACCACACTGTAGCTATGGTGATGACTCTTAGATCTCTGAAGACTATTTTACATTTGGTCCTATTTCCTTCTGGTTTGCTGCTCTAAGTCTGGTTAAATTGGTACCTGTATGTGGGACTTTTTGACACTTAAATCAGAGATTCGGCAAATAGCGATCCATTACTATGCTTGTTGTTTTAGGTCCCTGTCTTCATACATTTTTGGCTTAGGATGGAAATGGCAAATAGCAAACATTAAGAATCATTTCAGCCCTCGGTATAATACCTTTATAATAACAGTAAAAATAATCCTTTGAGGAAGCTGTAGTGCTGTGGTGATTTTGGACAAGTCCCCACAATTGGAGCTGGTCTTAGAACATAAGGCAAGTTTGAGGAGGTCAGGGTGTTCTCTAGATGCAGACAAGAAAATGGCAAAGGCTGATGTTGCAGGAGCAGGAAATTCCAGTATGACTGCAGCATAGTCAAAGTGGTGGCTGTCTGGGAGTAATAAGATGCAGTTTGGATGATGTGTGGGGCCTCATAGAGCTGGCTATGGAGTTTGGGATTTGAGCAACATTCCACGAGGCCCTTGGAGAACTGAGTTGAGAGAATACTTTGTGTCTTAGAGCAAGAGGAGAGAGAGCAGTTGGGCTGTTCAGTAGCACACAAGAGATGCTATGATGCTTTACTAGTGTATGGCTGACTTTGCTACCAGTTTTCAAGAATGGGGCTTTTGAAAGTGGATGGAGTTTTCACTGATCTTGAACAGTCTTGATGGCTAAAATGAGGTTCATTCTATTTAAATAAAATTCCCATTTTAGTGTTTTCCTTCTCCCGTTTTGTTAGCATGAAACATGGAAAATTACACGTTGCACAGTGAACTTGAGTATTTTGTTGCCTTTATATGTCACATACCTAGCCATTAAAATTTTTTTTCAAAGCGTAGTACCAACACATACTTTACATTTACTTGGTATTAAATATAACCAGAACCCCTTATTGAATCATTCCCCCTCATACTTGTTTTTTAAACGATCCTCAACAAAAAGAAGGCTAGTTCTTACATGTCTGAGCAGTGCATGGTCCATGAGCAGCATGACTGGGCCTGGCTTCTTATTCCAGCTGTCACTAGGTAGTGGTATGGTGTGGTCAGGTTTTCTCCCCTCTTCAGTTTCATGTGCTGTGGTGTTTTTAGACTATTGATGACAAGTGAATTCAGCTGCTACATTTCAGGTGGTATTGTTTTTCCTGCGTGTTCCAAGACCAGCTCTAATTGTTACCTAGAAAGCCTTGTTTTAAATTCTTGTATTACTTGGGAATGTCTAATAGGAATTTTCCATGGATCTCCATCCCAATTCCTTAGCCTCAATTAAAGATACTGGTTGGAAAGGGAAGAGGGCTGTTTGGTAAAGGTGAATGCTGCTGTGGCTTTGTTCTATCAGTTTCCCCCCCCAATGTCTATCCTTATTTTCCTAACTTCTTAAATGTTTTTTTTTTATTGTAAAAATACTGTAGAGGGGTTACAGTTACATGAGTAAGGTAATGAGTACATTTCCTACTGAGCATTGTTAACGCTTTTGTTTTTCCCCTATCATCCCTTCCCTCCCCACCTTCCAACCTCCCCCCTCCCCCAAGTTGTAAAGTTAGTTTTCAACATAGTGTTCTCATGCACCTCATTGTTTCAATGGGTCAACCTGTATACCTAACTTCTTAGAAGCACTTATCTGTATATCCTGTGGCTCTCAGGGAAAGTCAAGTAGTAATGTATTTGTCTAAAGTTCATCTTGTATTGTACTAAGTGCTCTTCATGAAATTAATGCTGGCTTTCTGTTAGGGAGCTGTCCCGATTCATTGCTGCTGGGAGACTACACTGCAAGATAGATAAAGTGAATGAAATAGTGGAGACAAACAGGTACTGTGACTTGGTGTATTATGTGTTGCACTGTTCTGAATAAGGGACAGTTCACATGGTTTGTTTTTTGTTTTATATATATACAAGTAGGGCACCTATTGTTAGAGTGGTTGGCAATTTTGTTTTTCTTTATTTACAGACCTGATAGCAAGAACTGGCAGTACCAAGAAACTATCAAGAAAGGAGACCTGCTTCTAAATAGAGTTCAGAAACTTTCCAGAGTAATTAATATGTAAAACCATTTAATAGAGGATTTCCTTCACAGATAATTTGGATTTTTATAGTTTACTTTGTGCCCAGTGCAACTGTAAAAAATAAATACTTCATTATTGTTTCCTTCAATTTTTTTCCTAAAATGTATAAATAAGACCACTTAAAATGTTCTATCATAGAATATTTAGGCTTAAGTTATAATGTGTATGGTGAGACTTTAATAGGGATGGTGACCAAAGCCTTTTTTACCTTCAAGTCTCCTGTCTTCAGGAAAAAAAGTTTATCGGTGTTCCCTGCTTAGTAAAACTTATTATGTAAGATATGAAACTACCCTTTTTAGGAAGCTTAAATAGAACAAGGAGAGAGACAGAGCTGTTGGGCATGACCTCGATTCTACAATATGATTTATTTATATTGGATGACAGTAGGAGTAGTTTCTCCTGGTTGCCCAATCAGATGGGGTAAATGTTATAAAAAGAAAAGACAACGATAGATACAATAAAATAGGCTGGGAACAGGACTCTAGAAAGATGAGTTATCTAGCAGGAAAAAAAGGCAGCAAGTCACCTGAGTTTCACAGAGAGAGATGACCTGGTGTGTGATACCTCTTAAGACATGTCATTGTGCACCAGGTGACAGGCATACGGGTTGTACAGGCTGCTAAAAGATTAGGATGAGCTCATTTTTTTCTTTGTAGATTAATTTGTGCTCATTACAAAGGGAATTCAGTTACAGTGGGATTGCTTTGAAATTACACCCTGTAGACCATATGGAGGAAGGGTTTGATGCAAAGTCATCATTTTGATAAATACTCTGTGTGAATACATATATATTACAACAATTATTCTGAATCACAGTTTCTAAATTGCAAATCCCAGGGCATATTGCTAAGCCTCAAAGTATCAGCTTGGAGGTGAAAAGAAGATTAGAATCATCTGCATAAGGCCACAAGGTATTAGCTCCATTGGAGCCAGTCCTAGCTACACATTACTTCACCTCTGAGTCTACTCCGTTGTATAAGATGGGCTATAAACCATAAAGCATGGTTTAATCCAGTTATATGAATAAAGATGTTAAAGCTTTACATCACTTTAAGTGATGTAAAACATTTTTGTATAGCATCACACTCAACTTATACCTGAACAACATGGTTAAGTAGATGCCTACAATTTGACCCACGAGTACAGATTGGAATATGCTTAAGATTGATTCGGTGGCCAAACCCATTGTCTTTAGTAACCTAACCAAATAGTCCATCATGTTAAAGATCATTAACAAAATTTGATAATTTCACATTATTTTGAATTACTCCTTGGCACTGCTAACTTTTTTTTTTGTAAGGAGAATCTGCCCCTACAGTTAGGGTATAAAAAATGAGCAGACTGGGCTAGGAAGATGGCTCAGTGGTAGAGTGCTTGCCTTGCATGCATGAGGCCCTGGCTTCGATTCCTCAGCACCACATAAGCAGAAAAAGCCAGAAGTGGTGCTGTGGCTCAAGTGGTAGAGACCTGCTTCTAAATAGAGTTCAGAAACTTTCCAGAGTAATTAATATGTAAAACCATTTAATAGAGGATTTCCTTCACAGATAATTTGGATTTTTATAGTTTACTTTGTGCCCAGTGCAACTGTAAAAAATAAATACTTCATTATTGTTTCCTTCAATTTTTTTCCTAAAATGTATAAATAAGACCACTTAAAATGTTCTATCATAGAATATTTAGGCTTAAGTTATAATGTGTATGGTGAGACTTTAATAGGGATGGTGACCAAAGCCTTTTTTACCTTCAAGTCTCCTGTCTTCAGGAAAATTCAGCCCTGAGCTGAATTGCTTCATACTGATATAATGATTAGGAATTGGGTTCTAGGAAAAACGAAGCAAAGTTCTATTACCCACTAGTTTTAATTTTCCAACCCACAGACTGGTTTGTTTCTAAAGACATGCAAAGCACATTAAGAACTTGTACTCTGCTCCTACCATTGTAGTCCCTAAGTATATGCTCAAGTGCCTATCAAGCAGAAGCCTTTGAGTTCAACCCCAGAGCTGCCAAAACAGCAACAAGAAAGCAATCTCTTTAATGGTAGTTTCTCTTATAGAGACTGAGTTAAGGAATACATGGAGCCTTGAAGTAACTACTTATCAACTTTTCATCCTGTCCTTGGGGGACTGCTTCTCTGGGTCAGGACTGCCAGTAGAAGGTGTCCTGACAACTTTAAATCCTGCCTTTTGGAGGTAAACTTGCCCAGAGTTTAACCAGTATCTTATCAATGCTGCTAAACTAAATTTGACCATTATATTTGGTGCTGGTTCTGGGGCTTGAACTTGGTCTGGCCACTGTCCCTGAGCTTTTATTTTTTTTTTTTAGAGCCACAGCTCTACTTCTGGCTTTTTGGTAGTTAATTGGACAAAAGCTTCACTGACTTTCCTACCAGGCTGACTTCAGATCTCAGATCCTCAGATCTCAGCCTCCTGAGTAGCTAGGACTACAGGGGTGAGCCACCAGCACTTGGTGGGCACTTGATTTGAGGATTCACTCAGCTTTCCTTGAATCTCTCTGGCTAATCATTCACACATCTTGACTTGGGTCAAGATGAAGTCTGCTGTTTGCTAGTCCCCTGCCACTGTTTCCTCTCTCATCAAATGCCTTCTCTGTGAACCTGCTTACCACTCAGCCCAGTCATGGTGCCCCGGATCCTGAGTAGCTGGCTCAGACTTCTTCCTAACCCTAAGTACTTTGAAAGAGACAAATTCTACCCAGTGTCAGAGATCCTAAGCCTTCACTGTAATGCTCTTTCCTGCATGCCACTTGAGTCCACTGCCATGGTTTCATCTAGGCAGCACTAGCATCTGAACCAATCTACTTTTGGAAGAAAAACTAGAAATTGCACATGAATCCTTGTACCCTATTCTCTCCACTGGTCTCTTCCAAAATAGAAATACTCCCTTGACACTTGACCCTGCCTTCTAAGTTCCTTTACAATTTAACTGGTGCCTTGAGAATGCCTGTCTTAGTAGCTTTCCACGTTTTTTCCTTCAATACCAAGCCAGACCATTATTAGTCACACTAAGTTCTAACTTTCTCACCCAACCCGCACTATTTGTTCCTACTGTGCTGGAGAAAAAAAACCCTACCTAATTACAATACTGTATTCTCCAATTCCCACTACAGACCCCCAGTACTTCACTCCAGTGTTGCTTCTTCATCAGTTGGCTCCCTGGTAGGACTCCATCCTATGCTGGTCTTCCCTCTGTGGGCCATAGATGATAGATAGGCTTTTGAATTTTGTGAAATCCTAGAAATTATTAAATGTAATGTTTGTGTCTGTCAGATCAGGATAACTTCTTTCATGCAGTCTTCAAGTACATGACCAAAACCAATACTGCTTCGACAGTATGAAATTCAGTCTTATGCTGTAACCTGCTACTTGGGAGACCTGAGGTGAGATGCTGTCTTTAAAAGGTCCTCTGTATACTAAAATATCTGCTTTCTAAAACCTTAGTGAGAGAGCACGCATACAAAAAGTGATTGGGTATAGTATCTGGTGTACTAAGGACTACAAATACAGTTTATAGTTTACATATTTATACAATGTAAGCCTTTACATATTTATGAAATAGTTTAAATATAAATGTGATCGTTTACATATTTACATAATAAATCTAAGAGCTACCTATTTTTCCCAGATAAGCTCATCCAGCTGTGACTTCATTTGCCATTCCAAAGTGAAAGAACATTTCCATTTTACATCTCACAACTGCTAGCTATGCTCCATCTACTCTGTAGGCAACAGGGTACAAATCTCAATTTCACCTTCAATTTTTTTTTGGTTGGTCTGGGCCTGGGCACTGTCCCTCAGCTCTTCAGCTCAAGGCTAGTGTTCTACCACTTGAGCCACAGCGCCATTTCTGGCTTTTTCTGCTTATGTGGTGCTTACGTGGGCCTCATGCATGCAAGGCAAGCATTTTACTACTAAGCCACCTTCCCAACCCCTCACCTTCAATTTTTTGTTGTATCTTTTTCCTTCTTTGTTGCCCTATCACATAATTCATTTTAACTCATCAACTGTTTTGGCAAAGGAGATGTGAACTATTGTACTTTTCTCTTTAATGTCTAACAGACTTGAGTTTTCTAGAGGCTAAAGATGTATTTCAGTAGTAAAGTGCTTACTTTCCTGGGTTCCATCCCCAGTACTGAAAAAAAAAAGTTGTAGAGTCAGTCCTCCTATTCCCCATGAATATAGCCTTGGCTTGTAAACTCAGCAGTTTGCACCTGGATTATAAAAGTTTTGTAAATAATTTTGTCCCAAAGTTCTCACCTCTCCATTGTCTTCCATAATTGTTGGAGGGCACTAAGTGATGGAGAATTTTAGGGAAAGTATTAAATTGGAAGTGCTTAATTTCCTATGTCCCCAAGGAATTCTTTGGTTGATATTCTCACTCTTCTCTACACCTCTTAAAAGAAAGTCCTCTAGTGCCAGTTTTGGCCCATGAGCTTAAGGTACAGAAATGAGAAGATTATAAAGTGAAAGATCAGGATAGAAGACAGAAGAGAAAGTGGTTAAGAACACAGGATAAGCCTTGCTTTAAGGGACAGCTTTTTGGTTAAGGCTTGATGGGGTGTGGTAATGGCACTGAAACAAGTGAATCTGCAAGAGTCAGGAAGCTAAGATTTCAGGCCTTTGACTTTTTATGGTCTCCAGTAGAGAGCTGAATGGCTTTTACTTTTGGTAGCTACAGTGCTGGGGCTGGACTATGCAGTTTCTCTGGGCTCTGATAATAGCATGTGGGTTTCTATGAGCCTGAACTCACCTATTTCTAAGGATGCAGGCCCCATGACAGTCCATCAGACCATCACCTATCGGTCCCTCCTGTGCAGCAATTTCATACAGATTTCTTACATTTCTCCCTACCTTCACCCTGTTTGCCCCTCTGCCCAGAAGGTCTTACCCTGTCTTTCTGCCAGTGAAATCCCAATGAAGGTCCAACAATGCCAAATCTCTTTCCTTGACTTGAGATGGTCTTGCTATCCAGGGCCAGGTAGTCTCTAAAGGAATAAAGTAAAAAGGGAAAAATACTAAGTGGTTGGTCCTTTTCCTGGAAGGCCTGAGGACACTTACAGTGGCAGGATTTGTCCATAAGGGGCTTCTTATGATTGCATTGAGTCACTGGGAATGGGAAACCCATGAGGCAGTGGGTGCTGTTGCTAGCCTAGCTCCTTGATGTAAGGAGTGGATTCTTCTTCAGTACATGAAAGTTTATCCTCTTATTAGAAGGATTTATTTGTAAATGGACAGTGTCCTCACACTAAAATGCATTCATATACCCAGTAAAGGAGGTATGTAAAAGGAAGGAAGAAATCAGATCAGTTTAGATAAAGTTAACCACAACTGGTGGGTGATAGGAACAGACAAATCCAAGAGACTCCTATCTCCAATTAACCAGCAAAAAGCTGGAACTGAAGGTGTGGCTCATGTGGTAGAAAAGCCAAGGAAAGTTTGAGGCACTGAGTTCAAGCATCCAGTACCAGCCCCAATTGCTCCATGAAACTTGAATAGAGGCAACATTACAAAGAATGTGTTTTTAGCTATCAATACCCCATTGTTCTTCCAAACCTGCAGGGTCACAATACTGAAGTGTCCACTGTTTATACAGGCAACCGACTTATCCAAGCCATAGCTCTGTGCCCAAGAATGGAAACATCCTAAGGCCTCAGAGGTATCTGGCTTGTACTAGAGGAAGGCTGATGTACAGGTGCTTGCCAAGAGTGTCTGATGTAAAGAATGCAGCAAAACTGAAGGGGTTTAGTAGAATGAGGCAGAAACATGTGCAATAGTTCATGCAGCCAACCTTATTTATTGAGAAGTCCTAATTTTATTGCCTGTTTAGTAACATATTTGTTCCACAAACTAATTTCTCATAAAGCAGAACACAACTTTTTTCTTATAAATAGTATAAATTATTTTATTTACAGAAACTTGTTACAAAACAAATAGACTATATATTTCTTCTCTTTTAAATATCCAAAGTAATTTTCTATCCCTTGACATTTGTTCATGTTCTATACAGCAGCCAACACAAAGTCCAGCTGAGATGCTCTTGATTATGGGTACACATTGTCCAACTATTCACACATTTTAACACAGGAGATTGCTTTTATAACCAAGTTCAAAAAAACCGCTTTCAAGGCCCTACATTCACACTGACAGTATGTAGTGCTCATTTAAAATCATCTGGAAATGTAAAATTTTTGCACAAAGTGTAAAAATGATTATTTTCTTTTAAACCATGAAACTTTGAGCAATCATTTTTCAAAGCCCAACTTTCCCCCAACCCAGGACAGAATGAGAGACATGAAGAAACTCCTTGGCAACAGAACTCTTGCAGGAAGGCAGCTGCCATTTTAAGTTAGGTTTCTCAAATTACACATTTTTTTTCAATGTTCTCAGAGGTACTTCTTTGTATTATATTTTTGTAATACAAAATATTTTAAATATTCTACTTTAAACTCTCTTATTTCATGAGTGAGTGACAAAACGGACATGGCATGTACATTGCTGGCTGACAGGTTTTAACTCTTGGTGCCACTGGCAAATCCATCACCAGTGAAATTACTGTGAACCCAAAGGTCTTAAATGTAAAATACCTTATAAAATTTACCAGCATTGGTTGTTTTCAACTCCTCCCCTAAGATTTTACAAAACAATAAGTAGGTGGAAAAAGCAAACTCCAAAAGTTCAACTGAACATTCAAGTCTTTTTTAAAGAGAATCTGTCTAAGCTTTAAAGTTAGGTTCAGGCACTTTCAGTTTTTCCATTAGTTTTAAACCACATCACATACATAACAAAAGTGTGCTCAGAGTGTACACACACACAGGCACGTACCCACACATACACACACACACACTCGCACATAAAACACTAATGAGAGAAAAGCAGTGTGTCACTTAGTCACATGTGGTCTACTGGGAAATCAGGCAACCGAGGAGAAGCAATGCCCACTTCGTCTGTGTGAATCCACTCTTGAGACACTAAAAGGAACAAAGACTTTCACAGAACAGAGGCAATCCTTCCACTGTAAAGGAGGCAGGTTCTACAACTATTGGCTTGGCAGTGAACCACTTCAAATTATAAAAAGGTATTTACTTTTATTAATTAATAAATAAATACTAGATGATCTCAATTGTACCAAAACAGGATATCAGAAAAAAAGACCTGTGCAAAAATACATATTTAAATATGTACAATTCATTTTTAACAAAATATGTCTTCTGAAATAGGGCTACTTCCATATTTATAATAGAACAAGAAATCCCAAAATAAAGGTACAAAAGTAGGTTTCGTATAATTCTTTGTTCATCATTGCAGCACTTTTTTTTGTACGTTAAGAAAACTGCAGAAGTTGTCATGAAATTCTACTGGAAGGAATATAAAAATTATCTTGGTTTTAAATTGATACCAAAGTCTGTCTAAGAAACAACCCAACCACTGCAAATTTGGTTTTTGCAAGTTAATTCAATTCAAAAAAATACTTTTACTCCTGTGTTTTAAATGGTCTTAATTGTTCATCATAATAAAAAGTAGTTGTTGGAGAAAATAAAACATTTGAACAGTCTAAAGTTTAATAGCACTGTTTGGAATAGGTCTGTTTGTGGCAGGCAAAATCCAAAATGGCTAATTTCCTAATCCCAACGCTCTATGTATTACCAGGAGACATAATGAAATTCAATTAAAACTTCAGTCTAAAAAAAAAATCAATGAACACTCACTAATCTAAATATCTACATTAATCTGAATCAACTTGCTATTGTGGATCCTATTCACATCTTTCAGAAAACTTGATCTGTCTATTCATTCCATCACTAAAAGCAACTTAATTTATAACCATCAAAGTCCCCTTGGCTCTGAAAATAAATTCTACCCATACCCCATTGCACTTGTACCAAGGAATCAACTAGATACATCCTGATTCCCTCTTATCTCTTCTCCCCCACAAGTGGGATGGAACACCCAGACTGATTTCCTTTACCTATACCTAACTGGCCCATCCACACTCTCTCCTTACTAGCTCTCCTATAGTATCATTTAAAAACACATTTACTGATTGATTGCATAAAATTGAACAAGATATTGTTCTCCCCTTCCTTAAAAAAATCAGTATTTTACATCAATTTATAGTTAAAGTATCTGCATAAAGTCTTTGTTTTATTACATAATAAGAATAATTCTGTAGCAATTCACATTTATTAGGCTGGCAACCAAATATTTATTCATTCTACAGGTTTTGACTTGAAATTCCCTGAAACTGAAGTTTGTAACCAAGAACTGTGGGGATAAAAGGACACACTGACTGGCTCTGAGTAGGCCCTACCCAATGCACTGATCAGAATGGTGGGATTTACCCTGCATTGGGCTAGGCTACTCTGTGTGAACACTCTCCTAATCCAGAGGCCTGATCCTTGGTTCAGGAGCAGGAGTGGTGGGATGGTCCATTAAGAGGCCCCAGATCATTCCCCAAATTCAAGCATACCTTCTCAAACAATGCTGTTTTAACTTATTACATTTTCATTTGGGGTGAAGCACTGCAATCACTATCTTAGAGGCTCTAAAACTCTCTTAAACACAAGAGGGAGTGTGTCGGGAAACACTCTGTAAGCCTCATACAAAGCCTCCACACAAACGTGTACCTACACTCCAGCTTCTCCCATTAAGGTCTGCTTCCCACTCCACCCGCATCTAAATGTACATCTGCAGTAGCCAGAAGGGAAGTGGGGGCACACATACTGCCCAGAGCACAGGAAGCAGATACTTACACTAAGTCCTAGGACAGTATCCAGAGAGGAAAATAGGGGTAATACCTTAGAAATATTTAAGTATCCTAGCATTTTTATTTTAAAAAGACAAATCTTAAAAAATAAAATTGGGCAGGACAATCAACCCAATCTGACATACTGTTTTACATGAAAATAAGTGGTAAGACAATTCCACCTCTTTGGAAATCTTGGAAAAATTTTCCCCCCTTCATTGTGATTTTAACCCCCACCCCCATCCACCTGCCTCATTTTGGCTTTCCATCATCAACAGTAGTTTAAATTATTTTTGCTTTTTTCTTTTACATGGGATTGGTTTTGTACCATGAAAAGTAAGCCTCCAATATGGCTGATACCCGCTAACCCAGCATCAATGGCTTCAAACCAGTAAGTTGGAAGCTTTTGATAGTGTCTTATCTCAAATTATTTGCAAAAGGCTGGCCTATCTTGTCATGTGACCTTGAGTCAATACCCACATTCTACTTCTGGAACACTGCTATAAAAGCCTTTAGAAAGCTGCTTAGGATGCAGCTCCCTTTCCTCTGGAAGGTCTCCAGTTAAGGTGCTGGAGAATGACCTACAGAAGTGTGAAAAAAGGAAATGGGGGAGAGAGGGAGGAGGAAGGGAGAGAGAATGAGAAAAGAAACTGGCAAGGAGATGGAGGAGAGAGAAAAGTTGACATTAACGCTCTTGTCAAACAATCTTTTGCCTGGCCAGTCTACTTAAGAGTAGCTCCATGATATAACAAGTTAAAAAAAATAAACAAGAACAAAAACTTCTCACAGATTGGTAGCAAGCAGTCCAGACCACTTTAACACTGATAAAAGCAATCTGGTGGCTGAACTTGATCCAGTGTCCTGTATGAGTACTCACTGCTACAGACATAGCTTCGGGGAAATCCTCAAAACAACAGCCCAGCGATTACCCTGGAGGCCCAAGGAGGTTGTGAAAAGAGACTCAAAGGCATCGTGGAGTCCAGAGTGCTGAGTGGAGGTGTAACTTGTCCTCAAAAGTGTCCGGATTATTTCTCCCCGTGCTGTTTTCAGCTGTCAGGGACGTGCCTTTGGCTTTCAAAAGAGAGGGATAGGGAAACAATGAAGAGGTAAGTAAGCAGCTGTATACAGGATATTCTGAAGAATATCCCTATGACCACACACAATAAGGATCCACTGATGGGATCAGGCTGGAGACAATCAACTACAGAATTGGCTTTAGTTTTCAAAAACCTTCACTTGCCTGGAGTACAATCAATCTAAAGATTTGCTTTCACAACCTGGCAAGCATGCAGGCATGTGTTTCTAGCTTAGAGAAAAAGCTCTCAATGTTTGCTTTTTCATTTGATTTTCTGCTTTTGTGTCCTTGAAGGAACTCCAGGTGGTTAACTGAAAACAAGGTTAGCTGGACTAGCATACACAGGTGTGCCAGTTCACACCCAAGGTGGTGTGTCCATGGTAGAGAGAGGGAACTCGAGCTTCACAGGTTACATTATATATTAAGTCCTTGAGGCCATGACAGACTCTTAGAGGTGTCTAACCCGCCCCATCTTTTGGACTTCCCAGTATACACCAACCTTCATTTCGTTGTGGGAAAATTTTAACCAGCACTATTTTGAAACCTATTCCACAAGAACAGGCAAGTGAAGTCTTACTTTTCTTGGAGCAGCATACTTAAAGCATTTTGGGGTCAAGGGGTATCCCTCTCACCACTAACTGAACACAGAAATAAGAATGGACAATACTTTTTGGGGCCTGCTCGTCTGATTTCTAGCCTACACCTCATAAAGACTGGTGCAGAAGAATAAAAACTATTTTGAACAGAGGAAATCATTCTCAAAACACAAACAGATTGAGACTGATTCCAAGGAAAAGTATTCAAAGTTAAGACTGCTTAGGCCTTATCAGTTGACATAGACCTCTCAGAGAGTAAAAATCATAGGTGGCAAACTAGCATGTCATAAGCCCACATATGTGGACTAGATAAAATTATTTTTGTAGTGGTCAAATGTCACATACAAGTCTAGATCTGCAGTTTCTGGGGCAGCTGCTCCAAGTAGGTGGTATACTCCCCACCCACCACCAGTATTCCAGGCACTGTTACTTGTTCCCTCATCTGTCCTTTTTGTTAGTTGTGGGCAATAAGATCTACAGACCTTGTGCACATGCGAGGTGATTAGTACAGCACTTCCTGCAGGGCCCAGGGCTCAGCAAGACACTATATTCAGAGAAGTTTTTAAGGGGTGGGTATAGAACTTCTTGCTGTTACCTTACCAATGCTTACCATAAACAGTAATGGGTAACTACAAGCAAGAATTAAAAGCAAAATTTTGTTTTCTGAACCCCTCCCCACCATGCAAAAAAAGCCAAACAACATGTTAGTTGCCCAAAATTCAAGCAGCTGCTTAAATTCAGATTCTACTTTCATATCTTTGGCATTGTAAACTCATACAAATACTGGGAGGAAATTATATTACATTAGGAAACACCATGGTAATTTATGAAAAAAAAATTACCTAGCCTAGCATTTCAGTTTCTCAGGTGGGGAAGTGGGAAAAAAACATTAAAAAAGAGCCTCACATTTTAAGTCAGGGCTCTGGGGTGCTGCTGCTGAAATTCCTGTTCGTAAGCAAGGTGAGGAGATATCCTGATGAATGAAATAACAAGACGAGAGATGAGCTGAAGTTAGAGCAAAGGGAGCTGGAAGAAACACAGCTACTGGAGAGGCGGTCAGGAGAAACCAGCAACAGCAGGAGGTGGGAGGAAGACAAAGGTACGGCATAAGAAAGTCATGGTTAACTGTGAATCCCACACCCACTCAGCCACCTACTACTAATGAACCCACAATCCCATTTCTCTTTAACTCTTTGAACTTGAATTGAGATTTTTGTTCCTCAGCTCTACCCATCCCAAGTTGTTTTCCATCCTTCCTCAGAGAGGAGAAAATAGAAGGTAAAATAAAATCAGAGTATCTGAAATTGCTCAAGATAAAAAATATTACAAGCTCTTTCTCCTCAAGTTTTAAATCATCCCTTTCCAGATGAGTTTTGTTTCAGCCCAGTTTTCTGCAGAGGAACCCTCTGGGGAAGGTTATGTCACCTGCTTCCTTCCCTAACAGTACTGAGACACTAGCTGGCTGCATCTGCAAAGACACTCACTCCCTTTCACTGCTGTCTCCCAGGAAGCCTTTCTCAGCCCTACATCCTAATTGAAGACTGGCTTCCTCTACTCAGGAACATCATTGAAAGACATCCGAATTCTGTAGAGAGAAGCCTATTTTACCCTCACACATTCCTTAAAAAAAACAAACACAAACAAAAAAAACTGGAAGCTGGGCAAATCGACCACACAAATTTCTGAGCTGGTAAAAAGATACCAAGGGAGAGGCAACAGGCACTGTGGGGGGATTCAGAGTCCCAGTCCTACCTGATGAAGGAGGGAACTGTTCGTCAGTCCTTGTGCTCCGGGGATGGTGCCTGTGTGTTTCATGTGGACGTTGTTCGTGGCTGGCAATTTGGCAACCTTTGTGGGTTTGCTGCTGCTGTTGTTGATGCTGCTGGAGCCAGGAGAGCACTTTCTTTTCTTTCCTATAAGTTTCTCTAGAGGAGTGTGTGAGTGTGAAAAATTGCCATGGGAGTTGATAGGCAGTTCGTTAGACTGGTGAATGAATGGGCCAAGAGAAAGAGTGGAGTCACTGCTGTTCACCACCACACTCATCCTCTTGATGGACTCTGCGGGGCTCCCACCTGGGGGGCCCCTCCCTGACGGTTCATGCCGGAGGCTCACAGAGTGCGTTTTATTTGTCACACAGTTGAGGCCAATGCTATGGGAAGATGCCACCATTGATGGGTAGGGAGGCCCGGTATGAGTCACACAGTTTTTCCTAAAAGACTCCATGGAATGAGAAGAAGAGGAAGAGGAGGAAGAGGAGGAAGAGTGAACTGATAGCGGGGAACTGGTTTTGCGTTTCTTTCCTGAGCCGCCACTGGTACTGCTGCTGGCGTTGTGACAGTTAGTGCTGTTACCAGAAGACTCCTTGGGCCTTAAAGACTTGCTGGACTTCAATTTCTGAGGTTTCCTGGCCATAGGGGAGGAGGGGACTGAGGAGAGGCCAGAGGGTGTGGAGGGGGAAGAGGATGAAGAGGACACTTGTTTGGATTGCATACTGCACACAGGATCCATTGCCCCAGAAATGGCAGGCTGTGCATTTAGTGTGGTTCCATGAGCTGGTACCAATTTGCTATTTGGAGAGATGCAGGTGGATGAGAGCAGAACTGGGGATGTAGAGACGGAGGCTGCTGAAAGACTGCTGATCCCACCTTGTGATGTCGGCACAGAGTTTGTCCGGTGAGGAATGCGTGCACAGATGGGTGACGTAGTACTGGGCACTGGGGGGATTTTCCTAGAAAAAGGAGAGGATAGTGAGTGCTATTCACCGTAGCTGTTCATATTTGTAGAGGAATGCACCCTGATAACCACGCTCCCTTCAGAGTGATCACTCTGAAATCCTAAATCAGTCCTGCTTTCTTCCTTCTGATTCTTTACTCTTTTTTCCTGTGAAACTGAAGCATGTGTGCCTTCCCTTACAACTACCACAACTTTGCATCTCCACTTCCATCCCCAGCTATGGATCTTCCTTGAATTCCAAGAATGTGCCATGATGTAACACTCTATATAATCTCTGCTCTCACCACTCTTAGGCCCAGCGTCTGCTCTGCTTCAGCTCAGCACCACTTCCTTAGGAAATCTGTTCTGCCCATCGGGACAGAGCAGCTCTTCAGACTCAGAGTGTGCCATACCTTGACTTCGTAAGGCTTGAGGTGGTTTTACTGTGTGAGTAAAACTCTTTGGCTCCTTTGGACATGTTTGCAATTCACAACTTATCTACCATTCGAGTCCCAGTACCTAGAATTCTGAATGCACTTGATAAACTTTGAGGAAACTCAAGAATGAATAAGCTACTAGTAACTGGAAGGTTGTAATTATCAGCCTTAACATGCAGTAATTTTCATAATGATTGGTAATGTACTTATTGGGAGGTTAGAGTTCCATTCACACAATCAAACCAGGGATCCTCCTCTATTGTAGCTCAATTTAATGGCGACACCACCAATTTTTCCAATAAAATGTAAATGGAATTAAAACTGAAGTAATACACAGGCACAGTGGTTCAAGCCTGTAATTCCAGCACTAGGAAGCTGAGGCAAGAATGATACATTTAGGGCCAGCCTAGGCCACACAGTGAGTTTGGGATAAGCATGTTCCAGTTTAAGCTACATGGAAAATTCCAAGCAAGTCTATAGTACAAGAACATTTCTTACAAAGGCCGAGGTAACAGAAAAAAAGGTCCTGACTGCCACACTCTCACTTGGCTGACAGAATCATAACTCCTGCACAGGCAGAGAGAGGAGGAAGAGGAGAGGGGGGCAGGGGGAAGGAGAGAGAAGGGGGAAAGAGGGAGGAGAGGGAAAAGGGGGGGAAAACGAGGGAGGGGGAGAGAGGGGCAGGGGAAGAAAAGGGGAGAAGAGAGGAGAGGGATGGGGAGGGGGAGACAGAGATAGCGACAGAGATAGAGAGGAGCTTTAACTGCTGCCAGAGTGCTTTCCAGGTGCCTTTTAGGAAGATCACTGATAGTACATGGAATTAATGTGGGCAAGCGCTTGTAACCTCTCTTAAAAGCACACTATGAGGGCAGTCTTACCCCTCCCCTCTGCACCCATGACAGTCACCTGTGAAGCTTGCAAGCACCAGCACCAATTATATCAGTTTATGGGAAAGGGTGGACAAACACTAGTAATTTGTTTATTCTCATATTCTCTCTCTTGCTCCCTTCCTCTTTCCCCCCCCCCCCCCTACTGGGTTAACTCCCTCTGTTTTAACTCAGAGACTTGTACTTGCTAGGCAAACACTCTACCATTTGTGCCATACACTCAAGACTTGTTCATTATTTTTTTTGCTTTGTATTTTTCAAGTAGAGTCTTTTGTATTTATCAGGAGCTGACCTTAGACCATGATCTCCCCACCTAAGGCCTCCCATGTAGTTGGAATCATAGATACATATCACCACATCCTGTTTATTGACTAAGATGGGGCCTTATAAACTTTTCTACCTGGACAGGCCATAAACTGTGATTCTTCACCTGGCCAAATACTCTAAATTTCTCCAGGAGATTCTAATGTACAAAGCTGAGCTCTGTATCCCTGTGCCACTCAAAGAGCAGGACAACAACTGTTATTACCTGAGAAGTTTGTTAGAAATGAGAGTTCCATGACCTGACCCACATAACCCTATGTCTCTCTTAGCAAGGCCATCTAGGTGATTGGGGCCAGCACAAGTAGCTCACCGGGTGTAGTGGTTTCTTGAGGCCACCAGGTGGCGCATGTAACTGGGACTAAGAAATCCCAGGGGAAAGGAATAGGCTTCAATACAAGGAAAAGATACCGCTCTCACAGACAGCTGCTATTTCCTCCTTAAAAAGCTCTTTTAACGTAATTTATTACCTTTTTTAGTAGGAGGGAGCAAAGTAAGAATATGCAGTCATAATGGCTTGTGTTTGCACAAATAAAATATATAGAGTCATACAATAAATTAAAACAGTTTTGCCTGAGAAGGGTAGGGAACAGAGACTGAGGCGTTTCAATATATGCTTCCTTTATTCAATTTTCTTTGGTATTACCAATTCAAACAGATAAACAAACAAACAAGCAAAAAACACTGGTAACATCCCAGACCTTCTCAGGGATATGGAATTGGTCTTGATCAATACAGGGCAAGTAGTTTCCAGAAGTGACAGGAACTGGGCCACTGCTATGCTTCTGAGCAAGGGCTGGTCTCATTCTACCATTGTTCAAAAGAATCACAAGCTGAAGATGACATTTCAGATTCAAATCCCACCTCAACTCACCCCTACATTTACCACCATAAGGGAAAGGAAACGTGTTTCCCCAACAGGACTCTTCTACAAAGGAATAGGGTTTGGCTAACCCAATAGGATACAACCTGGGCCATTGGAGGCATGGAAGAGGCCACCTGTGAACAGTTCTCTGGGTGAGAAGTGCTGAACTCTACCAGCCAATCCCAAGGGTTACTTGGAAAGGCTGCCCAGAAATAACAGTATCTGTATCAGGGAGCATTTCTATAGCACCTGGAGTTGGACCCTCATTCCATGTTCCTGGGAACTCTCCTGGGAGCTCGCTCATTGCTCAGATGTATGTTCATACAGCTGTACTAACGTTTCTAAGACCGAAGAACTTCTTCCTCAGAGTGTGTGATAAATAAAGCCAGTTCCTTGAGCAGACACTGACAGAGTAGAGGGCAAGCAAGCAAACAAATTAAAAAAATCCTATCACAATTCTGCTTTTGAAAATGGTGATGGCACAGGGGGAAGATCTCTCCAATGGGAAGCACATTTGGAGGGCCCTCCTAAACCCATGGTTTGGTAGGATCCATGGAGCTCTCCAAGAACCAGCAGGCTGGCTGAAGAAATGATAAGCTCAACTTCAGGTATCTTGGAGGTGCTGTGATGTGGAGAGATCTCCAGGATTCCAAACAAACCCACTGCTTTTTTTTTTTTTTTTCTGGGCAGGGGCAATGGTTCTTCATAAAGAAGGAGAGCCTTTTATGCAGGAAGAACCAGGAAGAAATGGAAAAGAGAAAGGCAGAGCTAGGAAGGCAAGGATTTGCTTCCTCCGTGATTAAAAGCAGATTTTGTCAATGGTCTTATAATGTGATTTTCAAAGGCAGAAGTGTTTCTTCTAAACTTTACTAGGAAACCAAACTAGGGGAGAAAATAAGACACATTAATATAGTTCATTTGAATAGGACAGAAGTTAGTCATGGCTGCAGGGCATATTTAGAATGACCTGCCTGGGAATGATTCAAACACCAGATGAGGAGAAAAATCCTCCTTTCAAAAAATGTTCCCAGGTCAATAGAGCTTGAAGTCTTCCCCATTACACACGACATCTCTTACTCTTGACTGTTAGAAAACAGAGTGCCTGTTACACACTCTGAGAAGTCCTGCAGAGATGAAAAGAAGCTTACTTAAGGTTGACTTCAACTCGCCATAGAACCTTTCCTATATTTCAAAATCCTATCTGGGAAACACTACCATACACCTGTAAGGCCATATAAGCAATAGCTCAGAGATAGAATACTTACCTAGCAATCATTTGCAAAGCCCTGCGTTTCATTCCAATGCCAACAAAATAAAACAAGATGCAAATCAGAACACATAGCTCCTCTCCTCTCCTTCAAATCTTCAACAGCTTCTGAGTCTCTGCGAGGCACTTCCAGTGTTAGTGTTACTTAGCCCTTGCCTCTCTCTCAGCCTTAGTCTTGAACTAGCTCGCTTTCTTGTGTTTCCCAAATACTCCACTTCAGACTCAAGACCTGTGCATGTCTGGTTACTTCTGTTTGGACTTCACTACTCTTAATGTCCCAGGAGCTGCTATTTCTGCCCTATTCATCTCAGGTCCAGGGTTACAACCTAGAGATTTCCTTGAATACCCTGAACTCTTACTTTCATATCTTAGCTTTATTTGGAAACAGACTGCTCCAGGAAGAACTCCTGACCTTACCACTAACCTTGTGTTTTAGTTTTTACTAAGTGGGGACAATCAAGGTCATATGACCAAATTGTGAAAATTAATCTGTACAGTAAATTTCTGGCACCCAGCAAACTCAGTGTTATTATCTCTAGTATCTCCCTGTTGACAAGCTTTTGACTTGGTTTTCATCTCCCTTGACTCCCAACTAGACTTTAAGCTTTCTATATGTGAGCATCGTTCTAATAGGAGTTCCAGGACACAGAATGAGATGTGGTTGCTGAATGAATGGATGACTACATTATCAGGACTAGTCAGAGGCCACATATTCATGTGGCTATAGCCCTTTTCTTAAAATCAGTTCTGGAGGGCACCAAAAACATTACTCAACAGACTGAGTAAGGGAAGCTCTCCCCTCACCCACAGGCACTCACTTCCATAGCTGTGCATTCAGATGCTTCTCCACCATGAGGTTGAGAGCACAGCGAAGCCGGTTCCACCTGGAGTCAAACACGTAATAGCCTCTTCCAATCTGCCGGCTCCCAAATGTGCAAAACTGAAAGACAGAACATAGCACACATGCTTGCCACCCCCAACACCAGCATAAGGGGAGGGCTTATTCTGTGTCAAGAAATTAGATAATCAGGAAAGACAGAGCTAACTCTAGATCCCAGAAGAAGTGAAGTATGAGTGTGACAATGCCTGATCTTGAATTTGTGGAAGAGTACAAAACTTCCACAGGTAGATTTTTGCATGCTATCTCTGGGGTCCCTTTTCTGAGCTACTCTCATACCTTGACCACATCCCACATGTACAGGTGTGCCAAGGTCCCTGGCTGGTCCCCCCTGCAATACCCTGTCCATGCTGTGTGAGGAGGATCAGCATAGGAATGGATGTGGAACTTACAGATGCTGGCTGAGGATGATGACCTGAATAATGACAGTCCAGTTTTTCAATAGACTCTTCTTTGTCATCGCCTTCGCCCTCCTCACTGGATAACCGAGAAGTTGGCTCAGTGGCAGGCAGGGGAGGGTGTGGAGATTCATGGGCTGGAGGAGGGTCAATGGGGGCACTCCCACCTTGCTGAGCAGGGCAGCCTGGAGGCCTTGGTGAGTAGAAAGTGCAGTATGGATCAGATCACACACCTGGGAATAAGCCACCTTAACTCAGATACGACAATGTATCCAAAGCTACCTGGTGGGAGACCTGGGTTCCACCACCAGACTCAGGGCAACATGCTGGTACAGATGGCTGTGGAGCAAAACAACTTCTCCACAGTGAGGTAAGCTATCTGCCAGATACAATCAAAGCTAACATATAACTAGTTCTCCCTTCCACAGCTACTTGGGCAACTCATGTTTCCCTTTCACTGTTCATGAAGAGAAGGAATTTAATAAAAATTATCTCCTTAGTTCCTCTGCAAATTTCAACTGGACTTGAATTCCTAAGACAAAGTGAAATCACCAAAGACTGATTCTCTAGAGTAGCCTAAGAAGCACAGGAAATGATTAAAGAATGGGGAGGTCACCTCCACCATGTATGTGGGTAGTCAAGAACCTGTTGCTCAAGGGCAGTCATGTCTCTAGCTTCCTACTGCTCTGATGGAAGGAAACACTTCAATGAGAAGATGCCAGGAATCTCAGAGACTAATCACACACTGGTGAGCCTCTGCCAACTACTCCAACTCATCAGCAACCACAGAGTTCATGTTGGTACAGGTTCAAGCATACATTTGGATTGTCATGAGGGGGAGGTACTTCTACCTTTAGGCACCCACTCAAAGATTAAGACACATGAGGGTGAAATAGTATGCAACAAAAGCTAATGGCCACATACTCCTCAGCAGAAGCCTTGTTAGCCAGTGGTTGAATAGCTGACACTGAAGGTCCTTATTCTCTATGCCTTTTCTCTCTCTTCCCCTCAAGGAAATAGATCCAAAGCCCTTCACTTCAACTTGGTTACACATGTAATCACAAACATACATTTGCCATCATTGTCTGAGGCACATGTATGACAAATTCTTGTCAATATGCTCTGGATTGCTGTGCAGCTAAAATGCCTAATCTATGCTCATTTATCAAAATGAATGAATGAAAAAACATGTTGGTAAATGGATGCTATAAAAACTCAGGCTAAAATGCCTGTCCCCAACCATAATTCCCATTGCTGGTATTCTGCAAGAAGTAAGAAATGAATGGGAATTGCTGTCAAAGCCATATGAAATGTTCTATCAGTCACCTATAGGAAGTATCAGAAACCTGATGTCAAACAAGCATCAGACAGTTAATTCTGGCTTTATGCTACTACTTGTACTGGCAACCAAGAAGAGTCCTGGATGGAACTTCCTGATAACATTGACCATTTGTTTTTATATTAAAACCCAATTTAAAACTATCTCCTGAGTGACCATGAGTTGATTTTAGTATTTACAAGTTTGTTTGCTGAAGGAAGGAAAACTGGGGTGTGGCCTACCTTGGAAGACTGGGGGTGTGAGGTTTAGGTTTACTAGCTACAAAAGGCTTTGATTCAGAAGGAATCACTCCATGAGAATTTTGGTGCGGCTCCAGCGACGTTTTAGGAGGGGCGGGATGCGGGTCCCTGAGAGGCTGTGATGGTTGCTGGGAGTCCAGATGGCGAATGGATTCCTTTTCCCTGGTTTTGTTTTTGTGCTCGGCTAATAACACATCAAATCGTTTTCTTCTACCCTGAACAGCCCTCCGCTGGGTTAAGGAATGTGTCTACAAACCAAAACAAAAACAATAAACAAACAAGAGGAACCTCAATAACTTTTATGTCATACATCCCCAGACACAACTTTACTAAAAAACCAATCTACACCATTCTTCTCAACATTTGTTAACCTAGAAATAAGAATGGAACTTTTCTCCTTGGCTAGACTAAAAAGCATATATTCTAGATTCTCATTGAAGAACCTGGAGATGCTACCCTTGAATCAGAGTAAAGGATAGATGATTTGTGTGGCATAACTCAAGGCGTGGAGTGCCTGGTTCAGCAAACATGAGACCCTGAGTTCAAACCCCAGGAAGAAGGGAGAAAAAGAGGGAAGGAGAAATATTAACTGTGTCCACTGGCTTTGTGCTTAGCAAAGCAGTAGAAATAAGTAACAAATACTCATGTTTTATACCCTAGAGCAATTAATTTATCCAGGATTTTATCAACTCCATTAAAAAACTTTTCCTCTTTTGATAATTAAAATTCTGAATGTTAATATAAAAGTAACAATTATCCCATAAAACGAATGTTAAGGTCACTCATGGTTCATGCTTCTAATCTACTAAGGAGGCTGAGATCTGAGGACTGCAGTTCCAAGCCAGCCCAGGCAGGACAGTTTGAGAATCTTATATCCAATTAACCATAAAAAACCCAGAAGTGGAAAACACACAGACACACACACACAGACACACAGACACAGACACACAGACACACAGACACACACACACACACACACACACACACACACACACTCTCTCTCTCTATCTAAATAAGGAGAGCACTCAGTTAACTTCCAGAACATAAAAATTAAACACAACTGCTTCTCTCTATTCCAATGCAAATGCTCATGTGTTTTAGACACAGAGGACTACAACCAAGGAAGACTTGAGAGAAATAGAGAGTAAAAGGCTGGGAACAAAGAGCTGTCAACAGGAAGAGACAGAAAAGCAGAACAGACTCCTAAAAATAGCCACTTCTTCTGTAAACCAAGAAAACTGAAGGAGGTACCTTAGTTCTACCCACAATGTACAATTCTAGAAAGAGGAATGGGTATATAGAGGAGAAATATGGCCAAATTATGGCAGATCTGGAAGTATAAAGGCAGAAATATAAATCTGACGTTTAAGCATATCTTATATATAAGAAGTCTAACATTACTCCTGGCAGAAGATACAACTGAATGTACAAGTGTGAAGTGGTAAAAGTTGGGCAAATCTTACCAACAGTCACCTCCAGTCACTGGGAAATGATTTTGCAGGTCAGCTTGTCTATTCTGCATACTTCTGCAGAGAGCCTAATGCCCAAGAGAGGATGAATCTATACCAACTACAACAGCCTCCATTACATCATCTATGAGCATAAGTAAATTCACCCATACATTTCCTTCTTTACGTTACAAAATACTGTACATGGTATTTTATATACACACATATGTAACGTATATATGTATTGGTTATATATATGTGTATGTGTATATATACATATTAGCACAGATGGAATGTCACTTGGTACTTAACATAGTTAAAAGACAAGAAAGAAGGCAGACAGTTTCATCCCAACTCTGAAGAATGTAAATGATTCCTTCCCTTTCTTGCCTTCCTCCTAGTACTCTGCCAGTACCAGGACTTGAATTCAGGGCTTTATGCTCTTGCTCAGTTTTCTTGCTTAAGACTAGCACTCTAACACTTGAGCCATGCTTTCTATCCAACATTTTGTTGGTTAATTGGAGATGGAGTCCCACAGATTTCCCTATTATTATCTCTTTGAACCTTGATCCACTGGGTCTCAGCCTCCTGAGTACCTAAGATTACAGGCATGAGCCACCAGTGTCCAGCCAAACAGGATTTCTAATGAGCTCTAAAGAACATTGCCAAAAGAAATCTGATGACTTGCCCCACCTTCTTAATAATCAGAACTCTCTAGGGGTTGCTCATGGCATATAGGAAAAAGACTGAGTAGCCTAGCTTCTGGGGCTCTGCACACTCTAAGAGCCTTGTTTCATGATCCTTGGGTATACTTCATGCCTTTGCCTTACTCCTATTCAGTCTTCTGGCTATCTTTCAGGCTTTAAGGTGACCGCTCTACCCTGTCACAGAGTTTTCATGTGTATTATTTCTTCCACCTCTTTCACCTCTCCTACCCGCAGTGCCCAGATAAATCAGAATATGACCCCACCCCAGTGTTCCTGTAGCTGGGAAAGTTCCCTAGCAAAAACCTTGACTGCAGGCTGTCATAACACAGTCCTCTCTCTCCCTGTCTCCTTCTTATAAATCATTAGTGGTGATTTACTTATCTGAATCACTATCCTATGGCTCTCCATCTTCTGTATTAGACTGTAAGCCCCACAAGGACAGAGAACATGCCTTGATCTTACCCTTTACAGCTCCTGAAAGCTAAAATGAGTCTTCTCTTCATAGATGCATGTAATAAGGTTATTTGATATAATAACTGAATGGGACAAAGGGCAACCAAATCATGAAATCTTTCTGCATAGAGGCACAAGGAACATCAGACAGGCAATCTGTCAGATGAGGAAATAAGAAGGAAACAATCAGGTGAGAGTAGACAAGAGGACATGAGTGATGGAAGGGAACAGCTGCAAATCCCTTGCCAGGGGGAAGAATACACATGACAGTCTTAAGTCTAGGACAGAAAAGATCTGGCAGCAACCTAGAGTCATGCAGGTAAGGTGCACTGAGCACATTTAGTCAGGAAGACTCCTGCATATTATGTTTATGGCAACACTGTTCCTAATAGCCAAATGATGGCATTAACAGAAGTACCCAACAACAGATGAATAGGTAAAGATAAAATATAGCTGTACACACACACACACACACACACACACACACACACACACACACACACACACACACACACACACACACACACTAGCATATTACATAGGCACAAAGAAAAATAAAAGTCCCTGGGTGCCGGTGGCTCATGGTTCAAAGCCAGCCCAGGCAGGAAAGTCCATGAGACTCTTCTCTCCGGTGCTGTGGTTCAAGCGGTAGAGTGCTCGCCTTGAGCTGAAGAGCTGAGGGACAGCGCCCAAGCCCAGAGTTCAAGCCCCATGACCGACAAAAAAAAAAAAAAGTCCTATCATTTGTAGGAAAATAAAAACAGCTAGAGGACATCATACTGAGATAAGCCAAGCTCAAAAAAGGAAAACATCAGATGTTTTCACTCATATGCGGAAACTAGACCTAGAACACACACACACACACACACACGTGTGTGGATATGGACATATCCATATATATACATGCATATCACATATATATGAACCTATATATATACACACATATACATACATACACAGGTTAATCACAGGACATGAATCAAGCTAAGAGACTAGTAAGTAGGAGAGAGGATAAAGGGTGATTAACTTTGTAACAGTTTTTAAGACTTCCTCATAGTGAACCTCAGTAACAGCTGATGATCAATGGGAGATGTAGGAAAAAGACTGTAGGTGGGTGGGGACTAAGATGGTTGGGCTGGTGGGGAAGATAAAGGAAAATGGCTGCTATGGAAAACAGATTTTCAACTATGAAAATGAAACAAGGAATCCTGTTGGGGATGCTATTTTTAGGGGGGAGGGTGGGAGTTAGGGAGAGTGAGAAAGAGGGTAAGACTGATTTGAATACAGTGTAAATGTGTGGAAATCAACCTCCCTAGCCATAAAAGAAATGCAAATCAAAACAACATTAAGATACCACCTCACCCCAGTTAGAATGGCAAAAATCAAGAACTCTAACAACAACAGATGCTGGAGGGGATGTGGACAGAAGGGAACCTTACTGCATTGTTGGTGGGAGTGTAAACTTGTTCAACCACTTTGGAAACTAGTATAGAGGTTCCTCAAAAGACTCCACATAGAGCTCCCCTATAACCCAGCAATCCCACTTTTGGGCATTTACCCAAATGTTTACAAACAAGACCACACTAAGCTACCAGCACAACTATGTTTATTGCAGCATTATTTACTATAGCTAAGATATGGAACCAACCCAGATGCCCCTCAGTAGATGAATGGATCAAGAAAATGTGGTATATATACACAATAGAATTCTATGCCTCCATCAGAAAGAATGACATTGCCCCATTTGTTAGTAAATGGAAAGACTTGGAAAAAATTATATATGTTTTTTTTTTTTGGTCCAGTCGTGGGGCCTGAACTCTGGGCCTGGGCGCTGTCCCTCAGCTCTTCAGCTCAAGGCTAGCGCTCTACCACTTGAGCCACAGCGCCACTTCCGGCTTTTTTCTTTTTGCTTATGTGGTGCTGAGGAATCGAACCCAGGGCTCAGGCATGCAAGGTAAGCACTCTACCACTGAGCCACCTTCCCAGCCCTGGAAAAAATTATTATTAAGTGAAGTAAGCCAAGCCCAAAGAAACATAGGTCCCATGGTTTCCCTTATTTGCAATATCTAGTATATGTATGAGTGAAGCAGAAAAGGTCAGATAAGGTGATGTTAGGCAAATGAACCCTAAGATATATATTTAAATGTTTTTTTTCTTTCATGCATTTGTTTCTAAGATTATTTCTTAGTTGCTTTATATGTCCCTCCCCCACAGTATAACCCCTGCTTTCACTGTATTTGATGTCAGTATAATTTGTGGAGGGGAAGGGGAAAAACAAGTCGTTTAAATAAGGATACAGGTGGACCTGTTGCAACAATGAGAAGTACATGTTGTCATGTCAAAAACGAACTTTACAACTTTGGTGGTGGTGGGGGGGACGGGGGGAGGCTGGAGAAGGGATGGGAAGGGGAAACAAAGGAGGAGGCTACAATGCTCGATAAGAAATGTACTCATTATCTTGCCCATGTAATTGTAACCCCTCTGTACAGTATTTTCACAATAAAAAATAAAAAAAAATGAAATCTCCCAAAATAAAAGCAAAGGAAGTAAAGTAACCTGCCAGGTCAGGGAAAGTTAAGTAAAGATCTCTGGAAAGTACAGGCCTCACAGGGGCCTATATATTCTGCCAATTCTATGCTGAATTCATGACCAGTTAGGGGTGAAGATACAGATTAATGTAATGACAAGATTAGTGCTAATGAGCAATGATACCCTTATTAGACTAGCAGAAGAAGCTAGGTGTGGCGGCTTATGCCTATAATTCCAGCTATTTTGGGAGATTCATATGAGGAAGACTGGTTCCAGACCACCCTAGGCAAAAAATTTGTGAGATCCCTATGTCAACTAATACAAAACTGTGTGTTAATTGGGCACTGGTGAGCTATGCCTGTAATTCTAGTTATCTTTAAGGCTGAAATTGGGAGGGACATTCATGGCCAACGTGGGCAGAAAAGTTTGAGATCTCTTCTCAGGAAAGTTGGGTACACAGTGGTATGTACCCGTTAGCCTAGCTACTACAGGCAGTTATGCTCAGACATGCACCTGAGCAGGAAGAAAGGCCTTATCTCAAAAGTGACCAGCAGAAAACAGGGCAATGTGACTCAGCAGTAAGAATACCTGCCTAAGAAGCACGAGGCCCAGAGTTCAAACCACCCAAAAAACAAAAACAAAGAAAACTAAAAAAAACAAAAAACTGGATGCAATTGTATGTATCCAATTGTATGTATCTACCTAGTTATGCAGGACGCATAACTAGGAATATCATGATTCAGGGAGACATAGTGAGATCCTACTTGAAAAATAATGAAAGTAACAATGGCTAGAGTTATGCTCAAGTGATAGATCACCTGCCTAGCAAACAAGAAGCAGTTCAAACCCCATTACTATCCTAATACTTTTTTTTTTTTCTGGTTGGTCATGGGGCCTGAACTCTGGGCCTGGGTGCTATCCCTCAGCTCCTCAGTTCAAAGCTAGCGCTCTACCCATTTCAGCCACAGTGCCACTTCCGGGTTTTTCTGTTTATGCGGTGCTGAGGAATCAAACCCAGGGCCTCATGCACACAAGGCAAGCACTCTACCACTGAGCCACCTTCCCAGCCCCTATCCTAGTACCATTTTTTAAAAAGAAAAAGAGCTGAGGAGCACATATATCTGAAAAGAAAGACAGGTGCAAGGAATGGAGATCCCTTATCAGGTCACATAGCAATCAAGGCAAATGAGGAATGGAATGAAGCTTCTTGTACTTCTCAGGATTTACTCAGAAGAACTGAAATCAGGGCTCTAAGACATACTAGCCTCCCCATGTTTATCTAATCACTATTCACAGTAGCCAAATGTGGAAACAAGCTAAAAGTTCAGGTACGATAAAAAGAAAATGGGGGTGAATACATGCTGTGGATTAATCAGCCTTTAAAGAGAAGGAAATCCTATTTGCAACAATATGGATTGCCCTTGGGAATGCACTAAAAGAAATAAGCCACTCACAGAAATATAAATACATGATTTTGCCAGGTGCTGGTGGCTCACACCTGAAATCCTAGCTACTCAGAAGGTTGAAATCTGAGGCGTGGCTTAAAGCCAGCCTGGGCAGGAGAGTTCATGAGACTCTTATCCCCAGTTAAGCATCAAAAAGCCAGAAGTGGAATGTGGCTCAAGTGGTATAGTGCAAGCCTTAAGCAAAATGAAGGACAGCACCCAGACGCTGAGTTCAAGCCCCAGGATTGGCAAACCAAAACCCAAACCAACTGTCCCCCTCAAAAAAATAAAAAAAACAAAAAACAAAAACAATTAAACAAAAAAATCCCATACCATTTCATTTACATGTGGTATGTAAAGATAAACACAAAGAATGAAAAATTATATGGTTGTTATTAGTGGCTAGGAGGACAGGGTTGAAAGGAGGAAGCTACTTTAACAACAGTCCCCAAAGATTCAGGTAACCAAGATGAATAAGTTCCAGAGATCTGTTATACAACCTATAGTCAATAATACTATACTGTACTGTACTGTATTGTACTGTACACCTAAAAATACTAACAGGCAGCTGGGTGCTTGTGGCTTACACCTGTAATCCTATTTACTCAGCAGGCTGAGATCTGAGGATCGTGGTTCGAAGCCAGCCTGGGCAAGAAAGTCCCAATAAACTACTCAGAAAAAGCCAGAAATGGCATTGTGACTGAAGCAGTAGAGCACTAGCCTTGAGAAAAAGAGCTCAGGGTTAGCACACAGGCCCAAGTTCAAACCCCATGACCAACAAAAAAATAAAAATGAAAAATAAATTTGAAAAAATACTAAAAGGATATATGTCATGTCAAATGACTTAACCACTATAAAGTTTTAAAAGAAAAATCTGTTTTATCACCTGCCTCTCAGGTAATTTCCAAAGAACAGTTTTTGGATGAATAAAATGTCCCTCACTGAACACAGGTATTACAGGCAATCCAGATTACTGAGAGCCACATAGGCAACATGGAGGGTAACAAGAATGAGCAAGTGGTTAAAATGGTAAAGGAAACTGTGAAAGAATTCTAATTCTATAGAACTTTAATGGATATCTTAAAAAAAAAAACTACCTCTCTAAGTTTTCTATTAATATTCCAAAAGAGGTAAAAGCCATTTTCTCTGAGGTATGTTTTTTTACCTAGAGATTCAAGCCTAACTCAAGACAAAATGCAAAATCAAAATACATAAATGTGGCATTTCCTCTTCCCACAAAAGAGGAGAATGTCTAATTTTTGGTAAGTTTAAATATGAATTTAAACATTCTTTTATTCTAGGTGTAATGTATAACCCCAGAACTTGGAAGGGTTATTTGAATTTAGGAGTTCAGAACAATCCTTGACAACACAGTGTGATTCTATCTTTTGTTAAGAAAGCTGGAGCTTGAGGTGTCTCAGGTGGTAGAGCACCTTCCACCTGGCAAGTGCAGAGCTGAGTTCAAACCTTAGCCCCACAAACAGAAAGAAAAGAAAAAATCACTATTGTAAGACAAAATCTGTACACTAAAAATTAGAAATCGAATTAAAAGAACTAAAATTTAAAATCTACCAGTTTAAAAAAATTGGAAGAGCTAATTTTTTAAATAATTTTTCCCCCTCCCTCAAATGAAAGGTTTAAAGTAAATACTTTACAGTGATTATTTTTCATAGTTCTTCAACACTTTTGAAGGGTGCCTGGGGACATTTCCAGAGAAATACAGGTATGTTTGCTTATGCAGATGCCCTGAAGTCAGCTCCATATTCACAATCCTTATGTGAAAGTGGACATATTACCTTCTCATATTAACATGCTGTTCTTGTAACGAAAATAAAAACTTCTGAGTAAAAAAAAAAAGAGGACCATTATATTTTCTTAGTTTATATATAAATTGATTTATCTACATTTATAAAAACTAGAAAGTAAGGCTATCTAAAAGTCCCAGATCTTTAAAAAAAATTTTTTTTATTGTGAAAATACTGTACAGAGGGGTTATAATTACATGAAGTCCCAGATCTTTTAAAGAGTGCTTCTTTAAAAAGTTTAAGAACTATGAATCCCAATTTGGGCACTAGTGGTCCTCCTAAGAATGAGGCTCATGCTTAGATCAAAGGCTGAGATCTGAGGATTGACTTTGGAAGCTATGAGACTCTCATCTCCAATTAACCACCTAAGAGCTAGAAGCTGAGGGATAGCTCAAGTGGTAGAGTTACAATATTGAGTACAAAAACTAAAGAACAAGTGCCAGGTGCAGAGTTTACACACGCACACACACGCGCGTGCACAGACACACACATGCAAGCACACGCAACAAAACAAAATTTTAAGAATTTTCATTCTTGTTTTAAGTCAGTGCAATTGAAGGCACAGTAAAGAATGTATTCATCCTAGGAAGGATCACCATTCTCCAGAATAAAAAGATATTCATGAAAACAAAATCTTTCCTGTAAGCTTATAATTCCTAGCATACTTCCCTATCTTCTCTACTTGAGGCTTTCATCCTCATTGTTCTCTCACTAATTCAACTCAGAACAATCCAAAGCACAGGCTTGCCCATGAGTCAGAGACTACATGACCAGTGTGGTACTTCTCAGTGCCCTGTGCTTATCACACTCTTCAGCTTTGACTGAATGTAGGAGGCCACCTACCTTGCACGTCAAAGACCGGGTGCAGGGCTTCTTGGTGTCAAGGTCAATGACCCCACAGTGGATGTCAGGATCAAACTCTCTTTCTGTCAAGAGCATAGAAACATTACAATGGGCTCACCACACACTCCTTCATTTCGTTTTGGAAATAAGAACATAGGAGAAATCTCAAGACAGGAAAATTACCGAAATTATCATATGAATAAATTTCATCAAGTTATCAGTAATTCCAAAATAGATGATATGTAAGCACTTCAATGGAGCAAAAAATATCACTAGAGGACCACAACTGCCATCACATGCTGGAAAACAACGTTTATACAAGCATTGCTATATTGCTGCTTTTGGAAACACATGACTAGAAAGCTTTTTTAATATTATATACACATACCTTACTCCTCATCCCACACACACGCAGTATAAAACTGAGAGAAGAGGACAAGCACAGTGCTTAACGAACTATCCCCTAAAGCTGAAGTTCACTAGTTTTACAAAATAGACATAAAGACAGCAGTTCATTCAATACACATTTAATATACATAGAAGTATTAAGAGAAAACTGTGATGTTACCTGATAATCTTTTATTTAAAAACTTCCTATTATTAGAATTGTCTTCAGATTTCTTCTCCAGAGTTGGCGGTGCAGGAAGTCCTTTGCCATTCAGAATCTGTCCAGGTGAAGGCAAGTTTGGCTTTGGTATTGAGGGGCAGTTAAGGCCAGGCTTGACTGAGGAACTCACAGTAGCAGGACAGGTTGGCCCCACCGCAGATTTCAGTAGTGTGCCATCCATCTTCGGATGTATCTTTTCTACCTTTACAGAAGGCGTCATGCTGCTGGAGGAGGAAGTGAGAACAGCAAGGCCTGAGTACTTCATAGCCTTGAGTGAATGGTTAAGAATGAGGGCAGAGGCTGGCTCTTTCCAGCATAGCAAGGCCCAACCCCCTGGAAAACACCTTATGAATTATTTTGGAACTACTCAAGAGAAACCTACGTAGTTCACATTTATGTAGTCTGTAAGTTCTCTGAAGGGGCAAAAGGCCCAGAGGATTTTCAAGTGACTTTTGTCATTTCAGAAAGTTTTACCTACACAGCTATGTGAAATTCAGGCCTGATACTCAAGGCAATTTCTGCAAGAAATTTTTGCAAGAAGCAGACATGAAAAGATCATCAAAAAGACCTAAGACCACAACCCTTAGAGATTATGAGAGTCACCATTTTTAAGAAAGGATTCATCAAAACAAACTTCTGAATAGTAAATACTACCAAGTACCAACACTAAAAGACTTAACTCAAACAATGTTAAGCTAACAATGTCTTCAAGAAGAGGCCCTCTGCTTTTCTCAACAATAAAATATAATGTGGCTCTGCTTTAGACCCAAACAAATGTGTCTATAAGCACCTGTCACATAGCTAGCTGGTGGGCATGTTGTCATTTTGCCTGAAAAACCTGAAAATGTTGATTAAAAGCTAATTGTTGGCCTGGTCCACCTCTACAGATCTCATTTCACACAAACATCTGTAATGATGAGCTTTTGCAAATTTTGTCCAGCAAATCAGTACTCTGACAGATGACAAGTAACTTACACATCACATTGGCTTTTTAGCTTTTAAACAACTATAGGAGTGAAAGCCAACTTTGCTGTACTGTACTTCTGACAAGTGAGCAGGGGCTGAGGGCTTAGCAACTTCAAATAGCCCTACACAGCTATATCGAGAATAGCGTGACAGCAGCAGAACAATTCCAAGATACCACGATTGTCCCAGCTGGTAACTAAGTCCTTCAGCAACAGCAGGTGCTGGACCCTTCCTAAGATCAATCAGGTAGTCAGACTTTGGGAATGATATATGTGGCATACTCTGAAGGAAGGCAGACCAGGGAAAAGGCAACCACCACCAGGCTAAGGGATACCTTGACA
Organism: Dipodomys ordii; assembly: GCF_000151885.1. Taxonomy (NCBI): domain Eukaryota; kingdom Metazoa; phylum Chordata; class Mammalia; order Rodentia; family Heteromyidae; genus Dipodomys; species Dipodomys ordii. Next base: position 18,809,817 of record NW_012267228.1, read on the forward strand.
AAGCAAGATATGTTTCTATAGGATCGTATGGAACTACTTCAGTCTTCTACTATGATGGAAAGTCAAAGCTGGCAAAGGGAAGCATGCTTCACTCTTGACCCCTACAAGTCCTAGAGCTAAGGCTGGGCATCTCCTCACCTTTTTACCTTGGCTATTGTCAACAGAAGTGGCAGGAACATCAACAGTCACACATTAACTGTCTTCAATGGGCCAGAAACCATGTCTGTTACATGACAGATACTAACTGGTACATTCCCCAATTCCACATAGTACTATTTGTTATTCAAAGAAATAGTGCCTTGCTCAAAGGCCTCAACTAGGAAGGGACAGAAGTAGGGCCAGAAACCAGGCCCATTTGACTTGGAGTCTTCTCAAAGTTCCTCAACCTAAGCTTGTTTCTCCTCCCATGGAAATGGGAATAGCAATTCCTATTCCACAGGTATGTGATGATCACTTAATGACAGTACACAACACAGCTTACTTTCAGTTACTAGAACACAGGAGAAGGATCAATAGACAAGTATTACAAACCTTATTACTACTTATTACTACTCTGAAAAGTCTCCTGCAATATAATAGGGACACAGAAAGAACCAATACAATGTACTTGAATTTCCCCCAAGTAGGCTCTTTCATATGACTCCAAGACTCTCATACTCACACACACACAGCTCATTACCAGCAGGTAAGCTTTAAAAACACTTGTGGCCATACTCACACTCTAGCAGGGGGTACTCTACTCTGCTGAATGGGATGCATGGGCCTGGTGCTCCCCCTGAGTGGCAGTTTCTCTTTGGGTGATTTCAACAACTTTGAACTTGATGAGGGCGCACTGAGAACTCCTCCACTGGAAGACCTGCTGCTTCCACCTGCACTGCCTCCTTTGCTTTTGGGCAGAGAATTGAAGAAAGAAAATACTGAAGTGGGAGGGACGGCCAAAGGCGGCTTGCTGGATGAGCTATGTCTTCTTTCTGAAAAGGAAAATCAAGAACAAAACAACCATGTTTCAGGAAAATCTCAAATGGGACTCTTAGAAAAATTCCCTGAAATCAACACCTTTAGGCCAAAACACGTATAATTAATTGAAAATTTGCAAAAGGCAACAACTTTCAGAAGGGCTTATCTAGGCCCTACAGACTTAGGATTCTAAGAACCAGTGCTATTTCCAACACATCTTGGCATAAAAGGTTTATCATCCAGAGCCATTAAAAAATTTCCCATTCTACATTTGAGCATACAGTCTTGGGTTTTGTTATGTTACAAATGAATCCCACTAGCTTCAACTTACACTAAGAGGCAATATTATTCACTCATCTTTACAGCCTGTTAATTGATACCACGTGTAATTTTCTTCCTTTCTAGCATAGCACCTCTCTGATTTTCAGAATAGCAAAATCTGAAGAAACAAGTTGTACCATTTTCCCCCCTAACCACCAGCACAGAACACCAAATAAAAAATGTTATCTTATCATTCCTTAGGAATCTGTGCTAAAATTTTCCAGTGAATCATTTTAACTCCTTCCCCTTTAATAATCTCACTCAACTACAGATGGCATAGCTCCGGATCACACCGCTAAGATGCCAAAGGCACAAGACAAAAATACCACAAATAGCTAGGCCTCTTTTTTAAAAAAGCAGGAAGTAATTAATGGGTAAGTACAGACTACAAAGGTTTAACTGAGAATCATATTTTCTCAAAGCAAAGCAATCTATATTAATAAAAATCAGAGATGCTTAAACAATGTTACAATAAGAAATAGGTTAAGTAGTAACTATTTTCCTAAGAAACCTGTTTTGGTAGTTTAGTGACTGTCTTCAATTAAACCTGGAATTTAAAACTGCACATTTACTTAACTCTTGAGTTTTAAAATGAATATTTTAATGCATAATTTAATATATTACATAAGGCAATGAAAATACATCCATTTATGATAAGTATTTCAAATTAAACCTGTAATTCAGGAAAAGAATTTTGTACACAGTCATCTCTGTTCTTCATGCTTTTAATCTTAAGTTTGCTTTTGCATAAATCTTTATAAAATTATTAAAACCTCTAAATTACAAAGCAAAAAAAATGTGTATGAATGAATACTGACTGGACTTACATGCGTACTGAAACCTTAAGCATGTTAGAATCAGTGACAACTAGCATCACTTAAATGGCTTACTTCCAAAGACTTGGTATTACTTTGGGGCCTTTGGGTAAAGCTATGATGACTTATTCCTGGAAGGACCGTAGTTTAGCAACACTTTATGAGGTGCTTGAGAATCTGATTCACAGCAGGAGAAAATGACATTATCTGCAGGCAAAATTCAAACTTTCCAACTTATACAAAGGTACAATCAATTTAGGAAGACTAAACTAATATGATTTATAAGTGCTGGCCTGCTCCTGTATTAAGTTTTATGTCCAAGGAAGGGAAATTTAAGGTAACTTCACTTTAATCAATTCTCAAATTTAGCACCTGAGGTGTCTTTGTTTTGGTAAAAATACAGGTTTTTTTTTTAGGTAGGCATGGTGGGATACACCTATGGTCCTAGCATTTAAGAGGAGGCTGAGAAAGGTTTGAGGCCAGCATGGCAAGACTATTGTAAAAAAACAAAAACAAAAGTAGAGTTTCTTTCTTCTTCTTTTGTGGCCATACTGAGGGTTCAAACTTAGGGTCTTGCACTGCTAGGTCTGCCATTATTTTCACTTTCAGTTATTTTTTAGATAGGGTCTTACCTTTTTGCCCAGGGCAGGCCTGGACATTCATCCTCCTATTTACTTTCCATGTAGCTGGGATGACAGACATGCACCATTTTGTCTGGCAGGAAATTTATTTTTTCTCCCAAACATTCTGAACATACTCCCAAGCATGTTTATAGTTTTGTTGCCTGTCCTATATGGGTGGAACTTCCATGAGCCTTATCTCTTATCTTCCTCTATAAGGCATGCCACAAGAAAGAAGTCTTCTATTTATATTTTAAAGACTGTATTTTAAAGACTGGTACAGCTCTCTTGGGAAAAAGATTTTCAAATGGCCTAGTAGTTCACAATTTCAGCTATATTTCTGAGTGACTAAAAACTCTGATGTTTGTACCTCTCCTACAGCCTGTGATTTAATTGATTTGGGGTGTGATACAGGCATCCAGACTTCCCCAGCTTTTGTGTGTGACTGTATTGTACGGCCTAGGTTGAGAGCCTGACCTAGGCTAGGCAAACAACTCAGGAACCATTAACCATGGCTGAGCGAGTTAACATCTGCACAGTGCTGAGAACATATGGCATACCGCACTTTATTTAAAGTCTCGTCAACTATAGCTCACTGCTACTACTTTGTCTTAGTGATTTTCAAACTTTCATCAAATGCAACTATTTCCATCATTCTTAACAAAGTCATTTTTTAAACTTAATTTTTTAAAAACTTAATATTTTTATTTTGGAACTGGAGGCATAGTTCAAGTGGTGGAGTGCCAGCCATGGTTGAAAAAGCTAACTAAGAGATGAGATTCTCAGTTGCACACACATGCGGAACCATTTTCATCTAAATCATTTTCAATGGTATCACTGCTTCCTCCTTACTATAGTTCTAAGTCTCTCCAGGGAGCATTCTTGGTATTCTGTACCTACATACAGGATTTCAGGGTGGTCAGCATTCCCAGTCTCCTACCAATTAATCACCAGCAATGTCCCTCTGTCACAGACAACTTTCACTCCTACCCCCACCATTTCCAGATAGGCTCCAGGGTAAAGCATAGAACTACCACTCTTAGCTGAGAGCTATTTTTTTCCCCCAAACCAATATATCCATGAAACAGTTAAGTTTTTTCCCCTGAAAATATTAAAAGAACCAAGTATTTAAATATCTACCCATATTAATTCACAAAAAGCATCTTGTGCACTCACCCCAAGCAGTGCAATTAAACAATGATACCAGGTCTGTGGTACAAAGGGAAAGGGAAAAAAAAAAAAAACAACTACAAATGTAGTATTCTTTGGGCATCAGAAACCTCAGAGAATCTGAGAGAAAAAGTACAATGGTCCCCAACTTTTGAAGGTTCAACTTACAATGTTTTGACTTCATAATGCTGCAAAAGTGATACTTGTTTAGGTACTTGGAATTTCCAATCTCTGTTTTCTCAGACAGCATAAAACCACAGTTGTCAACCAGATACATGATCTGAAAGGAAGAAATCCATGTGCCAAGCTGTGCTGTCACTAAGCTACAATGCTCAAAACTTGGGAGAATTAATATATTCTTGACTTAATGATAATTTCAACTTGCCAAAGCTTTAATGGGTCCATCATTAGTTGAGTAGCATTTGCAATGTAGTTTTTCTTAAGATCAAATGATTAAAGAAAATTTGTAATCTAGTCAGTTCAACTATAATGCTGGCTTTGAGAATGCAAATTTATTCCAGAATAATCTAACCATAATAAAAATTTCCATATGCTTTTGTCTCTAAGAAATACTAAGGGAATGTAGAAAACTACACCTGGCTGAACTAGTCACATGGGGTACCCTGAGGCACACGGAACCTCAAGCATCTATCATGCACCTCAGGTCAGGGCACAGGTTAAGAACCACACTCCAATGCATTTGGTGTTAACAGTTTTCTGTCAGTTCCATATGATTTTCTTCCATCACTTCCCACAATTCACAAGTTGTGATCTACTCTATACCCACTTCACAGTCAAATGCCAGGACTTTACAAGGTAAATGGTCAAATTTACCTTAGTATTTGCATATATTTAACCATTTATCATTTGTAAGACGGTGCTACCATTTTCAGTAGGTTCCTATCTTTTTTTGTGTCACAAAGACATTTTTAGTATTGTGCCATAATTCATTTTCCCAATATGCCTCATACGGTTTTTATTGCATAATTTTGCACAGTGCACTAATTTTTAAGGAATGCATGTTGTTATATAGCAGGATTGATGGCAACTTTTGGCTTTTTTTTCTTCTTCAATTTTCAGGTCTCATCATGGTCTGCCCTCCCTTTTTCTTTAGTTAACATCTTTCCTTGCCTGTTAAGGCTTACATGGGATTCAACATTAGAGAAACAAGACTCAAAGCTTCTTAATGATAAAAGTCTGTTGCCATGTCAGTACTTCCCCCAAATCCCTGCTTTAAAATAAAGTCTATTTGAAACTAAGAAAGGCAATTTATTATGTGACTTTTTCATTCACTAAAACTTGAAACAGATTGTATCTGTATGTGTAAACTGAGATTGTGCCAGCTCAAATCCCTGTCATGCTACTGAATTAAGTTGTTCCATCACAGTACAAACGCGAAACTTATTCTGTGAGAAGGACAGAATCTGGCTTTCTCCTTAGAAGAAAGCAAAGATAAAAAAATTAAATTATAGCTGAATTTGACTCCATTTAACCTTTCACTGTGTGTCTTTATATTTCGTAAGATTTTAAACAGAGATTAGAGCTTTAAAAAAGTATTTCTTCCGAGATCAAAAGGAAAGTGAGCAACTTATGAGTAAGTTAGGGAGGCTATATTAAACTGAACAAAGTAAAGTAGTGGCTGGATGCTAAGCCAAACTGCCATGTGGTTTGCTAAAGAGTCCAAGTTGAGTTTTCAAAGAGCTCCTCTCCTCTCTCCAGAACCTGGCACTAGCCCAGATAAAGCACCCTCTGTCCCTGAATGAGGAGCATATTGTGAATAGCTCTAGTAAGTGACAGAAAGGCAGGCAGACCACCAGACAGACAAGCACAAACATAGGGAAATTGAGAGCAGTGACAAAGGTAAACAGACACACAGAAGGAGGATAGGGGCAGGAGAGATAGAAGGGAATGGAAAGAAAGAGCAAACAAGAGAGATGAGTGGGGAAGGAGAGGGAGACACATCTGCACTGGCCATCTTATCCCCTGAGGCTTGCTAATGTGACATGCTTACCAGATAAGGGCAAGCGGATGGTTTAAAAGAGAGGCATTCCAAAATGGAAAGCAACTGACAATACTAAGCTTATAATTCTGAATTCATGAGTAAAAGTGCTTAAAAAGTATCAACACAGCTATAAACAAAAACTAGTCCAAAGCAAATAGTTTAATGTATGCATACTTTGTAAACAACAATTTGTAATTTAGGAGTGTTAAAGTTAGTTCACAAACACTTGTAACTTCAAATGCTATCATTCATGTTAATAAAAATCTAAATGAATATATCTTGAGATTTTTAAAAATATTTATGTTTAAAAAATATTTTAGGAGCTAGGAAGGTGGCTCAGTGGTAGAACGCTTGCTTGCCTTGCATGCCTGAGGCCCTGGGTTCGATTCCTCAGCACCACATAAGCAAAAAGAAAAAAGCCGGAAGTGGCGCTGTGGCTCAAGTGGTAGAGCGCTAGCCTTGAGCTGAAGAGCTGAGGGACAGCGCCCAGGCCCAGAGTTCAGGCCCCACAACCGGACCCCAAAAAAAAATTTTATTTAACTTTTCTATAATGATCAGAACTGACATAATTATTAAATACTTGTTTAAAAGGGAAATCTTAGAGTTCTAGTCTTAACACATGCCAAAACAAAACAAGGTATGTTACTGACCACTTACTAGTTTGTCTTTTTTTTCTCTTTTTTCTGGTACAGATCCTAGGCAGTGTCACTAAACTTTTGTTGCTCAAAGCTAGTGTTTTACTACTTGAGCCACAGCTCCACTTTCAGGTTTTTTGGTAGTTTATTGGAAATCAGAGTCTCACAGACTTTCAAACTGTGATCCTAAAATCTCAGCTTCCACAGTAGCTAGGATTACTTGAATAAGTCAACTGCACCCAGCTAATTTGTCCCATTCTTAGTAGGAATCATGTAAGAAGGCTTAACAGCCAAGAAAAGCCTACCAAGTCTTTTCAGGACTCTTATTAAACCTTTTACTACTCTCTGACGACTCAAACAACTGACTTTATGAGAAGTCTCACTTTTAACACCAATAGTAGCAGCGTCAGGAGTGTGCTGTGTAGAAACCGTGTACCACGCACACTATTTTGGAATTTAAAGGGATTGTATCATTCATTGCTATCTTCCTAACAAAGTAGATGCATTATCTGATATCCCTGTTTTCCAGATGAGGCGGCCAAGGAATTAAAGAATTAAATCAGCTGTTGAAGGTCACACAGGCTGTTTCACTCTGGTGAAAGCACATAGCCATCATAAATGGTCCAGAGGCAGGAAGAGGAGAAAGTCAGTAAGAAGCTCATCTTTTTCCAATTCTGTTACAACTATAATTTTGGCAGAAACAAGGTCACAGTTATAGCAGAATTTTGCACAGGCTAAACATACAACATCACTGACAATTTTGGGGCAAATTTAGGGTAGGATCTACAGTCAATTTAAGAGAAATCTAAACTGTGTTGGATTTTATTTTCTCATTTTGAAAGTTTTATCCTAAAGATGAACTATGTGTATCTGCCAGTGTAGAATCCTTCCTGTCTATACACACCTCCCTGGGCTGCTGCTGGGTGGGGGAAGGGGGAGACAATTTGAAGAGTGAATTTGACAGAAAGTTACCATTTGGACTTGCCTTTCTGGCTTGGCTAAAAAAGAATCATTAAGATGAACATTTCCTATAAAGGACCATCAGGAAGAGCTACAAGTATTTATTATAGAGAATTAAGTTGATCTTCAAAACAAAGGCAATTATGCGTACTTCTTGTCACTCTGCTTACCCTCCCTGTGGAGGTTCAGGGCCAATGGGTAGAGTCTTGGTATGAACTGAGTAACTGCTTCAATAGAACTCAAAGTAAAGATAAACTTTTAGATTTCCTGACCAAGGCAGATTCCAAACTTTGTAGTCAAAGACATCTTCCTCAAGTGCAGTGCAAAGGGCTGTAATGTCTGCAACCCAGCATCTACTGTGGATGAGGTGCTAAGATCACAAGAGGGAGTCTATAGATGTCCTGTTTGTTCAGCGAATGCTAGTTATGGAATCAGTCCTTCAGACAGAAAAGTACTGATAAGAATGCAGAAATCACTTGAGAACAAACCAAACTCACTTTATCTTCTCCAGTGTGACAAGGTTTTAGCTTAAATATTATTCTAGGAAGACAGGAATGCTCCTTCAATTACAATGAGGTTATACTCCAAGAAACCTGTGGTTAATTGAAAATATCCTAAGTCAAAAGTGCATTTAATGCACCTATGGAACCCTGTAGCACAGCATCACAGTGGACTAGGGAGTCTTGGTCCACTTCCCTTGTGCTCCAGCTCCCTGCCACTCTAGTTTGGGGAGAGATCTAAATTAAAAAGGTGAAGTGTATTTCTACTGTGGCACACTCAATGTATATCACTTTCATACCATTGCAAAGTTCTTGTTAAACCACTGTAAGTTGGAATAAAAGTATTTCTCAGGAGCAAGGTAAACAGTAGTCATTTAAAAATGAATAAAATCATTCCAGTTATTTTTTAAAGAACTTGTTGCTTTATTTTCCTGACAGAACTTGATGACACTTAAGAAAGAATCTTAGCAGAATGAAATAGGTGAGGATCAAGTCCCCAATTTAGTATAGGGCTCCAAAAAATGTTAAAAGTACGAATTCCTAAAAACCCAGCTTTCCTTGAAAAGTTTTGGACAGATTCAATCAAGTGAGGTTGAACAGTGCATTCTGCATAGAAAGGTTTTACAAAAAAGACAAATCAGTGCCTCCAGGAATGCTTACTTCGGGCAGATTCTCACAGCCCCACCCTGAAATGCCCACAATCACTCTCCCATTTCAAGCAGATGGTGAATAATCAAGCTTACACATGGCTATACAGTGTAAAATGTACGTAAACACAGATTCTTCAATCAAGCACTATAAAAGTAACAAAAATACATGTAATCAAAAGCTCATTTTAGAAACTCTGGGTCACTCATTAAACTGTCCATTGCTGGATTAATAAAATTGTTCCTGTCTTAGAACAATTAGAGAAAGAACAATTAGAGAAAGAACTGCAATGTGCTATTATGTAGCTTCCAATTAACCCAAACTGTCTTGCTTCACTTTCAGGCCGCCAAACAAAAAGGTGAGGTATCAGCTGGGTGCCTTGGTCTTTTACAAGGATTATGGTCCCTAAGAGATACCCAAGCTCATGGCTTGAAAAAAATGATTGGTCAAGATTTTTTTTTTAATTCCTAATATTTCTAGTACTTCTTTCTTTCATATTAACTGTTTAACCTAGCTCTTTGTCATTTACAATTGAATCATTTCAGATCTTTCATCATATCTACACATCATCTGAAATATTAATAACTGACCAGAAATTGTCTAATTTAGCAATGTCCTAAGCAATATTGCATGACAATGACTGTTTGATGTAAGACATATCTATCTATCTATGGTATAAATGATATATAAATGAATATAGAATATCTGGTATATGATTTAAAAACCACATCATAGACTACACAAGATTAGTATTTAGAAGCTTTAAACTACTGTAACTGGTGTTACTTTTTCCTGTAATTTTTTTTTTGACCAGTCCTGGGACTTGAACTCAGGGCCTGGGCACTGTCCCTGAGCTTCTTTTGCTCAAGGCTACCACTTGAGCCACAGTGCCACTTCTGGCTTTTTTTTTTTGTTTATGTGGTACTGAGGAATTGAACTTAGGGGAAAGCATTCTACCAGTAAGCCACATTCCCAGCCCTAAATTTTGTTTTTAAAAGCAGCAACTAAACAAGGAATTGCTACCCAGTTTGTGGCAGATTCTTTAAAAATTCTAAATATGCTTTATCTTTGATCTAATTTCTTTAGGTTCCTAGGCACTAGATTACACTACGGTGGAGAAAGCTGATGTAGGTGTGCAGAGACCCATTATGAAAGGGAAGTCAATCAGTGGGACTGTCCAAGAACATTCAAATCAAGCTAAGGAATTCAAAGCTGACCTCTGAAACTCAGGCCCCAAAAGACAATTAGCCTAAACGGGGATTGGAAGGCAACCTCCAAGGTTGCTTAGGTGGATTACAAATGGCAGTGGAAAACACTAAGAAAGGAAAAACACTCGGCATCATTTCTATTAGAGAGAATAAACTAAAAAGGATGGTTCCAGCACTAGCTTTCCTAACTAATTAGTCTCCAACTGCTACCTTTTTCCAAATGCATTTTCCTCTCCCTAATGCAGAGGTGTTTTTAAATTAAAATGTAAGAGGAAAGTGCAGAAAAGAGTCATTTACAGCACTTGGGCCACTTGAAACAACTTTTCACCAAAGGTCTACAATCAAATTATCAAGCTCTTCATGAGGGAAATAAAGGCCCCACTAAAGTATTCAGGTCTCTTGGCATTCCACATCTCTGAGCAGAGTGTGCACTGCAGTATACCATTCACACTGGTGCATGAAAGCGAACAGATCACAAAGGGCAGATTACAAGGGAGAATGACTCCCCTTTGGTGGGGGAAGGGACAGGCATGAATAGATTGTAAATAATGTTGCTAAGAAAGGAGCAGAGATATGGCAACCTCAAATAAACCTCTTGCCAGGAATTCTTCCCAAGAGATCCTTATTTCTGAACTCCGCTTTCAAGAATGTGAAAAATATGAAACACTTAAGATAGAAAGAGAAGTACTAGATGTTATGATCATTGATCATGGTGGCTGAAGTGTAACATCTCTTCTTTATAATCACTGCCATAAGGAGGCTTGTCTGAAGGAAAAATGAATTGAATAGCCTGGATGGCCATCTGGGGCATTCAGAAGGGCACCTTTCCTATGCTCCTGCAATCCTGTTTGAGCTGAAGACTTTGACCTGAAAGTTATTGCCATTCTCTTCAGTGCAATTCTTTCTCTCTCTTTTTCTCTTTCTCTCTCTCTCTCTCTCACTCACACACACACACACACACACACACACACACACACACTCACTCACTTAGGGGAAGGAGCCTTTTGGGAAAAAAGTCACTGATGCTTTTTTTTTTTTTTGGGTCCGGTCATGGGCCTGAACTCTGGGCCTAGGCGCAGTCCCTCAGCTCTTCAGCTCAAGGCTAACACTACCACTTGAGCCACAGCGCCACTTCCGGCTTTTTTTTCTGCTTATGTGGTGCTGAGGAATCGAACCCAGGACCTCATGCATGCAAGGCAAGCACTCTACCATTGAGCCACCTTCCCAGCCCACTGATGCTTTGTTTTTTTTTTTTTTTAATGCTGTTCTTACTTTTCTGAGCTGTTGCTTTTAACAATCACATTCATCAAACTGTGCTATTACTGACCTTGGTGTCATAATTTCTGACAGGTGGTTTTTTTTTTTTTGGTGTGTGTGTGTGTGTGTGTGTGGTTGTTTTGATGCTGGTATGGGGTGTGTCAAACTCAACGGCCTCTCATTCTTCTCTAGCTTTTTTGCTCAAAGCTGGCATGCTATCACTGGAGTCACATCTCCAGTTCCTAAGCATATGTTTTGACTGATACTTTTACTTTGCTAATAGCCATTAGGACTTCTCTCTGCTGTCCTCAGGAAGCATGTTACCCAAATGATGCTAGTAGAATACAGCCATCAGTCACTCTTCCTGAAACAAACATGATCTCACTATGTAAGCGATGCACATTATTTCCTTAGCAGTCAACTTTCATCACTTTCTCACTCTACCATTCACTTGAAATGTGGGAGGTAGCTGTGGGGGGGGGCGGTGGTTTCCAACTCCATCACTTTCTAACTACTTTTGATTTAATCCTTTATGTGTTCAGGGAAAAAGCACCCTATAAATTCACCAATTTACCATCGCAAGTTTACACATCCAATTTATACCATGTGCAAATCAAGCATCAATCAAATTCAGTCCTTATACACTGGATGTTTCCCCTAAAAAAATGATACAAGGCTATCACTGAAATACAAAAATATAATTAAAAATAAACTATGCTTTATCACTCTACTCAGTTTAATACCAAAGGTAGAGAGAAGAGAGAAAACCGGGATCTCTAAAATTGATTTTTAAAAAATCTTTTTAAAATTGAAACTTGCATGTAAGAATTCTACCAGGGAGTCCCATTTTCTCAGGCCAGGAAGGAGTAGCAACTACAAAATGCAACAGTAACACAGCATCATCTGCTGAAAACACCGTTCTCAGTTTATGTCGTGATCCTCCTACTATTTCCTCTAGCCTTACTATTGTTTATCTTCACTACATTTGGGTTACAAGGAGGTAAAAGACCTGAAGATCCCAAGCATGGCATGACGAAAACCTCACACTCACAACAGCAGAATACAGTATACAAAAAGACCTCTTTCATTAAGCATCATTAATAAGGAATGAGTGACTGGACTGAGTCTGTAGGTTTTTCTCCCTTTCTCCCACCGTCCCCAACCCCATAATACTGATGCTTACAACAAGTTTGCAACATTTTTTTTTTCTTAAAAGAGAAACACTACCTGCTTTACCTGTAGGCTGAGGCTGTTAACAAGTAAAACACCAAAAATGATTTGCAAAACACAAGACCAAATGAAACCAGAAGCAGCAAAGCTCAAAATTGCCTGATAAGGATTTTTAGAAAAATCTTAATGGCACATTTTCAATAAAGGTTCAAGAACTATTTGTATTTAAAACTTCAACAACGGAGGAGCAGAATTTCAACCTCAAAACCATCTAGTCAAATCCATTAATGGTGAAGGTATGAAATTTGAATCCAGTGAAAACTAAAAACTCATCAGCTATCACCTCACTTTCTGTCCCAAGACACAAGCAACAAGACAGGTAAAGCATCAGCATAATTGCTAGTAACAACACAAATGAAAAAGTGTTTTCTGGCACTCGGTCTGCCCGTAATTAAACTTTTATACACCCAATTTAAGTTACTGAATGACTTCCCAGGGTGACTGTTTGTATTGTGCAGTTGTTCTTCCTCTTGACATAGTGTTCCGTTTGAAACTTTGCTGTGGATTTGAAGTATCTGACAAAACAGCTTTCAAACACATTCTACAGGAAACACTGAACTGCCTGTCATGAAACCTCACTTACCACAAGATAAAAAAACAAACAGTCAAAGTGTGTTGCATGTTCCTCCATTTTTGGAGAGCTGTTTAACCAGTGCTCTCCAGGCTTTGAGATAGGGAACTGTTAGATGCAAACCTCAGCATTTGCTGTAGTTAATAGCAAACTCAACTCCAGTTTTACTTTGAACTTTGACCAGATAACTCAAACGACATTTCAGAATGGCTCCTGTGGACAGCTTGCAACAGCTAATCCCTCATGCTGCGATTACCCACTCTGACCCCCCAGCTCTGCAGCACGCCCTCCTTCCTTCCCTCTACACTAGAGCAGTAGGGCCCTCCCATCAGGCCTGCTGGCAGGACAGGACAAACCACCACCAGGAGAAAAGAGGCCTGCACAAACTTCCTGACTCTGCTCAGCTTTCTGTAAGTTAGCAAAGACCTAATGCACCTCCTGCAGGCTTGTCCAGAACTGGGCCTCTAGCCAAGTTCAACCTCTGAAAACTGTCTCAGAAAACTTACCCAGTGGAAGTTTCAGCTCCTGCGCAGAAAAAGGACTGCTCTGGAAAGGCGACCCGCTACCTTCCATTCACAGAATTTGGCTGTGCTTCACTGCACACTTGCTACTGAAGGCTTGCATCATGATTTGGGTCTGCCCACCAACTCCAAATATGCTCCATGTTTGGGCTTATGTAACATTTGCTACTACTGTAAAAAGCACTTGAATTACAAAGGTCCTGGCAGATCAACAGAAAACAGGGGGTGGAGTCTAATTTCATCTAATATGGTCATACAAGGCTTCCGGGCCAGTGTAAATTAATCCTTTTATTTGAAAGGCAACTTGCCAGAACTGGAGAGGATAAATGTCATAAATTTATCCTGCTAAAATGTGAACTATTCACATGCTAAATTTTCTTAATATATTTGAAATGACACTGCTACTGTCAGGTGTATATAAATTTACAGGATTAATTATAAAAATTGTATTTTAAACCTTGTCTGATCTAGAAGTCTTGAAGTTAAAATATGTCTACAAATTATCAATAGCTTCTCTTCATGTTTTATTCCCCTTATGCTATCTATATTTTTATTAAACTTAAAAAATTATGCTTAAATCATACTTTCCTTTCTAAATCTAGTAATAAAATCTTGATCCATTTTCTGTGCATATTTTAAAATATGCATAGCTTCATATACTGTTGAGTGTTGGGTGTTCAATCACTGGAGAACTAAAGCTAAAACCTTTTGCACTTTTAATGCAGCAGCAGTCCCTCTTCATGCAGTATCTAACTGGCTAGCTGTTTCCTTAGTTCAGCCCTGTTACTTACTCACATACCTATTCTCTCTCCCACCAATTACAAACCTTACTGTCAAATAGACATTTAAAAAACTGTTAAGTGGTGTAAGTTTTATAATAATGACTCAAATGCTTGACAGATTAGAACACATTTTTAAATTGAAAGTAAGGGGGAGGGAAGGGAGAGGCAATGATTCCTGCATCCCACACAGGCTATTAGGCAAATGTCACAAATTACATGTATGGAAATAATTTGGCCTGGAAAAGGTAAGAAGGTTTAAAGCTCAAGAACCACATGGCTTCTATTAGACCTGATAGAAATTCTTAATTGATTAAAAGGGACAGTAGCTACACTGCTTTATTTCACAGGCATTGAGATTTTCTGTGCCTTTCAATTTAAGATCTAAGTGTTTTTCTGATACCTACTTTTTTCTTCCAGAAATCTTATATTCACAATTACAAAATCTAAGCCACAGTGGTCCTTAAGATCCTAAGAACATCAAGGATGGTCTATCACAGGCCTAGAAGCACATAATAAAGATATTCTTAAAAAAAAATCTTAATCTTAAAAAAAAAAAAAAGTAAGAGCCAGGTACTGGTGATTCATGCCTACAATCTTAGCTACTTACGAGGCTAAGATCTGAGGATCGTGGTTCAAAGCCAGCCCCGGCATGAGACTCTTATCTCCAATAAACCACCAGAAAACTGGAAGTGGCACCGTGACTCAAGTGGTAGAGCACTAGCCTTGAGCTGAACAGCTGAGGGACAGCGGCCAGGCCCAGAGTTCAAGGAAAAAAAAAAAAAAAGGTAAAGATTTCAGCTAAGTTTGCTGGTTTTCCTAAAGCTAGAAAAAAATCAACCAGAGTGCAGCAGCTTATAGTATTGTTCACTATAGCTCAACAGCTCTCCTGACAGAGCAGTGAAGGCTTTTCCCACATTAACACCAGCAGAACAGCACTGGGTATATTTTAAGTGTTTAGGACCTTCCTCAGGCTGAGACTCAGTTTCATACTATTGAATGTGCAGGAGTTCTGGTGTCCTTATCAGCCAGGCTTCTAGCACAAATATGGCCTTCCTAATGTTCCCCTTCCTGTTACAGGGTTAGCATGGATAGTGAAAACAACCTGCAAATCCTTGACAGTTCTGGGAACAATGCCTTTCTACAACACCATGGAAAGAAGGGCTGTCAAACCCACACCTGCTTTTTGATACTGAGGATTGAGTCTAGTATCAACAAATTGCTAGGCACGTACTCTATCACTTGAGCAATTTCCCTAGACTCTATCCTGTCATTTTGAGACAAGGTCTAGGTTTCAAAGGTAGCCTCAAACTTCTAATCCTCCTGCTGCAGTCTCTCAAGTAGCTGAGATTATAGGTATGTACTACCGTGCCTGGCTAAGATAGACAGTTTGAATTTATTTTCAATACACATATCAGAATGGTGGTGTAGGTATTATTTTGATCTTATTTAAATTATTTCCCAGTATCTTGTCCAAATATAGTTTGATATGACTGGTTATGTTTCTATGGAGAAAAAAAGATGACAAGCCAAAATTCCATTTAGTAGTATTAACATTCCTGCCTTGCAGACCATAAATTACACAGCTTGGCTATAGTTCGGGTGGTATGCATATAAAAGTTTTGCCCTCCATGAAAGGAGTCCTGAAGGGACACCGTTCTTGTGTGAATAAGGAACACATAGCAGCAGTGCTGAGACAGTATGGGCTTGACTTGAGAGAGGAGAGCAGCCAGGCTGCAGTCTGAGCACCTCTTGTTGTGTGGCTCAGGGAAAGAGACTTCTGTCCAAATCTGGCAACTGATACTTTCTCCCACAGGTAAGGCTTACACTGATAATGCTCATGTGCTAATGTACCTAGCACATCTGAACACTGAACAAATGATAGCTATTGTGGTTATAACCAAGGAGAACTGGATAGGGAATGTCACTTGAAAAGAAAAAAAAAACAAAACTGAGAGCAAGAAAGAAAGGAGTCCCTATTACAGACATTAATAATTTCTTAGAATTTGAATCCCTGAGAAGCCAGCAGAGTTGTAATGCTGTGTTTTGCAGGGCAACAAATGGTTGGCAGTTATTAAATACTAGGTTCCTGTCCCTAGCGCAGGCAGTTCTCCATTTTATAGGAACACAGCCTTAACCAACTCTGCTTCACTGTCTCAGCAGGCCAGGCAGGTTATAATTGGCCTTAATTGGCACTTACAACAGCTTTAACATTCCTTACTTGATGCCAAGAACACTTGAAAGGGGAAGAAAGCATTTTCTAACTTAGAAATATCAAGCAACTTCATTCAGCTGAGGCCTGGAAGCCTGCTATTCAGAATTAGATTAGCTTCACGAAGACAAGTGCTATCTTATTACCCAGTGCTCACTGGCTACTCATGCTGTGATGATTACAAGAGGTAGGAGATAGAGCTTACATGAGATAATTCATCTTAGGGGCTAATGCTACACAGGAGTCTTCCTCTCGCTAGCATTTGACCTTTAGGTGAATGGCTCTTCAGGTGTGTACATAAGGCATTCAAATATAACATATCCTAATGGCTGATTTATACAGGTTTTGTGTGAATGACATTTCAATCTTAAGCCTAATCACTATACACAAAATGAACCTTGTTCAAAGGTGACCCATTATATCAAATGCAAGGAAGATAGAGTAGAAACAAGACTAGTGATTCTCTTTGCTTCCCCAACACTGTTACCCTTTAGCAAGCTACCCATTTTTCAGAAAGAAATCTGTGTCTAAGAGAAGTAGGTTTCTTTCCTAAGTTCCATACCAAGAAGAACAGAAATTTACCTCAGATGTCAGGAAAAATATCCAAATAATTTTTTTTAAAATCATCACGTCTTTGAAAGTATTTTTTCTTAAAAATAATTTTGTGTATTTATTATCATTAAGTAGGTTTAAAGGGGTTTTCAATTCAACCTGTTGTTTTGAAATATTATCTTTGCCTCCTAGCACTATATATTTCCCAGACTTAGAAGATAAATATCTGTTACACTGATAGTAAAAGATTTTGTCCTTATTGAGTAATTTCAAGTTCAAGATGAGACGTATGTGTATATGTATAAATAACACTGTAAGAAACTTTAGAAAAAACGAAAGCTTGCAAAAACTATATACAACATCTATGAGTTGTGGAAACATTCTCATGATGAGTTGCTGGAGAGCGAAGGTACTAGGCCTTTTTGCCAAGCCATCTAGCAGACTAGTAATATTAGTAAGTGTCCTTTCCAACTCAGACTCGGGAAGCCCTTCCTGAGCCCCTGTCCCACACAACCAAAAGTACCAGTGGTTAAGGATATGTGCCCATGGCAGGGAATGAGAGCGAGATGGCTGCGCTGTTCATGGGGGAAGAGGTACCAAAGTAAGGCCGGCAGCCTAGAGCTGGCCTGGACTGTGAATGGATTTCCACTGAAGCACTATCAGCACAAGTATACATGATGGCTTGTGGTAAAACTTATCATTTTAAGCCCCTCCTCTAAAACTCATGATTCTTTGCACTGTGCCCACATAGCTAGTGAGAAAAATGCAGAAGGATACTACAAATTTCTACACTCACTCAGAAGGCACTACTGCTCCCAGAGTATTATTATTACAGCTACAGACGACAGATGAAATAAGAAAAAAGTAAGCTGGGCGCTGGTGGCTCATGCCTGTAATCCCAGTTTCTCAAGAGGCTGAGATCTGAGGACTGCAGTTTGAAGCCAGCCCAGGAAGCAAAGTCTGTGAGATTCAAAGTCGCACTGTGGCTCAAGTGGCAGAGTGCTAGCCTTGAGCAAAAGGAGCTCAAGGACAGGGCCCAGGCCCAGAATTCAATCCTCAGGACCAGCAGGTGGGAAGACAGGCTGCATTAAAAAACATCAAAAAGGCTGGGCAGTGGTGTCTCATGCCTGTAAACCTAGCTATCCAGGAGGCTGAGATCTGAGGATCACGGTTCAAAGCCAGCCCAGGCAGGAAAGTCCATGAGATTCTTACCTCCAATAAACCACTAGAAAACTGGAAGTGGTGCTGTAGCTCAAGCCCAGAGTTCAAGCCCCACGACAGACAATAAAAAAACAGCAAATCTGGACTGTTACATTTTGTGTGTTTGTATACAATTATGAGTATTTCAATTTAATATACTCATGTGCCAATCAAAACATCTGTCAAGAAACTAGTTTAACAGTCTTTATTATAAAAAAAATTCTCTGTAAAGGGAACTGAAGAAAAATTTAAGAAGCACAGAATTCTGGTATTAAAACAAATATATTCTTATTATGTTACTAATTTGTCTGGCAATGCACACTGAGATTCAATGACCACAACTGAACCTCTAAGAATCACACGTAACATTAAAACTGTCTTAAGCTCAACACAATTACTAAAATTAGGAGTTCTAATAATCTGTTTAAACATCATGTATAGAGGCAGTAAAACAAATTTCAACCTAAAGTTTGCTTTTGACCTGAAGAGAGCACAAATCAAGAAGTCTTGACCTTATGTGATTAGTTTACTTCTTGTACTTCAACTTGCTTTAAACTGAGATACTTACCTTCTTAAAAAAACAAAAAAAAACCCACAAGAAAGGAAGGTATAAAATTACCTTGAGGTTTGTTGAGGGGGTGAGGAGGAAGTGGACTCTTTTCTTGGGTGGGCTATTTGAATATTTAGAAAGTAATTTCAAGGCCAAACAAAATGATCAATACAGGCAGAAAACCTTGGGCAGCTAATGAGATGCTTAACGTTTCTGATAGGTCATGTACCAAATGATTTCACAGGCCTTATGAGTTATGAGGTCTATGGGTTGGATATTCCCCACACTGAACTGCTGTCTTAAAAATAAAATGTAGAAATAAGCCCAAGACTAAGATTTCTACACACACAATGTAGACTGAGGGTAAACACCTAAGTGTAGTCATAGTTCCCTTACCTCCAAACCAGTTTGGTTTATAGTCTTAGGCCCAGAAGTGCATCGCTGGAATGATTCCAGCCAGGTAGTAGGTGCTGCAGCATAAAGAAAACATACATACTCCCTCTTCTGGTCATGTGTGAGACCACAGCTTACCAGGGCTAAATGGAAAGTGAGTTTATCTTAAGTAGTCAACAAATTGGTCTTGAAATGCTCATGGGGGGGGGGGGGGAATCCTTATTAGAAAAAAAAATCCAGACTTTTTTTTTTGGTTGGTCGTGGGGCCTGAACTCTGGGATGGGCGCTGTCCCTCAGCTCTTCAGCTCAAGGCTAGCGTTCTACCACTTGAGCCACAGCGCCACTTCCGGCTTTTTCTGTGTATGTGGTGCTGAGGAATCAAACCCAGGGCCTCATGCATGCAAGGCAAGCACTTTACCACTGAGCCACCTTCTCAGCCCCCAAAAATCCAGATTTTTAATCCCCAGTGCCCTTTAAAAAATCCTGAAGCACAGCCATGTGATAACAGCTAATGGTATCTGTGCATGGCAGACAAGTCAAAAGGGGCATTACATATGGGATGTGTATAATTGACAAAAACTATATATATTTTACAAATGTGTGTGGTATTTCTGGGTATTTATGCATGTACGTATACATACACTCATATACACACACAAAACAATATATATGCAGAAATTCACATTTTCATTGCCCTTTTCTAGTGACCCAAATCAGAACTGTCAAAGCAAGTCATTAAATCACAGTGGCATAAATCTGGTAGGTAGCTGTAACCAGCCTCCATGTAGTAAATCAATATGCTCAAATACATTTTTCTAAAGCAGGATGATCTTTAAAAGTACTGCATATAGAAATGCTGTTCTGAAAACCTAAATGTTCTGATACTTGACTAGCTAAATTAAAATACATTAATAAAGTAGAATTAACAGGTAGTCTTTACAGAGCAGTATGTATTAACATGTATATAAGAAAGATTAAATATAAAAGACAAACTCGTAATCAATTTTCACATAACAAATATATGTAAGGGAAAAATTATGTATGGCAAATATTACTTTGCCCAGGGTTTAGTAACATTCTAAGGTAATATATAGGTCAAGCTGTACCCCTGAAACATTGTTCATTCTGATTGCATATTTTGTTATTGGTTCAATTTTTCTTTTACAATATATTTTACTAGATTAATAATCACAAAAATATCAAAGTGTACTTTTCTTTTTAGTAAATAAGCTTGCCATTTTTTCCCTCCCTGGTATAACTGGGAATAGAACACAAGCTCTTCCGTAAATTCTTGTTATCCAAGGAGAACATGAAGAGTTCCATGAAAGTACACAATTCTCTTGTTTCTTGGCTTTTTTGAGCAGATTTCTTTTCCACTAAAAATCAAGACACATACAACAGCCCAATAAAACAAAAACCAGCCAACAAAAACTAAAAAGAATGACCCCAGACTGGTATCACTGTAATAAATACGTTCTGCCATTACAATTTTATAATACATTGAAAGAACAACCTCCTGATTCACAATGCTGCTTGAGTTCCACCTTCCTCTTATTGCTCCTACCTACTTCATCTACAAGCCCTGAATGTCGATTTCAGGTTGCAACTCTTTGCCCTAGCTGCCATAATCCTAATCTAAGCTTTCTCTCCCCATTCAGTTCTCACCTTACCCATAGCACACTGTTCTCCCTGGCTTCATTCTTGCCTAAGTTGCAAAGAACAAGCAGTAGTCAAATCATGGTATTCCTTGACACGAAATCCTCCCAGTGTTTCCACACTAATCCACTGTCAATCTTGATTCTGCTCATGCATGCCTTCCAGGGTCCACTATATGGCCCTGACCCTTCTTTCTCCAATTTCAAACCAAACTTCTTTCTTTCTTAAGCACTGTATTGCTTCCTCACCAGTCTTTGTCAAGGCCACTTCAACCTCAGGATGTACTTGCCATTTCCTCTGTATAAAACATGCAGCTTCTCTTCAGATCTTAAGAACTTGGCCTTTTCTGCACTAGGTAACAACTCCTCTTCGAAAAGGCCTTCTTTGACTAACCTATCTAAAGTGGTCTGCACTAATTTTCCTTTACACTATTCCCAGAATGTGTCACTACTTGAAATAATCTTATTTCACCCTATTTCACCTTTGCCCACCCATCCCAATCAGATTACAGCTACATGAAATTAGAGAAACAGCTTTTTAGTTCGGAGGAAAGAAATAGGTACCCAATAGATACTTTTTCAGTGCATGAATATCATGGGTGATTTGTTTAATTTAATCAAAAAGCAACCCTGAAGGCATATACCTTAGTAAAGGCATAGATATCAAAAAGAAGAACAAAAGTCAGCCCACTTTATAACCCAAATTTAAAATGTGGTCTCTACAAATGGTATTAAAACACCAGTTAATAATCACCTTATACAAGTGGGGAAGAAAGATAAAAATTATATTAGCTAAGAAAATAGGCCTTTATCTGATGCTACTGAAATTTGAAAAATTAAATTAGTACAATTTAGCTTGTAGCAAAGAAAAACATGAATTTACTGCTTATATCATATTAAGGAACAAAAGGTTTAGGTCAAAGCCTTTACTCAAAATTTCCTTGGAGAGTTAAACTGATGTTCATCTTGACAGCAGTCACGTGCTGATGTCAACTGGTTAGTCCTGGCTCATCCTTCTATTACTGAGAAAGGCCTGGCATGTGTCTCTGAAGCACAGCCAAATGCTTTTTGCTCTGCAATGCATTTCAGTCTTGGTACTGACTATAGAAATTAATACACAGATTAATTTTCTAAGGAAGCCATAAAAGTTAAGAGGTTCATAGAAAAAGAAAAGCTAGGCTACGGATCATTACTATTATTTAGGTGGAAGAGGCAGAAAAGAAATCCATTGACTATGCTAAATCAAGTATTTAACTACTCTGCCATTACATCTTCAAATTACTAAATGTTGTTTCTGAAGTAACAGGTTTACAGTGCTGACTCAGCTACACTGAGAAAACGTAACAATTATATCTGAACTAGAACATCTGTCACTGATGAGTTTTGGAACATGTGGAATTCATTTTATCTTCTCTGGATTTTCCTTTACCCCTACTGTTATCATTGGCAAGAGAAATAGGTATTAGTACCCAGAAAACATGGCCTGGTACATTATATGTGTGTGAATGAAATTTAATTTAGGACTTTCATCTGTAAACTATGGATAAAATCCATTTAGTAGGTAAGAACAAGAAATGAAATAACATGTGCAAAAGCTGCTTTAGAAATTACCAAGTACTGCTAAAAGTGATCATCTGTGGACTTTTATCTGAATGCCAATCCTAGAAGACTATCAATGAAATTTTCAAAGTAGAGAAAAACATCCAATTTAGTACACTGGAGGTTTAAAAGAAGACACAATTTTTTTTCGTTACCTAAAAGCAATTACTTAATGGTTAAAACAACCCATTCAAAAAATAGTTTAAATTTTATTGCTTTTGTTTAGACAATCAGATGGCAAAAAAATCTGGCCCTGTAATAATGTAAAATACATAATAATAAATAATAAAAATAAAATAAATAATGTAAAAAACAAATGTTGCGATGCAAAATAATTTAATCACATGACAACTGCTAGTCATAACCATGTGGAACGTTATCAATAATGACAACCAGCTTTTAACCAGAAACAGCTCATTAGATTTTTGAATTTAAGACTGATTTTGCTTACATTAGCAATCTTTTAAATCAATTTCAAAAAAAATTGGAGTTATTTCTCATATGAGTAATTTACTCATACTCTGAATAAAATGACATGTTAGCAAATCCAATTTATGCTGGCATCTAAAAGATCCAAATCACCTCAACGCAAAGCAAGGAACATTAAGTTCATGCTATTATTTCTGTAAGATTCATAATTCCTGCAAGTAAATCATAGTATTTTTGCTAAACTACTTGCAAATAATTATGATAAAGCCAGATTTATGACACCTCCATTTGTGAAAAGAGGTCTGAGAGAGGCAGATGCTTTATGTGGAAGCCTTGCCAATAGACTCATACAACTTACGGTGAATTGTAGTGGCTCAATCCCTAACAGTAACTGATAAATGAATGACAAAAGATCTTTCTCTTTTGTGATATTTTGCATATCAACATGAGCTTCTAGAATTCTGCTTCCAGACTGGTATTTCAGAGGAACTAAGGTTGGTTCCAATAGATATCCAACTCCTTAAATATCAAATACTACATGTGGATAACACTTGCTATTATCACTTAGATAGCTACGTTGTCCCTTGCCTTTTTTTTTTCTTCTTCTAATAGGTTCTATTTCTTGACCCATGTCTTCAGCCCTGCTTTTTACTAGTTATTTTGGTATTGGAATTTTCTCCTGAGGCTCACTTTGAATTACCATCCATAGATCTCAGCCTCTTGAATAGCTAGGATTATAGGTGTGAGAGAACAGTACTTAACTTCCAGGGTCTTTTATAACAAAGGAAGCAGGACCCAGGCTCACTGGCTGTACTGGCAAAGAGCATCAACAAAAGATTAAATGATCTTCTTTTTGCTGTGTACATTCTTATATTTACCATCTTTTATAGTAAATAACGCCAGATTTTCCCCCTTTACACATTTGGAAATGGATTTATTTAAATGAGTAGCCTGACTTAAAGAAAAATATTGTGTGGAATTACATCAGCAAATAATCAAGCTAGAACCTGATTAACATTGGGAAAAGATGTTTGAGCCACATGTTGGTACTTGGACTTTGTTCAGAGGTTCAGCTGACTATAAAGTTAACAAGTAAATTAACATAAATAGGTAAAATACTATAAAATAACATAAAATACTATAAAATAACATAAAAAGGTAAAATACTAATGGCTGACATTTGAGAAGGGTTTCAATTAAGAATAGAGACTGTAAATGTGGACTTGTCCAGGCTGAATTAACATCTCTCACCTCTTGGTCTGCCTGTATGAGAGAGGAAGAAAGTTATGGAACTTTTTATGAGTAAATGCAGTGAAGCAGCAAGGCACAGAACAGCACAAGTAGTAGCTAGAATTACAGGCATGAGTCAGTGATGCCTGTATATTTATAAATCTGAAAGCTGCAGCAAGAAACACCTTGCTTTTAAAAACACTGAGTAAATGAAGAGAAAAATCAGACATGCTGGAATATTTCAAAACAAAGAAAACATGTTATTGCTATCTAATTTCCAAGAAGAAAAGCAAACTATATTGCAAAAACAATCAGACTATGAAACCTGGAAATACCAAAATGATACTACAACCACTCACTATCACTAATCAAATGGAAATCTTGGTTAATCATCAACTCCCCAAAAGGCAGCTTGCTAGGAAAAACAAAACAAACAAAAAAACTAAGGCCCTTTATTTCTCTACATAGGTTGCTCACCAATTCAAAATTTTTCCACTAACATTAAATAATTTACAGGCCTTGTTGCCACTTCAGTGCTGTTCTTTCTTATTCTGGAAGTGGTAGTATTAAAGGAACTGCCTGAATGTTAAAGGAACTGCTTATTTGTTCATAAAAGTCACAGGTGAATAGCAACAGGTATTCACAGAGTGACCCCATATTTTCCTTAATTTCATCAGAAAATAAGAAAACACAATCCCTCCCTTGGAAAGTAGAATGCTTCCTAATACAGTCCCAAACTTACAATAGTTCAACTTGACAATATTTTGGCTTTATGGAGTTATGAAAGCAATATGCATTTGGAAGACATAGCACTTGGAAAACTATCAATATGCCATAGGATCCTCTCTCATGATGAGATGTGAGCAATGGTAGTGTGGCAACTCCTATTCAGGAGTGTTAAGGATGGTGTTGCTAATTTATGATGCTAGATTGGTTAGAGGAATTAAAGGCATTTCTATATCCAGTAATTTAATTCATAATGTGATTCATTTTCAGTCAAGAAGCATGTGAGCATTTCTAAAAATCAACATTTTTTGTTTTTACTGTTAAAAAAAGAAAATGCAAGAATTACCCTTCTTGGATTTCATCAAATAAGAGAGAAAAATTTCCAAAAATGTCACAGCTCCTGTCTGTGAAAGGCAGGAGACGATGAGAGCACTGAGAATGGTTCTCAACCTTGTGCGCATCTCTTTCCCTTGGCAGTATTCCAGGGCTACCATGAAGTGACCCATATGCTGCAGGCAGTCATGCTCCCTTCAACATCATCACCAATTTACCTCTAAAACCCTTAGAAACCCACTAGCACTCTCTTTCACTGCAGCCTTAGAAAGGGACAGCCATGCTTCCCTCTTCTGGAGCACTTGACGTTCATCTTTCAGAACTCTACTATCTGACATCTTTAATACTTTCCTTGCCACTAGAGCAACTTCAGCATCTTTCCCAGTGGCTTTGGAAAGTTACACTGTGCTAGATTAACAGAAAAGGTAGACATGAGATTGTAAGATATTTTCTTCAGAGACACTGACATGCTAAGAAGGAGATGGAGGAAGATCAAAAACAAATGTTAGCTTAGCACTGGTGGCTCACACCTGTAATCTTAGCTACTCAGTAGGTTGAGATCTTAAGGGTAGAGGTTCAAAGCCAGCCCAAGCAGAAAAATTCATGACTTTTATTTCCAATTAACCAGCAAAAGGCCAGAAATGGAGGTACAACTCAAGTGGCAGAGCACCAGCTTTGAGCTGGCCCTGAGTTAAAGCCTAGTAGCAACACAAAACAAATAGATGAGCAGAAATAAGAAGCCCTGAAAAAAAGTGCACTGTCACCACCGAGTGAAGTACTCTGAAAAGAGGTGACCAAGAGGATCTCCTGGAGGAGCTAACACCTTTAAGCATTTCTTTTCCTATTTCCTCCCAATCCAACTCTACCTCTCACTTCTCTGAAGCAGCATTGGATCATATTACTCTGATTCTGCAAATCTGCAACAGCTCTTCACTGGCACACATGGAGGCCAGGGAACTCTTATGAGCAGTGAGGCCATGTAGCCAAAACCCAGTCTCTCTATGAACACAACTCATTCACATGTGTAATACATCAGCTCTGGCCAATAGCGGGACTGTGCAGCACATTCCAGACAGCCTGGAATTTCTTGCCTCTGAGCTTACTCATGTCACTCTATTGCCAGCCTAGACCCACCAAATATGGATGTACAGTACACAATCTGTGTGGCCATATGTGGCTGCCCTGTCTATTTCCATCAAAACCCTTCCAATTATAGGGGAGTACATATCATTAAAATATTTTCTGCATTTTTTCCACAATGGACAGGTATCTCAGGTTTAAAAACATAGAAAAAAATTGTACTAAAAAACCCTAACTCAACTCTACTTTCCAAATCCTAATACGAAGGGTATGTTGTCTAAGAAGCTTTCTCTGAGTTATTCACTCAGAGGTATTCATGTTCCACCTTATTTTTAAGGGCTTGGACTGTTTTTAACTTTAGATACACATCTTTCTGTCTCTCATATTTATTATATACCAGGCTTTATATTAGTGGCTTCATATAGGTAATTTCAATTAGTCCCCACCAAATCTGTGATTCTTATATTATCCCTGCACTACAAAAAAGAGCCTATGGTTCTTGTAGGCTTTAGTCCATCTTCACACTCAACTCCAAATATTTGGCAACTGACTCATTTCCCTTTCCAATGTCAGCTTCTGAGTCTCAGCAGACAGTACATTATTTACCTTTGTACTACTGACCCCCACAATCTTATCCAGCAGCAGGAACTCAAAACCATTTTATGCTTAAGTATAACATACATTCCTTGCAATCAATATTGGGATATGTTTATGATGGTGTGGCTCATACCAATCTTAACAGTAAGTCCTAAAAATTCTTGCTTTAAAAGCTATCTCTAAGCTATGTGACAGTGGCTCACGCCTGTAATCCTAGCTACTCAAGTGGCTGAGATCTGAGGATTTGCGGTTCAAAGCCAGGAAAGTCCCTGAAGACTCTTATCTCCAACAAACCACTAGAAAACTGCAAGTGGCGCTGTGGCTCAAGCAGTAGAGCACTCGCCTTGAGCTGAAGAGCGCAGGGACAGCGCCCAAACCCAGAGTTCAAACCCCACGACTGAACAAAACAAAACAAACAAAAAAAATCAGACAGTACCAACATTTGAGAAGGTATTAACCCAGTCTAGGAATTCTCTCCCAATGAGGGAGAGATACTATGGCCTTTGCTTTAGTTCTGCTTTATTTACTTTTTAATAATGATTATTTAAACACTTAAACACTTACCATAATGTGACTGAAATGCTTGTGGTTTGACAACCTGATTACAGTCGTTACACACCACCAAATAGAAATCATCATGGGCTGGACAAAGACCAAATATTGGCATGTCTGCAACAAAGAAACAGAGCATCAATCACTCATCTGGATATGACTGCTGTGAAATAATTTGGAAGAGTAATACTTTCTAAATGGGCCTCCTTATCATAAAATGCACAAGGACAAAGGGTACACTGGTTTAAAAGTAACCTATGAACATACCATGACCAAAAAAGAAATCAAACCAGGCTTTAGACTTTATAGGTCTAAAAATATGCAAAATTGTTACAAGGTGTAATAGATACACCTATTAGAATGAAAACAATGAATATATTCATGCAATAGAACAATTTTAGATAAACTCTACCAAAAGTTGCCAGAAAGTACTTGGTAATTCACAAAACTATACTGACAATGGTTTTTGTTATTTAATTATACATTCTATTTCAGTTATCATATCTCTGAGTTCTACAACCCAGTTAAGAAAGTGAGGCAGAGATAGCACTGAAGAGTATAATTGCTGCTTTTGGCAGCATGAAATACAAAGGAAAAATATCATTATTAAATTTTAGGCCACAACAACCAACCTCTAGTCTTTCTGCTAAATGAAGACACCAGACATAATGCCTTCAGTACAAACAGCATTTCACATACTAACAGCAATCTGGTCTCCAGAATAAGCCAAGAGACAAGATTATTTTGTTTTCAGAATAACAAATCAATTTAAAATGCAAAAATGAAGAAAAACTATCTGCATATAAATGAAAATTCAAAGTAACTTCATACTTTGTAAATATGTTTAAATAAATGTCGCAACCATAAAATAATTCAACAAAGTATTTCAAAATTAGTGATTTCAAACAGGTATTGTATATAATATGCACAATTAAGAATATCTGCAATACACTGATAGTACAATTTTCTCCCTCAGTACTAGTAACTGAACTTAGGGACTCAGGCTTGCTAGACAGGTACTCTCCCACTTGAGACATGCCTCCAGTTTCTTTTGTCTTGGTTATTTTCAAGGTAGAATCTCACTTTATGCCCAGGAAGCCTGGGCTTTTTTCCTTCTACTTAGCTTCTTCCACTGAGCTACTGGCCTCCCCAATATGTGCAATAAAAGGCAGGCACCATCATGACAGCCACTGGTACTTCTTTGTTGGCCTCAAACCTCATTCTCTCAATGTCTGTCTTCCAACTATATAGGATTACAGCCTTGAGCCACTAAGCCAGGCTAGGTATCACACCATTAATGCAGGAAAGTATTTTAGAAGACTAAACTCTATGTTTAAAAGGTGGCCATATAGCTCAATGGTAGAATACTTGTTAAGCATGTGCAAGTCCATGGTTTTAATCTCTAGTACTGGCAAATAAACAAGTATAAGGAAAAGGGCCCAAATAACTGATTTTTATTTTCATTCTTTCACATAGATTTAATTTCCCTTTCTCTAGCATTCATGATGTTGGTGATTTTAAAGGGAGAAAGAAACGATCCAAGGAGATGGCTTATGAAGAGAATCTTTAAAAAATATCAAATGATTGATCTAACATACAAAGCTACAGTTTAGTCTGTCTTGCGCAGTTTCTGTGGCACTGAATTACAGATAGTTAACTATAGATATGAACTATTCCAAGGTTCTACATGACTCGAACACAACTGCAGCATTGAGTAGTTTCTATATGCTATTTATCTAATTTTAGCTTCCCAACTACCTACAGAGATACCATCTTATCATCATTATACCTAAAACGACAAGAACGCCTGCCCCCAGTCTATGGTCAACAGCTGGGACCCGACTCTTACAATAATGGCTTAAAATCAGAGGAATGGTTTCTAGACATTCATCCAGATCCCAACACCAGTAAATTACAATATCCAGAGGCTAAACACCCCTAATTGTGTAATTTGAATAGATAATATCAAAAGCTCCCAGTAGATTGCTGATTTCTCTAAACTTATTTAACAAAAATAAGTAAAAGCCAAACAAAGTGCTATTTTCCTTGAAAACATAACCACATTGAGCTAAGTTAGTACATGTGGGGGAAAGGAAAAGGTTATATTCCATGTAATGACATACATAAGCCATTTTCCCTGACTTTCTTGAAATTGTATTTCATACTATTAAAACTTAAAAGCAGTTTAGCCTAAATTCCATTACAAACATGGTGCTAAATGTTCTATAGGACTATTAACTATGAAAATTCATATTACAAAGGTGACACAATTTTTGTAACTTACAGTTTAAAAAT
This sequence comes from Dipodomys ordii, assembly GCF_000151885.1. Lineage (NCBI taxonomy): Eukaryota > Metazoa > Chordata > Mammalia > Rodentia > Heteromyidae > Dipodomys > Dipodomys ordii. The sequence continues at coordinate 18,839,414 of NW_012267228.1, forward strand.
ATCAAATGGTTTCATTAATGAAATCAAGCCAATTAGTTTGATTAATTAAATAGGAGTTAACCTGTGTTAGTCAAGTTAGTTTTAATCTGTGATAGTTTTTCTTACAATGTTCAACGATAATCCTATTTAAAATATCCTCTGCCAGATACTTGTAGAAGCTAGATCCATTCCCCTTTAAAAACAAGATTTGAGAGTGAAAAGACAGGTAGAGTGAAGACATAGGTTGAATGTAGCTTAGTGGAACATTTGACTAGCATGCATGAAGACCTGTATCACTCACAAAACCAACAGATTTTTTTAAGTAATAAGGATATGAGCTTGTCACAATGATGTTTATGTAGAAAGAGTTCTGTTTTGTACTAGTTCTTTTTATCTTTCTATAAGGGGTTATTCTTAAGGAACCAAAAATCTACATTTATGCAAAAGCAGAAAATCCTGATAAGGAAAGTAATAAGAAGAATCACTACTATGTCCCAGTTCCTGTGCTAAGCACTTTTCATATAGCTATCCTGTTTCTTCTTCTTTTGCTATCAGTAACAGATTTAATATTACTAGTAACATGTTAACTGTATTAACACACTAATTAATGTGATTCACTGTTATTTTCCATACACACATATATCATGCATTTATCACACGTATTTGCCCTTCTTGGTCTCTTTTTGTACTTTTCAATCCATTTATTTCTAACCGTAACTCTAAAATATCATAACTCTAAAATATGTTATTTACATGAACTTGTCTACTCAGCAGGAAAGCAGCATAATCAGAACTCAAGTTTGCAGTCATTAACCTCTCATTAGCATATTGCATATTCCTAAAAGGTTGAATATATGTGCAACACACACACACAAAATAGGGCATACTTAAATCCAGTTCATGCTACTCTATGAAACAAGAGTTGTTATAACAAAAACCTAAAGCAACTGTAACTTTAGCTTTCAAAATTCTTTATTTTCAGACATTCATATTTGGAGTAAGCTAAAAGATACAAAATAATTCAAATAAAATGTCCTCTTCAGAAGTTCTATATCCTTTTTCTGTACTGGAACATTCCAGAGGCCTTAGCAACAGGAACAGTGTGGAATGTTGTAGCAACAAAAAGAAATAAAATAATCTGTGTGAGAGCAACAAAAAGAAATAAAATAATCTGTTTCTGAACATTTTTAAAGCAATTTGCAATCAGCCCATCCAAAAATTCACATATGATTCTTGCCCAAATGTAGAGATAAGTTTGTCTTAGAACAGAAAAAAGTACTGGGCTAATAAAAATAAAGTCATTATTAAATTTACAAGCTTACAAAATACACTTTAAATATGTAAATGAAACCACTGTACTTGAGTTCATGGATTTTGAGCTAATTTGAAAGAACGAAAATTATTGTTCTGTAAGCCCTACGTTATTTTCAGGATCTGGGTCACCTCCATGTTCTAATGAATATGTGAGTGGGCTAGCCCCTACATCTAAGTCCCCAGCCAGCATACTGGGAAGGGATGGGTTTAAGCACATGGATACATGAGCAAATACATGTAGGACTTCACAGTCCCACTGAAACCAGATCTCCAACAACAATGGACATATTTAATGCTGATATTGCTATATCCACTTTGAACACTCTACTTAACAATTGAACTTGAAGGTTGTAGAAAAAGCATTTAACCTTTGCAATATTCTGAAAGTTTCCTTTCCCCCACTTATCTATAACTTCCTCATGTAAATCATGTCTATCTTTCTGTCTTCAGTCCAAGCTGACTATTCGCAAGCTCTGTCTATTCACATGTCCAAGTGCCTATTAGACATCACCATCTGGATATGTTATAAATATCTCAAATGGAACAAATATGTCCAATAGAACTTCATTGTTGATGCTGCCCTATTCCTTGTTCCCAGTAACCTTTCCCCTTTTTAGTAAATGATTTTATTCATCATCCATCAATGGCTAAAATAAAAAACCCAGGTGTCATCTAACTCCTCTGTCCATCACTTCCAGGCCATCTGCAGGTCCAGTCAGCTCTATTTAAAAGCCTGTCTATATCTCTTAACTGCCACAGCCACTGTTGTAGGACCTGCCACCAGCACTTTTCCAATAGATGAGGGATTTCACTAAGCAGCCATAGCAATTCTTTAAAAATTCTCCCCTGATCAAGTCAATGCTGTTTAAGTCTCTGATAGCCTCACCAGTGACATTTATGAAGAAAATTTCAATCCTTAGAACAGAACCCAGGATGAAATTCCACTTGCACCTCCCTCTCTCCATGATTCACTCTGCTTTGAGTTAGTACTGACCACCTTACACCCCACAAAATGCAGACAGCTCTTTCTCAGCTGGGTTCTGCCCCTCTTCTCCATCAGATGCCTGATACATTCTTACACATCAAGTCTCAGTTCAGCTGTCATATTTTTAAAAGGCCACTTCCTACCTCTCCCTATTAGTCACTCAAGCACTTTAAGCCAACTGGCTAAGCATGTAGGTCACTCACTCTGAATCCTGGTTCCTTCACTCAAGACAGTAGTTCTATAACATCTTTGAACTTCCAACAATAACGATTATAGTGCCTCCTTTACTCAATATTCCAAAAAGTAGAAAAATTCAGAGACTGAATACAAACAAAATAGCAGAAGGGTACCAGGTCTTTGAAAGTGCTCACATAGACATTGAGACCTCATAAGTCAGTAGATGGCATAGTTAAGAAATAAAGCCAGGTATTGAACTCATAAGCCCAGACAATTTCTGGTGTTTTCCAGGAACTGGCTTCCCCCATGCCACTCTTACTGCTAGTTCCCAAAGCCAAGTCTGGTAACCTCTATGCACTGGGAGAGGACTTCTAACAGGGCAGAACTCTCTTCCTGTCTCCACTTAACTAATGCCAGATTCACTAATCTGTAAAACACCCATGTCACTCCTTTACTTGATGACATGCTGAGTTCAAAATGAGGCTAGACATTTGAGCTATCTCCTTGAAAGCAAGGCCTCCCCTGTACTCAAGTTAGAAAGTCAATCCATTCTTACCTTGAGACGGACTCAGAATTCCTAGAACCTGTTTTTTTAACCCACAATTCTACACTTGAGCCAGACCAGTTCCTTCTTTTCTTTCTGTAATGTCTAGCCCTTGCCAATTATTAGCCCCAGTTTTCTGCTACTGCTATTTACATAATTCAAACCTCTGTCACAGTCATTAGTGCATCAATTTATGATTTACAAATAAAAATTCATAAATGAAGAGTTTTTTTTTTTTTTTGGCCAGTCCTGGGGCTTGAACTCAGGGCTTGGGCAGTGTCCCTGAGCTTCTTTTGCCCAAGGTTAGAACTCTACCACTTGAGCCACAGCACCACTTCTGGCCTTTTCTGTGTATGTAGTACTGAGGAATCAAATCAGGGCTTCATGCATGCTACGCAAGCACTCTACCACTAACCAGCCCATAAATGAAAACTTCTGCAGTCCCATTTGATAGAGAACTTCTCACTTTGCCTAGCTCAGACCTGAGAAGTGTGCTTGTGAGATGACTGGCATTTGAACTTTTCTGTAGCTTCTCCTTGCTCTAAAGATAAAAATTTAAATCCTTATCTATCTCACAAAGCCTTCAACAGCCTGCTCTAGCTTCTCTGTATCTGACCTCTCTGGCCTTGGTATTGTCCTACAGCAAACTGCTTTCTCATCATGGCACTTGCTGTTTCCTTTGCATGAACTCACTCCTTGCACATCTTACCTGGCTTGTTGCTCTACTTCATTCCATCTTTCCTGAAGACTTGACTAGACTGAACCCCGTTACATGGTCCCAGAGCACTAACTCTGACACACAGTCTCAATACCTACTCTCATTTATAACCATCCACCTAAATGTATGAACTGTATAAGTCTTACTCTGCTCCTCGGAGACTACATTTCACATCTGTCCCATTCTCTGGCAGTGCTTAATAGTACTTTCGTTGGCTCCAGCAAGCAAATATGATTATGTGATTGGATAATAATCAGAATATTAGGGCACAATTATAACCTTCTGACTTAGGTATGGTTTTCAAACCTATACACTGGGAATTCCCTTTGCTAGTATATTCATTGCAGTAGTTAAAAGTGGTTTTGTAGCCAAGACTACTTGGATTCACTCTTCCTTTTACCAACTGTGTATGCATAGTTAAGTATTTAATTTAGCCATGGAAGAAATCCCACTTCCGTGGGCAAATCTTCCTACAGGAGGAGGATCACAAGTTTGAGGATAACCTGGGCAACAAAGCAAGACCCTATTTCAAAGAAAAATAATTTAACCTCCTTGGACCAAAATTTCCTTGTGTATAAAATGAATTAAAATGACCTATATTTCATAATATTGCTGTGAAAATGAAATAAAGCAATCCATGAAGAGCACTGAGGCTGAACATGAAGTAAATAATCCATTGTTGAAGAAACAAACAACCAAAATCACCCACATGACAATTTTTTTTTTCAAGGGCTCTAGAACTTTTCCTAACTTTGCAAAACATGGATATATACACCACATAGCAACTGACCATTTTACAATGTGAGCTAAATTCCCAAGTGGCCTGTTGCCCCACTGCTGACCATACACTTCTGCCTTGCAGACCTCTCAAGGGAGGTTAACTGCGGCTCCAGCAGCAGGAGCTGCAAGCCACCCGCTAGAGAAGGCAACTCAGACATGAGTGTGGATCACCTTCAGTTAAAGGATGGGCCCAAGGGCTAGTTCAAGGGTCACAAGGAAAGGCCACACAAAGGCATGCACTGGAGGATCCTCTAAAGTGGTCAGAAGACTGAAGATGTAGGGATGAGGAAGAAGAAGGAAGGTTTAAAATTATATGTATCATTTGATCCATTAACGAACCTAGGGGTTATTCAGTGTAGTAAGAAAGAAAACCACCACTTAGAAGGCCCTCTTGGTAAAATTTGCAACGTAAGGCTTAATACTCTTTTCTGTACTTCAGTATTCTCATCTCCTTGACAGTTACCCATGGCCTTTAACTGCTTCCTTCTGTGGAAATGCTTCATCCTGCCGGCTCTAAATTCTCAGCTTATGTTTCACTGGAAAAACTTTCCCTGACAATTTAGAGCAGGCCTCTATCTCTTCAGACAATTCTCTCCTACCGTTCTCATTAGTTATTTGTGTTTAGGCTATCTCCTTCCCTATATAAGTTCCAGGAGGACACAGAACAGTACCTGATATAAGGAAGGCTCTTGAAAGAATTTGACAAAGACCCCTGGAATCAGACTGGCTGAGTTCAAATTCCCACCCTATTACTTGGGTAGGTATGTGACCTTGGGCAACTTACTCTGTCTCAATATTTTCATATGTAAAATGGAGATAAGAGTAGCAGTTTAAGGATCAAAGAGTTAGTATAAAGTCCTTAAAAATGTATCTGGCTCAGTGCATGTACACGGCACATAATGCCTGTTACATACTTATTTCTATTTTTACTGTCAATGGGATACACTGGACACTGCTTCCAATCTCTGTTGCTCTTGAGCAACCTATCACCTCTTGCAATACATGTATTAAGTACTTACTGTGTTTCAGGAAAAGTACTGGATAAACTATTAATTCCATTTATCATTCATTCACATAGTAATCATATATTCAGTTATATACATGGATAGCTATTATTTAGTGGGTACTATCTAGGTATTAGGTGTTTATTAGTGAATAAAAGTCACAACTAAAAAAAAGTCACAACTAAAAGAAAAAACCCTCAGAAGCAAAAAAACAAAATGTTTACAATTACTTTCATTTCAGGAAAAACAGAGAGACACAAGATATCCTGCCTTAAGTCACTAAACAGAAAGTGGAGGGCTGAGATCTGAAGGCAGGCTACACCAAAGTAGCTCTATACCCTTCTATACCACTCAATATCCCCATCTAGATTTCACCAAATCAAAACCTGCATTTTAACCAGAGTCCCTGGTCATATGTATATGACTGAAGAGCATTAAAAGGAGACCAGTGAGTTAGGCTCCAGTGGCTCACACCTGTAATCCTAGCTACTCAGAAGGCTGAGATCTGAAGATTGCGGTTCAAAGCCAGCCTGGGTAGGAAAGTCCTGAGACTCTTATCTCCAAAAACCACTCAGAAAACTGGAAGTGGTGCTGTGGCTCAAGTGGTAGAGCACTAGCCTTGAGCTGAAGAGCTGAGGGACAGCGCCCAGGCCCAGAGTTCAAGCACCATGACCGACTTAAAAAAAAAAACAACAAAAAAAGCAAGACCAGTAGGCCTGGGAAGTAGCTCAGTGTAGAGCACGTGTCAGGTATATGCAATGTCCAGTACTTAAAAAAAAAGAACATCAAACAACCTAGATTAAAACCTTATTATAAATATTAGAGAAATTATTCAGCTGAGTGATCCATATTTTTCCCACTCAATCATCTGCCAATGGTATACAGAGTATCTACTGTCATGTACACTAAACCATCATTGCATTCTTGGGATAAATCCCACTAGGTTATGTTTTACTTTTTACCTTTGCTGGTACTAGTAACTGAACTCAGGGCTTTATAGTTATTCCAGCTGCCTGCTTGCTTGGCCTTCTACCACTTACGCCATACTTCCAAGCCTATTTCTTTGCTAGTTATTCTGGTAATTGACTCTGGTGAACTTTTCTACATGGGTTGGCTTTGAACCATGATCCTCCAGATGTTAGCCTACTTGTTCTATGCTACTCAGAATTTATAATTGTTTTGAAGTCAGTCAAGGTTAATTTGATAGAATTATCTCAGTAGAAACATATTCTTTTTAATCAATGTGTTTACAGACAATGTTGTGTTGTTCATAGTATTCCCAGATAGATATTTAAGGTCAGTAGTGATGTCAAAATTTTATTTCTGGGGCTGGGAAGGTGGCTCAGGGGTAGAGTGCTTGCCTTGCATGCATGAGGCCCTGGGTTCAATTCCTCAGCACCACATAAGCAGGGGAAAAAAAAAGCCGGAAATGGTGCTGTGGCTCAAGTGGTAGAGTGCTAGCCTTGAGCTGAAGAGATGAGGAATAGCGCCCAGGCCCAGAGTTCAGGCCCACAGCCGGACCCCCCCCCCAAAAAATATTTTTTTCTGATTTTATTAATGAACAATATGGCCAAGTGTAACTAAAGGTTTTTTGCTTTTATTGAACATAGCAAAATACAAATTTTTAATTTGCTAAATTTTGACTTTGTATTTCTTTCTACTCAAACTTGTATTTTCTTATTTCTGCTTGCTCTCAGCTTATCTTTTCTTTTTCCTTAGAATAAAATGTTGTGGTACTGACTAAAAAAAATTCTTAAAACCAATGCTTTACCTATTCTCTTATTTTGTTGACATTATTAGTTTTTTTGGTGCTGGTCCTGGGGCTTGAACTTCAGCTTTGTCTTTGAGCCTTTTTTGCTCAAGTTTAGTGAGCCACAGGTCTTCCACATCCTGCCTTTTGGTGGTTATAATTGGAGATAAGGGTTTCATGAACTTTCCTGCCCAGGCTGGCTTTGAACCATGATCCTCAGATCTCAGCCTCCTGAGTAGCTGGGATTATAGGTGTGAGTCACCAGTGCTTAGTTTGCATTCTTATTTTGGTATGTTGTGTTTAATTCCCTTCATTAATCTCACAGTGCTTTCTCATTCCTTATCAGACTTACTGCTTATTCAGAATGTATTAATTCTACTTACTTGTAACTTCCCAAGATTTCTTCTGTTATTAACTTTTAGTATAATTAACTTCTGGTATTATACAAGAATATAGTTTGTAGTCATAGGATTTCCATCCTTTTTATATTTTTAGAGGCTCAGAGCACTGAGGACTTTGTAGCTTGATTGTATTAGGTACACCCTCCACATTCTTGCTCTTCTGCCTAGTTGCTGTATTTATTCTTTAAAGTAGACAACTAAAGTCTTCAAGTATCTTCATGTATAATCACTAAGCTGTCAATTTCTTCTTTTGGTGTCTTTTCTTTTGGTACCAATCCTGGGGCTTGAATTAAAGACTTGCGTGTATCCCTAGGCTTTTTCACTCACAGCTAGCACTCTGATGCCTGAGTTGGCATCAAATCATGACCCTCCGATCTCTACCTCCCACTCAGCTAGCATTACAAGCATGAGTCACCAGCTTCATGTTGTTTGGGGCTCTGCTGTAAGATACATGTAGCTTCAAAATTGCTCTTCTTCTTACTAATCCATTTGGGATTATAAGATGTCCTCCTTGGTCTCTAATAATAAACTGTAATAAAGATTATTTTTTTCTGATATTAGTGTAGCTTTGCCATTTTTTTTTCTGTTCCCATCTTGCTTTGAACTTAGGGCCTCAAACATGCTTAGTTTTTTTTCCCTGGCCTTCTACCACTTGAGCCATGCCTCCAGCCTAGCTGTTCACTAGACAATCTGGAGAGTCTTTTGGATATTTTTGCCTATCTATCTTCAAACCACAGTCCTCTAGATCTCTATCTTCTAACTAAAAGCCTGAGGCACCCACGCCCAACTCCAGTTGTCTTTTGAGAAGGTCATGGCATATATTTGTATGTATCTTTTCCATCCTTTAACTTTCAATCTATTTCTGTGGTGTATTGTGATTTTTTTGAAAAATCCATTCTCTAACTCTTGCCTTTTGATCAGTGTTTTTTTACATTTAGTTTTAGTGTAACTATAAGAAATATTAGGAGGAGGCAACAATGCTTGATAAGAAATGCACTCATTACCTTGCCCATGTAATTGTAATCCCTCTGTACAGTATTTTCACAATTAAAAAATATTACTATCAGCAATGCAATTTTATGTCATGTTATTGATAAGGTATGATTTATATCTGCTACCTGGCTATTTCAATATGCCATTGTATCTTTTGGGCTCTTCTTCCATTACTGCCTTCTTTCCTGTAAAAATAGCTATTTTCCAGCATTTTTTTCTTTTACTTACTTTACTAATTATTTTCTTAGCAGCTGTCCTGTGTATTATTTTAATTAACACTTCAAATAACCTAGCTTGAGCCAGGCACCAGTGGCTCATGCCTGTGATCCTAGCTACTTATGAGGATGAGATCTGAAGATCATGGTTCAAAGCCAGCCCCGGCAGGGAAGTTTGTACAAGGAAGTTTGTACGACTCTTGTCTTAAAAAAACCACCAAAGGGGCTGGGAAGGTGGCTCAGTGGTAGAGTGCTTGCCTTGCATGCATGAGGCCCTGGGTTCGATTCCTCAGCACCACATAAGCAAAAAGAAAAAAGCCGGAAGTGGCGCTGTGGCTCAAGTGGTAGAGCGCTAGCCTAGAGCTGAGGGACGGCGCCCAGGCCCAGAGTTCAGGCCCCACAACTGGACCCAAAAAACCAAAAAACAAAAAAAAAACACCAAAAAAGCCAGAAATGGAACTGTGGCTCAAGTGGAAGAACTCTAGTCTTGAGTGAAAAAAAGCTCAGAGACAGTGCCCAGGCACTGGGATTCAAGACCTAGAACCAGCAATATTATTATTAGTAATAATAACATTAATAACCTAGTTTGAATTAAAGCCAATTAAATTTGTATAAGACTTGAAACTATAAAAACTATCAGAAAGAGGCTGGGGGCTTAGCACAGCGGAAGGGCGCCCGCCCGGTGCGCGCAAGGCCTTGGGTTGGGTCCTTAGCCCTGGGGGGAAAAAAAAGGTACAAAAATACTATCAGAAAAAAACCTAAAAGAAACACTTCAAGACAACAGTAGAGGTTTTTTTTTTTTTTTTGGATAAGGCACCCAAAAGCCCATATAACCAAAGTACAGACAAACAGAATTATAACTCAGAAGTTTCTGCACAATAAAGAAACCAAACAAAGGCAAAAAGATAGCTTGAAAATGGGAGAAAATACTATAAATTCTTCTCTGATAAGGGATTAATATCCAGAAGACGCAAGAATGAAACAGAAAAACTAGCAAGAACAACAATGTCACGAAAATGTCCCACATACTATCCAATTAAAATGGGTGAAGAGCTTACATTTCTAAAAAGATGTCAGAAAAATGGGCAATAATGATATGAAGTCAATGTATATCACTTTATCATCAGGAAAATGCAAATCAAAACCAAGAAAAATGGGCAATAATGATATGAAGTCAATGTACATAATTTTATCATCAGGAAAATGCAAATCAAAACCAAAATGACGCATCATCTCCAGTGTGAATGACTACAAAGGGGGGGGATAGCAAAAAATGGTGAGTATACAGAGAAATATTATACACTGGATGAGAATATAAATTAGTGGAGTCATTATGAAACAGATTGAAGAGGCCTCAAAACACAGAGAGTTACTGTTATCTCAATACTTGGTATAGAGGAAGAAAATAAAATACATGCAACTGTCATGGTCACATTCCCATGTTTACTGTCAAGAGCCCAGATATAGAAGCATCTGTAGTGTCCACTAATATATGAATGAATGTGGTGTATACACAAAATGAAATATTATTCAATCATAGAATGAAATTCTGTCATTTGTAGGATCACAGATAGAACTGGAGGATGCTATATTAAGCAAAATAAGCTAGAAAAAATACTGAATATTTTCCTTCATATATAGAAACTTAAAAAAAAGATTATTTCATAGACCCAGAGAGAAGAATAATAGCCACTAGAGGTTAGAAAGGTTAAGGGAGAATAAAGGAAGGATGTATGGCAGGTTTGCAGAAAAGTTTCTGCAAAATTTCATTCAGAAAAATATGCATTTATGACTTGTTAAAGATAAAACTTAATTTCCATAGTACACAAAAACTCTGCAGGATACAGTGGCTCATTCTGAAACCTCAGCTACTAGGGAACTAGTAATTGGGAGGATCTTGGTTCAAAGGCAGCCTCAGCAAAAGCTGGTGAAACTTCCTTCTAACCAATAAGCTGGGAGTGGTGGTACATACTTGTGATCCAATCCCAGCTATGTGGGGAGTGTAAATAGGAGGATCACTCTGCAGGCCCGAACAGGCAAAAATTCCAGATGTCATTTGAAAAATAAATGAAAAGCAAAAGGGCTGGGGGCGATGACTTGTGTGGAAGTGCCTGCATAGCAAGCTGAGGACCCAAACTCCAACCCCTGTACCATTAAACAACAAACTAACTTTACTTTGCTACAATTCTATTTGTACACATTTTCCCCAAAGGTAGACGCACAGTTTGTTGCTTCTTTGTCTCCTAATTTTGTTGAAAACTGTACAACATAAATTGCATATTTAGCACCTCTGATCAGACTTACTTGTCCTTGTCTGATTAGTGACTTCCCTGAACTAACAAATAATACCTATATTCTTTGTCCTTAAGTGTGGTCAGCCAAGTCCCTGCTTGGTTAGCTTAGTAATCAGCTAACTGCTAGACATTTTCTTAAAATCGTCCAAGCAGTCAGTTGTAGGTCTTTGGTGAGTTTGCCTTGCCCTTCACTTGGCTGAAGGTCAGCCACAGGCAAGAGACAGGTCCTTTTTTTCAAGCCCTTCTGATGTATGTTTACAGGCCTGAAGACGCACATGGCTTTCTAAATTACCAGAAATATATTGGTGCTCTTTATAACCCCAATTGACATTTCATTCCCTAGTGTTTCCTATTTAGATTTTTAGTCAGCTTCTGGTTAAGCTCCAAATGGTATGCTGGAGCTCAGGAAACTGTCAGTTAACTGCCGATTTTTTTTTTGTTTATTTGTATCTGTTTTCATTTGTTCAGTTTATGCATTTTTGTTTTTAGACAAACATCCTTGGTACAGAACATAAAATGAGCTCTGAATTAGCTCAAAGACAAGTTTTAAAATTTTGAGTTTTAGGGGAGCTAGGAGATAGTTCACGACTCAGTTGTCTGAGTATAGGATTCTGGGCAGGATCCAAGTCTATTCTATCTCCTCTGCTAGCCACCCTGTTGTTTCTTACAGCTATCATAGTGTGAGACTGTGGATTTCATAGTTACTGTGGAACTGAAGAAGGAAGGCTGAAACAGAGTGAGTTAGAATTCTACACAGTTCTCTGTACTTAAGAGATGTAACTATTTTTCACAAACACTCTTCAGATCTTGCAAGCCTTCGGTTAATTTCAAAAATTTCAAAATGTTGATTTTAACAATTCTTGCCAGTGTTTTCATTGCTTTTACAGAAGGGCTTATTTTAGGAGGTCCTTATTCTCTGCCAATGGTGTGTATTAAAAGCATTTTAATGAAGGTTAACGCTATCAGATTATTATTTTCAACATTACGTATAAGTTAACGTAGAAAGGGGAGATGCACTCTTCTAAATGCAAGTAGGGAGCACAGCAGAAGCTGTTGGCAGCAGAAGAATCAGGGGTCATTTAGATTTGGAGATGCTACTGAGATGACATAGGAGGAACAGTTGCCATGACTTGGCCTGGATATGAGGTTGGTAAGGGGGTGACACCATGTTTCCTTTCCTGCAGAACAGGATGGATGGGTGGCACTAGTTCTGAGAAAAATTTTGGAAGAATGCCAGGCCTGAGAATAAGGAATGTACAATTGGGATTACAGAGAGCTCAAAGAAGATACTAAGGAAGAATCTCTCTGAATTTTGGGGAAATGGTTTGTAACTCAAAATTCTGTATCTTCTCAATGCAAATAAATTAGGATTTAAAAGCAATACATATATACTAATTATCAATAACTCCAAGTAAACCAGGAATCAGAAATACAATCTCTAGAATTATGAGAACTATGTAAAAATGCCTAAAACTACTCATTGCTTGCATGCAAGTGAATTAGTTCTCCCCAAAGGAGCTTCAAAGATAAGTTATAATAAGATAAAATAAAGATAAATCTTCCCAAGTTTAGAAGAACTGTTGCATTCACACACATCACCTTAATGTTCTCATAGATGTGTGTGAAAGCAACTCAAATCCATTGGATTCCTTGGTTCTCCATTCACTCCATAAATACTCCAGGGCCTCATAGTTGACAGCACTTGATCAGTCCTAGGGGAAGCAGCTTGGAACAGGTCAGACTAGGTCCCTAAAATAAGTATGCCTTAGCTCGAATGCTGACTTGTCTATACATTGTGCTATATTTTTTAGTTCTGTAATCATTTTCGTTAGTACTTTTGGCATATGAATGTCACTTGTATAACTGCTTTCTCGGTTTCTGGAACCAGGAGAGGAGAAATTTGTAAGACAAACTGCCGAAGGGACAGGGGAGCTAAAGATGGTCCTTCTAATTTCTAGTAATATTACAAGTTTCTTTTCTATTTAAACAGTGTTTCCACTGGGAAACACTTCAAATATAAGTCTGTTGTGGTTTTTAGTTCATTTGCTGATTTCTGTTTCAAAAACTTGAACACCTAATGGGCAATACTTAGAAAAGAAAGTTGAAAGAATTCTCTTATCTCAGTTTTGCTTCTTCATACTGTGCAGTTTCACTATGTCCAGAAGAAACAAGTCAACATACCTGAGCAAGAGACTCAAAGATCACTTACCACAACCATATGCAAATAGATGTAGTTGGCTGGTAACACCCAGAGCAGCACAGACTGAAATAGGTATGTTAAACACCTTTTTTCTCCTAATTTGCTTTGAGTGCTTTTCTAAAGGAAAAGGTCAGGAAAATGTTTAAAGTACAATATAATGACAATAGTCACTGTGTCATTTTCTATGCACACTTAAATGGATCAGACAGCCTGCTGAGTACTTTATATGATTTATATTACATAATCCTCACAACATCCCTGTGGTAGGGGTATTCTTAATCCTGGTGTAAAAATGAGGAGAGAGGCACTGTTAGGTTAAGTAACTTGCTCAAGATCACAGATGACAAAGGTGGCTCTCATGTTAAAAGATTAACCAGATTGACTCCAGGTCTTGGGATTCCTAGCCAGCCTGCCAGAATGTCACTGGTCACAGGGCTTCATTCCTTCCTCAGTAAGTACTTAGTTAGGGTCCAGCTATGTTTCACCTCCAAGAAGTGTGCATAATAACCTAAGAATTCAGAACTCATAGAACAGACCCAGTTTCTCTTTCCTTGAAGATACTTGTCTGCTTTAAGCTATTTAAGTATTACTGTATATACAGTACCACATAAAATTTACCATTGGTCTAATAAATCCCAATTACCCTAAATTATGGTATGTAAAAAATTGTATTTGACAATGTTAGTTGGGTATAGGACCCAAATATATTCAAATGAGGCACAAAATCAGTCAAGTATTTTTGAGGAATGGTAAGATGCCAATCCACACTCTCTTCCTCCCTCCAGTCTAAATGGAACCACTTCAAAGGCAATAAAGAAAAAAGAACTTTACATGCTAATACATGCAAACTAACAGAAAATATTCTTTCCAGGCTAAGCTTTTATTCACTTTTATTTTAGTTAGCATATTCCTGTTCTCTTATGTTTCAGATAAACAGCCAACAAATTGCCTTATCTATGTCTATGCTATCAGTAATGACATGGTCCTATCTTTGCAAACCACTGGTTAATTAATTTGTAGCCTCATCTTCTGGCAGCCAGCCTAAGCAAGAGCAAAAAAATAATTGACACTAGACAAAAAATTTCACTCTTTTTGAGGGAGGATTGGGTGGAAAGTGGGAGAAAAACGAGGTAAGGGTTAACAATGGTCGACAAGGACTGTACTCATTACCTTACATATGTAACTATAACCCCTGTATATCACCTTAATAATAAAATTAAATTTAAAAAAATTTCACTCTTTTTTGAGATATCTTATCATCAGACTTGTCATTTTTCTTTGAATGAGTTGAGTTGTAGAATACTTATAAATCAGATTAAGGTAATTAGAAAGTAATAATGTTTCTACTCTTTAGTATATCATGAATATTCAACTGTAAACTAAAAAAGAAAACTAGAAAATTGATTAAAGGCACAAATCTGAAGAATGTAAAATCATGCATAAAGAAAAGTATCAAGGTGTATTCTAGGGAGGCTTTCATCACACTATGATCTAAGTTTAATCTGTCAACAAATATTTACCTAGAACCTACCAGAGTCCCTTACTTTCCTATACAAAATTAGACATGAGAAATCAAACAGGAGATTATTGAGATTCACATTCCCGTGTCCAACTATAAAATTTCTAATTAGATCTCACCTCTGAGACCTTTGTCAGGGGATATATTTCTTTGGTTTTGTTTTTTGTCGGTTCGGTCATGGGGCCTGAACTCTGAGCCTGGGCACTGTCCCTCAGCTCTTCAGCTCAAGGCTAGCGCTCTACCACTTGAGCCACAGCGCCACTTCTGGCTTTTTTTTTTGCTTATGTGGTGCTGAGGAATCGAACCCAGGGCCTCATGCATGCAAGGCAAGCACTCTACCACTGAGCCACCTTCCCAGCCCCAGGGAATATATTTCTAACACTACAAAAATAAAGACAAGCTGGGCACCTGTGGTTCACGCCTGTAATCCTAGCAACTCAGGAGGCTGAGATCTGGGGATCATGGTTCAAAGCCATCCTGGACAGGAAAAGTCCGTGATACTCTTATCTCCAATAAACCACTTAGAAAACCGGAAGTGATGTTGTGGCTCAAGTGGTAGAGTGCTAGCCCTGAGCTGAAGAGCTGAGGGACAGAGCCCAGGCCCAGAGTTCAAGCCCAAGAAAGACAACAACAACAACAAAAAGTACACACAAAAATCTTTTGACCAGTGTTAAGTATACCTGTCATCTCTGTCATCAAACTGAGGTCATGTCACATGCCTAATGACATTTAAATTTAAATGCCTGATGACAATTGATTAGTGTTGAGCCAAAAATCATCCCTGAAAACATCTCAGAAGAAGCCTGACCAGTTAAGTCCCACACACCAGGTTATATCAGAGATGCTTAAAATAAATGGTTATTTCTACCAGGTGAGTACTTGAATTACATTTTAGGGGCCTT
Source organism: Dipodomys ordii (assembly GCF_000151885.1). Lineage (NCBI taxonomy): Eukaryota > Metazoa > Chordata > Mammalia > Rodentia > Heteromyidae > Dipodomys > Dipodomys ordii. The sequence continues at coordinate 18,855,189 of NW_012267228.1, forward strand.
CCTGTATAAAACATAAAATACTCATGTAATTAAATTCCAGAATCTCAGAACAACAAGATGTTTTATACTTAAAAGAAATTTGCAGGAATTGAGACCAAATAAGAAAAATGAAGCCAATTTCATAATACTGTGATGGTTTCTCTGTTCAAAATATTCATTCAGCATGAAGATAGAGCTGTGAGAAAATACTTCCTTTATTAAGTTTACATTTCAGTAGATTCATATATATCCTCCTTTAAGCACATTTCAAAATCAAATACACCAAATGACTGGTAAGATTAACTATACTATTTTTCTTTCTTGCCAGTGTATTATTTCTATGTTACCAGCATTTAAGATGTAACCCCATGGTATATAGTTCAGATGTTTGTTTCTTATCATCAATATCAAGACATTAGTTTGCACTGTCAACTCATCTTTAAAGTAAGTCAAATGTGCTACCATTTAAGCATGTGGCAAGGGAAAAATAGGGACAAATGAAAAAAAAGAAAACTAATGGCATAGAATGCCATGTCCCCAGCCAGATGAACACACAAAATCTCACTGTAAGTGCAGTTCAAATTTACAATGCAGTCTGTTCTGAGACATACTGAAGCAAGAGAAAGGTAGACAGGTAGGCAACTTAGAATCAAAGTTAAGGTGCACTATCTTTCCTGGAATTTCATGGGTGCTTTGTACAAGAGCAGTGAAACTCAAGATAGGGAGGGAGTACATCTTTCAAAAGAATCTAGTAATGGCAATGGTACAGCAGTCTCTAAGGATCAGGCCTTTCTTATGGTGTGAAGGCTGAGGAGGAACTGGCAATCTTTTAGCACTGTAACAGTAGCAATATTCACACTTATCCATCTATCCATCCACTTATTTAGCATGCATCTACAACAAACCAAAAGCTACTGTTTGCCAGCATTATGCTCCTCTCAAGCAGCAGCAATTTTTGCTACCCAGAGTACACTCACAGTATTTATAGACATTTTTAATGGTTATACATGAATCTAGTGGTATGGGCCAGAGAGGCTAGTAATCATCCTATCCTACAACAGTCTCCAACAATGAAGAATTACCTAGTCCCAAATGTCACTAGTGCTAAGATGAAAAATCCTGCATTTATTAATGCAGTCCCACAAGTTTCCAATGCGGAAGACAGTGCTTGAATCATGTCTTCTATTGAGGAAACTGAACAAAAGGGTGTTAAATATCTTGCCCAAGGTTGGAGGGACTTGTTGGAATAGGGACTACTAGAAATCTGATGCTGATGTACAACAAAGTTCCTGCAAAATTCTCAGTGACTTCAAGAACGTAGAGAAGACACATTTAAAAACTGAGTTATCACGACCAACTCCTTTTCCCTTCATTTTCCATCAGAATTCTCTTTCTGCCCTCACAAAGGACTTCTCTCTCATAGTGGTTCCCCATTCAATCTTAATCTCTGGTAAGAGTCTATAGAAAAAAGTATAACTGCCTGCTTTCCTCAATCATTGCTCAGACATTCCCATAAGCATAAATAAAAACATTCTCTGCCCCAATAATCCAGAAACCTGAGCACTTTTTCCCCCCAAAGTGAATCCTCTTCTCCGAAGTAGCCAATCATCAGCACACAGTGCATCTAGTAGGCCAGACTCAATCTTAACTACAAACAAGCAGGAATGAAAAGGCTGTGGGAGGTAGGAGAGGCTCCCAGCTGACAAGCAGTATAAAAAGAAAGGACACAGAGGGTGTTTTCCAGATTTCCCCAGTTCCTGAAGGAATTAGTCTTTGGCCTCTCAGTACAAATATAGCCAGGCAACTCTCTGCAACAAAGTTAGGGTAATTGATTCTGAAACAAAGATGAATATCCTAGCTTTACAAGTGCAAAATTTGTGAATGAACCAACCAGGCAACTTATAATTGCCTTTTGAGTTTTCCGAAAAGTAAATACTATATTAACTAAAACAAGGAAAGAAACTCAACCAGCCATTCCTCCTTGAAATGGGGTTGTTGATGGTGAGGTATCAACTACATTGTCCATTCAGCAGGAACCTGTTTCCTCCCTGTGCTCCCTAGAGAACCATTTGGCACAGGTTCATTTCAATGCCAAGTAAAGAATACCATTTCTGAAGGTCAAGGGCATTTCCTCCTTTCTCCCTTCTTCCTTTCCTCTTTCCTTCTTTTGCTAAGACTATAATGACTTAACATTCCGTTCCTTATTAACCCCCAAATCCTGTTTAGAGATCTGTATACTCAACATGTACTTTCTTGAAGGAGACAAAAACTAGTTTTGCCTTTGAGACTGTAGAGGCAAGGTCTTGCAGAGAAGAAAACAAACAACAACAAAGTAAGGAAAGCTACCCTAGATTTTGTATGGATTAAAGAGTGAATATCCTAGCTTCTCTGATATTCTCAAAGATTACTGGGACCAGAAGCAAACAAAATGATTTTTTTTTTCTGGTCCTAGGCTTGAACTCAGGGCCTGGGTACTGTCCCTGAGCATTTTCAGCTTGAGGCTAGTGCTCTACAGCTTGAGCCATAACTCTGCTTACAAGCTTTCTTGAGATGATTAATTGATGATAAGTCTCATGGTCTTCCTTCTCAGGCTGGCTTGAACCTCAATCCTCAGATCTCAGCCTCCTGAGCACCTAGGATTACAGGCAAGAGCACTGGTGGCTGGCTCAAAATAATTACTCTTTTAAGAAAACTACTGACTAGTCTGAAGGTCAGATTGTATTTTCTAAGTTTCCACAGGTTTCTAAACTACACTTTCAACAATCCTTGACTTGAGAAGAAGGCACAGGAAACAAACTGGATTTTGCCAGTTCTTTAAGTTGAGACAGACTCTTTAGAAAAAAATAACACTCCCAGTTACCAATATATTTTTCTGTTACTTATATAAACTTGTGACCCCCTCCCTCCCCAAACTACACTAAAGCCTTTATGGAAGACACTATGGTTCTTTCTCTTTATACTAAGCCTTAAGTTACCCAGAGTTTACACACAAAAGAGTAAAAATAAGAGTCTTAATACTGAAAAAGAAAATTTGTAAAAACTTTTTAAATGTAGCACTGTTTGTAAAAGTAGAAAAACTGTTGATAGCCTAAATGCCTATTTATAAAGATTGTTTATATCCATAATACAATAAATATGTAGTAATGAGATAAAAATAAAGGCACATTAGTCAGCTATCCTTCTTAAGGCTTCAGCCTTCAGCATCTTATGGCTGAACACAAAAGGCAGGTGCAGACTTAAAACTGGAGAACTAATATATATGATCAGACATAATTAATAAGAACAAGGAATGGGCGGGCGTAAAAAGCAAAAGAAGAATGAAATGGCTCAGGGGAAAAGTGAAGAGTCCCTGCATAGGGACATTATGTAACCTGAAGGGAAGAAGCCAGAGAGTTGAGAGGCTGTGTTAAATAGAACATAGTCCACCAGCCACATGAAGTGGTTTAGCCTTGCCATAAGATGGTAATGGGAAACAATGAAATCATTTAAGCAAAAACAAGACACTAGGAGATGGAAGTTTTGCTTTTCCTGACCCTTCATGTCTTGAATATTTGTCCTTAACTTACAAATAGATTCAGTTGCAAAACTTCAGATAGTACTGACTTTCTTCAACTGAAATTACTTATGTTCAAGCGGTATCATTATGAAAAAAATGATCACTGCCTTAGGTTGATCCACTTTTGACTCATTTTTGTATTCTTGTCAGTGGGTCTGTCTCCCTGCCTGCCTGCCTGCCAGCCATGCTAGGGATCAAACCCAGAGCCTGTTCTATCCCTAAAAGCCTTTAACACAGCCAGAGTAGTATATGCTTTCAATCAAAATTACAGAGAATACTATGTGGATTAATCTAAACAAAAAAGAAACTAAGCTGGGAACTGGTGGCTCACGCCTGTAATCCTAGCTACTCAGGAGGCTGAGATCTGAGGATCTCGGTTCAAAGCCAGCCCGGGCAGGAGAGACTGTGAGACTCCTATCTCCAATAAACCACCAGAAAACCGGAAGTGGTGCTGTAGCTCAAGTGGTAGAGTGCTCGCCTTGAGCTGAAGAGCTGAGGGACAACGCCCAGGCCCAGAGTTGAAGCCCCATGACCGACAAAAAAAAAAAAAAGAAACTAAGTAAGAAACAAGGAACCTGAACAACAACTAAAACACACAAAACTGCCTTAACTACTAATAAAGTAATAACGGAGGCTTACAATGATCTTATAAAAAAGACTTTCATTGGTTGGTGGTGAACCCTACTGGGTTATGAAAGTGTTTGAAGATCTACTGAAAGGTTTATTATTTCTTCCTAAAAATTAATTGTATTTACACATATTCAGACATTTTATATTGTTCCACTGTTCAACATCCTAGTTTAAAAGAACCAATTTCAAAGCCTATGCATTAGTTTTGTACACTTAAGGCTTCATTTATTTTATTGAATTCATGGTCTCAAGCTTGTGCTTGCTAGGCAAGTGCTCTACTACTTGAGCCAATCCGGCAGACCCTCTGAAGGCTTTCTCTCTGTTCTCATCTGTCACCTACCTATATTATCTATATGCAATAGGAGACATTAAAATACAGCAGAATTTAATAAGAATGTTTTTCCTGGAGAATGAGATAGTCAGTAAAGCAGTTACTGAGAGATAGTTAACAATGAGACCAAACAAACCAGAAGAAATAAAGTCTAAAGCACTTAAAACAAAGCAAGAGGGCTGGGAAGGTAGCTCAGTGGTAGAGTTCTTGCCTTGCATGCATGAGGCCCTGGGTTTGATTCCTCAGCACCATATAAGAAGAAAAACCCAGAAGTGGAGCTATGGCTCAAGTGGTAGAGAGCTAGCCTTGAGCTAAAGGGCTGAGGGACAGTGCCCAGGCCCAGAGTTCAGGACCCATGACTGACAAAAACAAAAACAAAGCAAGAGTCCAGAATGCTTTTCTTATCTTCAGGGACTCTTCCTTCTGCCACCCTACTTAATGCCAGACACACTACAAGCAGGTTTCATAAATAAGGATCCACAGCAATAATCTACAAAATGAGACTATGAATTAAAGTACAATTCTGTTTAATCAAGCTTCATGTTTTCTCACAGGCCTTCAGGGTAGTGTGTGTGTGTGGGTAGTGTGTGTGTGTGGGTGTGTGTGTGTGTGTGTGTGTGTGTGTGTGTGTGTGTGTGGGTAGTGTGTGTGTGTGTGTGTGTGTGTGTGCATGAGCACACATACATACTCACATAAGTTACAGCAAGAAGATCTGGTCTCCTAGACCTATTTTCCATACATTCCTTAGCAACTCCCTGAAACAGCACTTTATTCTCACAAGCCTCATATGAGATCACCAAGACACACTTAACAAAATCAATGCACAACTCTTTCATTGCCAGAGGTAGTAATCTTCTCAGTAATATAACACAATGTAAGTATCTTTAAACAATACAAATACGTTAGAACTCACCATTTTTTTAAAAAATAGATTGTAGAGGTTGAAAACAAAAATCAGGTGGCTATTCTACTGTATTTCTCTCTTCATCTGACAGTGCCCAGATACACATACAGCTCTGGCTTTCTAAGGAAAGCCAATTATAGAGGGGCTTCACAGAAAGGATTCTATTATAAGATATTTTCATCAGAAAAATACAAACTTGAGTGATGATGCCAAACGAATCCCTTCCAAGATTTTTGCTCAATGTATTCCCCAAAACTTCCTTAGAATTTGAAATTAAAAAAATTTTCTCTTTTAAAATTGAAGGAAAAACTGTCTCAAAATAGGAGCTGCTGAATTTTATAGAAATTGAGCAATGACTGCTCAAAGTCATCAGCGCTGAGAAACACTAATATATACATTAAGACTTATTTTTCATGTAAAAAAACCCCAAATTATGGCTAATTTACTCATAACTGTTTCAAAATCCTAGATTCCTGCCAAAAGAATAATTAGGCAATTCTCAGTTCCTGTGAGAAGATGGGGAGCAGAAGTCTCTCAATCACCTTTAAATTGCTAATCAATCATTCCATTGACCATATGCAGTATGAAGCCACTGTGCTAGGAAAAGCAGGCTTAAGTAAACTCCTATGTGCCTTCTACCAGTCTTGTCATACAGGTAAGACCACAGTAATATGTTAAGGAAAAATAAAACAAAATGAAATTATAGAAATAAACAGAAAGAAAGATTTGTTTCAGGATTGTGATCTAGGGTGGACTACGGAAAAAGTGAGACCTATCTGAAAAATAAACAGAGCAGAAAGGATTGGAGGTATGGCTCAGGTTGTACAGTATCTACTACCTAGCAAGTGTACCACCAAAAAAAAGTAAGTCATGTCAATCTCTTAGTAGCAATCAGAGCATGCCTCTGTGAATAAAACAGTAAAATTGAGTAATTGCAATTTTCAAAGGAAGCATTCCTTGACAGTCTTTGAATAATGTTGTCTATGTATCCTCAACTTGTATTTATATTTGTCCTCTGGGTGAAACAACTGTCACAAGTAGTTAGTATACATGCCACTTCCTTAATGCTTGAGAAATTTCTAAATTGTTTTTATGTGTCTCACCTAACAGACTCTTAGGGTTTTCTTTATTAACAATTTTCTCCACCATATGTTCTGCAAATTATATATACAACTGATTTTAGATTAATCTTTTCATATCTTAACACACTGTTGTCAGGTCTAAGGCCCAAGCCAATTCACAATTTGTTCCAGAAGAACTTTACTACTGCTGCTATGCCCTAAAACATCAACCAGAAACTGCCTTGCTTTTAAACTGCTTTCTGGAGTATTTTAAAGTGCCTTGCTTTTAAACTGCTTTCTGGAGTATGTGTGATAATATTTGCCAAAAAAAATTAAAGGCTATTGAAGATATCCCTCACAAATGAATGGCAGTTCAACATACACAAATAAGCCATTGAGAACTGACAAATCAGAGTGCCACCTGGGTTTAGGATCAACCATACCATGTCTCATTAACTCTGGCAAGTTAACAATCCAAAGCTTCCATCTTCCCTTTAAAAAGTACCTGGCTTACACTGGTGTTGCAAAGAGCAGGTAAAACAATGCATGTAAAGTTCTTCACTCAGTGTCTAACACATAGCAAATCTTCAAATAACAAGGGCCATACTACTTATTGCTACTACTACTTACTCTCAGGTATTGACTAAGAGGCTTTAATTTTCCAAATTTTTAATTTCTTTTTAAAGCATTTTCTACTTAGGATAGGTATTCAAACTATACAATTATCAAGATATGTCACGTTTTTATAATTCTTAAACATCTGTCAAAACCCTGTATTTAAGGAGCTGCATTTATTTCAGAATTACCAGTGTGTGAGGGGTGGGGTGGGGACCAGAATACTTCTACAAAGATGTACTCCAGGCTTGATAAATATTGTTTTATTTATTGTACTTTAGCCTATCATTGTAAGAATATGATTCATGAATAGACTGCAAACTCATGTAACAGATTATTTTCAGCAACAACCATCATCTTTTAAGAAATTATCTCCCAAACACAAGGTCTTTTTAAGAACTAACCACTGGAAGTGGAGCGGTGGCTCAAGCGGTAGAGCGCTCACCTTGAGCTGAAGAGTGCAGGGACAACGTCCAAGCCCAGAGTTCAAGCCCCACCACTGACCAAAAAACAAACAAACAAAAAAAACCATTGCAGTTGCCAGTCAACAATGGAAAACTCAACAGACACAGGGCATAGAACAGAACTATAGCACACAAAGTCTACAGTGGGCTCTGAATCTGACTGTACTACAGAAGTTCATCAAGGCAGAGAAAAGGCCTAAAAATAATAAAGGAAGAAAATAAATATCCTATTCAAAAGCTGAACAAAGCAGAGTTTATCTTAGGAATCTCTTGCATGCAAGAGAGGGATTTAGACACCTTGTCATTTATTTGTTTATAAGCAGTATTTCAAAACCATTTCTCTCCTCATAGTATGTTGTTATTCAACAGAGGAGGGGAGAGGAAACTACTAACCCTGGAAATAAAGACGAATGTTCTAATAAACTAAAAATAGCAAGGGAGTGGAATGTTATCACAGTGAATACTACTACCTCCCCATCAATAGTTAATAGGTGGTCTAGACTACTGTTATCCTCCTCCAGGACAGTGTTGAAAATTTATCCAAAGACCAATGTAAAAACTTCCAAGTCCTTCTGCCAGCATTTATACCACAGATTTAACAATAACACACACTTTAGAAAGAGAGATGGCTTTTATCTATCAACGCAAGATAGCAATGGATTATTTCAGCAAAGGATATAAAGTAATACACAGAATGATATAGAAGATTCCTTTAAAAAGGTGACACATAACCTAAATTCAGCAGACTGAAAACAAGCCAGAGGAAAGACACGGTAGTGGCAGCAGAAGCAGTGGTCCAGTCAGAAGGAACAGCAGAGATAGGAAAAGAGTTTGGAAGTAGGAAAGATCCTGGAGTGCTAGAGGAACCAGATGCAGGCCATTGCTCATGAAGAGCAGTAGGCACAGGAAAAAAAAAAAGAAAGGTGACATGGCTGGACGGAATGGCAGCCTGTGGACTTTCAGTACCTGACCTCTTCTACAACATTCTTCTCCATTCTGGTCCCACCAGGTCCTCTCTACTTGCTCTTCTGATGCTCACAAGGCTTATACCTTCATGTCCCTCAGAAACACCCCCTACCCCACCCTGCTAAGCCCCATTTTATCTTTCTTCTTTCATACTTACCAACATCTAACAAATATATTTTTAGGGTATTATTTTTTTAGGGGGGGGCAGTTTGAACTCAAGGCCCTGAGCCTCTCTGTGCTCAAGGCTGACATTTTACTACTTGAGCCACAGTGTAGTTCAGGCTTTTTCTGAGTAGTTTATTGGAGATAAGAGTCTCACAAACTTTCCTGCTTGGGCTGGCTTCAAACCGTGGTTCTCAGATCTCAGCCTCCTGAGTAGCTAGAATTACAGGTCTGAGCCACTGGCACCTGGCTTTAGGTTTTTTATTGTTGCCTATCTCCGCCACTAAACTAGATGGTTTATGAAGGCAGTTCTGTTAAACTACAGCAGGACTAAGCACAGAGTAGGTGCTCAGAAAATACGTGGCAGATAAATGAACACAATTTAAAGCCATTAAAAGGTTTTTATCAAGAGAAACAATACATTTTAGACTTTCTAAATACAATTTAAAACCTTACTTCCTCAGTTTATCATTACCTAGAAACTTAGGAATTTCATATTAAGGAGGTAAGCCAGATGTCTAACCAGCCTCCAACTTCTATTTCAGCAACTTCCAATTGAGTTTCCAGTTACCATGGTAACCTTTCAAACTCATCTACCATCACAACACTCCACCCCCACCATAACACCATCAGCATAATCTCCTATGATCACAACCAGACCCATCTCCTGCTATCTAGTATCCGTCTTCCAGGATACAAGGGCTAGGTCCAGGTTCCAAACAGAGATGTCCTTACTCCAGATTGGTTGACTTGCCTTGGCCTCCTCCAAGAAGTTCTCCTGATCTGACCCTTCTTCACTAACCATGCTCCAACTCCATTACACTTCAGGTTGGCATTCCTGTTTTCTGGGCTACCACTCTTGCTACCCAGCCTTTGCTAGGGAGTTTTGATTTTTACTGCCTCAAAAGGATGCATATTTAACTGCCTGCTTGCTTGGTTATCTCCTTGCCTAGATATGGTGAAAGGAAAAAAAAAATCCTTCTCTTGCTTCTCTCAACTGATGATCTTCCAACCCTCTCTTTTACAGGAATGATTGCAAAGAACTAACCATCTTATCCCACAATCCCACATCCTTACTTGAAACTAAATCCACAGGCTGCTTCTACTATACTGAAAGAAAACATCTGATTCTATCCAAAACCAACTGTCTATGGGGGCTCTGACTCTCATCTTTTCTCAAGTCAAGGTACAATTTTTGCCATTATTCATTTTCTCACTCATGAACCATCATTCCTCATTTCTGGATCATTCTCACTGACAAACATACCCTAATCTTAGCCCCCAAAACGAGCTATCCATAATTCCCTCTTCACTTCAGCTCTGGTTCTTACAGCCTCATAACATCTCACAACTCTTCTGATGAAGGTCATTAATAACCACATTGCCAAAACTAGAAATCAATACTCTGGCCTAGCTCTACTCTATTTCACATAGCACCTGACCCAAGTCATCAGTCCTCATGTATCTTCCTTTGTCCTCATCTGTTTTCTCTACCACCTCACAGGAGTTTCCTCTTCCCTCATCTAGCTACCCCTTAGTGAGAATTGGCACAATGCTCAGTCCTTGGTCCTGATTCTTTACTAATACATCTTAGAGGAACAAATCTAGTCCCACTTTGTTTTCTGCAAAGTGATGATGAAGACTGATCCAGAAGCTTCAGCCTAGGTGGTTCCACCAAGTTCCAGATCATACATTCAATGAAACTCCCAACTGCACATGGATGTCTAGTAACTGCAACCAACAGTGCAGCCAAAACTAGGCACTAGTGGTTCATGCTTGCAATTATAGCTACTCCGGAGGCTGAGATCTGTACTAGAGATTCAAAGACATCCTGAACAGAAAAGCTGGAAAGATTCTATCTCTAACCACCACAAAACACCAGATTGGAGGTGTGCCTCAAATGTGAGCAAATATGTAAGCAAGAAAGCCAAGTGAGACCCTAAGGTCCTGAACTCAAGCCCTGAAGCCCTAATACTTGCAAAATACACACACCCATACACATAGTCAAAACCAGAGCTCCTGACACTGCATGCACACACGTGCACGTACACACACACACACACACACAGCCAAAACCAAAGCTCCTGATGCTGCCTGAGTGCATGCACGTGCACCCCCCCCCACCATATACACTCCCAAACCAGAACTCATGACACTAAATCTATCATTCATCAGATCATTAACTGTACCATTCAATTGTTCAAACACCAATACCTAAGTCTTATCTTTGTCCCTCACACACATTTAATTTTTCACGGTCTTTAGAATTCCATTTCCCAAATGCATCCTCAACAGGATGACCTCTTTGCAACTGCCACTTCTCACCTGAGTTAGTCTCTACACCCCTTACAATACACAATAACAACAGTGATTCTCACACAACACAAATTAGAGTAAGCAATTCTCCTTCCAAGTTCACTCTTCCACCCCACACCCTCCTATTACCCTTACATAGACCAATTCCTTATCTGGGCCTCTGAATCTGACTCTCTCAGCCTATTTCCCTCTATACTTCTATATTCCCATCTCTTGAAGACCCCCAAGAGATGACCAATGGTGGTTTCTTTCTCATCATTCTATTCTCAGTTCAAGTATTAAATTTCCAACAAAGTCTTCTCAACTCATTAGTCTACTTTCTTATTTTTATGGCACTTAGTCCTTGGAAATGTGTAAAATATTTCTCACTTCACAAAAGGGCAAAGGCTCTGCCTAACTTCTATCACTCTATCTACAACATCCATCAGGAAACCTAGTACTTTGTGAACAACTCCATAAATGCTCACTGATGAAGTGCCCATTTGGAAGTTAAGACTATGCCTTTTTACTAGTTGGAAGGTATATCTTTAGCCTTTAGACCAAGTGAAATTCAGAGAACTTCACCACGGAAACAACTAGAAGACTGAGAGCAGTAATCACATTGAATAAAGTGCTGAAGGAGAGAAATATATAACTGGGATAACAAATTTCAGACTTTCCTGCTGTTAAATTCCCATGGTAGTTAAGAGTGCCCCATATCCCAGATTAGCTGTGAACTGCCTTAAGTCTATATCCTATAATTAAAGATTTAAAATTGACCCAGAGTGGGATTACAAAGAACTCTAGCTTTTAGGTCCCATAATTCCATGATAAGTAAAACCTTTACAATCACCATGTATCAATTTCTGTAATATATATTTTTTCCATTAAAATAAGACTTTCTATGTAGTTTCCAAAGAAAACAGTAACTTAAATGGAAAAATGCTTACAGTAAAAATGGAAGTAACCAAAAATTGAAAAGGCAATTTTCCAAATTCCCTTATTTGGCAGGAAACCCCAAGACTATCATAGATAGCCATACAAGTAGTGTTTTCATTTATCTGTGATCCATTTTCCAACTCAGAAAGATGACTATTTTTTCGGTGTTCATTTGCCTTTCTTGCAAAAAAGCAGTCTGAAAACCATTCCAGAAAGTAGCCTAAAGATGCACAAGGATAAAGCACAAGCCTTCACAGAGAAAAGTAAATACACTAAGCTTCTCTGCAAGCAAAAGATTGATGGCTGAGAAAATAAGACATATCCCTCCCACTTCTTTATTAATAGAGTACAACAAGGCTTGAAACTTGTGTTCATCTCTACACTCTTTCCTCCAAGTGTGCTGAGGTTTCTCTACTGTCTAGCTCTTGCTAGTAAAATATAACTAGCATTTCATTTTCTATTGCTCCCTTAGTTTTAGAAGTCCACTTCTTTAGAAACAGTGTTTCATTATTGATGTCATTTAAATTGAGCAACCACTGTAGAGTGTTACCATTACTTTATTTACATATATGTTGACTGAGATTCAGTGAAGCCCCGTAATTTTTTCCATCAAATAATTCACTTACTAGAACTGAGATTGGAACATGGATTGAACTCTAGAAATTTCAAATAATGAGTTTTGAATAACAACTGAAGTTGAGTTTTGTAGATTTGCCACAAGGAATATCTTTTCTACGAATTAACCAGATAGAAACACTCTTTGGAAACAATGATTTGTACAATGGTTCTCAAAGACCACAAACAAACTGATCTCTGACAGTCCTATAATGGAATAAGAAAAATAAAGACAATACAAAAGAATCTTTCCTAAAGATGAACTTTTTTGAAAGGACTAACCTCTATATAAAAAATGGCTTTTATTCTTTCATCATCATGAGAATATATATAAAATGCTGTCAACTCACAAAACATTCCTCAACCTTCCTTGCTTGAATATAAAGCCAAAAGCTACTAGCTTCCTCCTCACCCTTTTATTGTAGGAAAAAAATCCTCCTGTTTCTACTGTAGTCCAAGATTATGGAAAACATCTGTAAAACCTGAGAGTTTCTGTTTAAAGATTGTGAATCTAATTGATAATGAACATATTACTTTTTCCTTGCCATATGCTTACATATAAAAGAAAAAAGGCATTTCACGTTCGCAGGGTCTTTATTACAAAGCAGACAGGAACACTAAATCTAGTTCTATGTTTCAAGTGGACAAATTGGAAAAATCACTTTTCTCCTTCCTTTGCTCATTTATAATAATCCCTGCTGTACAATATGAATATAAATGTAACCCTATGCCTTTATCTCAAAAGTAGAGTAACTCCAACTGTTAAGTCTACTAACAGGCTTCTTTTTCTCCCCACAACTTCAATCAAATCAGAGGGGCACATTTATTAGAAATACTGCTATAAACTTTGAATATCAATGTGATTAAAAGCAATCTTGCACTGAAATGCATTCAAATAGTAAGATTTCACTTCTCCCTTTTAAAAGGTTTTTTTCCCCTCCCTTTAATGGTACAAATCCCAGATGGTTGTGTTTGCTAGCTGCTGCAACCTTAGTTTTCATTTAATCTTTCTTTTAAAAGCCAATTACTTCTAATGCAAACTGTATACCTACTTCTCTCAGAAGGAAAGATTTTATAAAATAACTAAATACAACATACAGACTATTACAAAGCACAGCAAAGAAAAGGCTCTGATACCTTAGAAACTTTTTTTTTTTTGGTAAAGGTCGGTATTTCCAGACAAGGATAAGGAAAACAAAGCCTAGAGTGACCTGCTCACACTCATGAAAAGCGGGTGTACACTGTGGAATAGACTTTATACAGCAGAATGGCTACTCATGTGTGCTGCACGGTGAGGAAAATATGAATTTCTAGGCCTCTTATGCACTTTGGAATCTTGGTGAGTTACATTTTTTCGAGCCTCAATTTCTTCATCTGTAAAAATGTAAATGACTGTGATAGCCAGTTCAGAGTTATTGAACATGACATAGCTAATAAAAATAATCACCGAATGAACTCGTCTTAAATACATGGGAATATTAAGATGTGGAGTCTAAAAATATTGCCGTTTTCTTTAGCCAAAATGCAGATTTGCTTTCTGTAATTCTCAGGACCTCCAACAAGGCTTTGGCTTCTCTAAGCCAGCTCAAGTGCAGAAGTTCTGAGGAATTTAAATGAAATCTCCCAGAACATCTTAACTGTTTTCCTAGATATTCACATGCCCTTGTGGATGTTTAAGAGAATTCAAGTACCAACCTCACAGCTCAATAATACGCATATATATATATATATTTATATACATATGTATATACACAGATTTATATCCTTGTATATATCTATGTCCACCCATTCTTGTAACTCAAATCTATTTCTTTTTTTTTATTGGTCGGTCGTAGGGCTTGAACTCTGTCCCTACGTTCTTCAGCTCAAGGCAAGAGCTCTACCACTTGAGCCACAGTGCCACTTCCAGTTTTCTAGTGGTTAATGGAGATAAGAGTCTCACAGACTTTCCTGCCTGGGTTGGCTTTGAACCTTGATCCTCAGATCTCAGCCTCCTGAGCAGCTAGGATTACAGGCATGAGCCACCGGTGCTCGGCTCGATTTCTTTAATTAGGAATACACTCTTGCTTAAGACTAGATTCTCCCCTACAAAATAGGAAATTTAAGCTAGGCACGGTGGCACATACATCTAATCCCAGTTCTCAGGAGGCTGAGGCAGAAGGATCATAAATTCCAGCACAACCTGGAGTATGTACCAATTCTCAGGATTTACCAGGTCAAAATTAGTGTAATCCTACCCACTTGAGAAGGTGACATCAGAATGGTGGTTCAAGACTAGCCCAGGCAAAAAGTTTATGAGATTTTCAACAAAAGTTGGGTGTAGTCTTGACTACCTATCATTCTAGCTATGGCAGGAAGCTGTGCTAGCCAGGACAAAAAGAGAGCTCTTTTTCAAAATATCAAAGTAAATAGGACTAGAGGTATGGTGCCAGGAATAGAGCACTTCCTAGCAAGTACAAAAATCTGGGTACAAACCCACTGCTCCCCACCAAAAAAAAAAGAAATTCTAGAAAATAATATTTAACAGAATAGATTTGCCTTCATCAACCAAGGAACCAATTCATTGGAACAGAAGTTGGTCAACTTCTGTCAAGGGACCAACAGTGTGGCTCCAATACACCTCCCTAACTCTCTTCAGTGTTTAGAGAAAGAGTTGTAGACAGAAAGTAAATGAATGCTTGTGGATCTGTTCCAATAAAACTTTGGGAAACTGACATCTGAACTTCATATAACTTTCACGTGTCATGAAATCTTCCTTTGGAGTTTTTATCCATTCAGCAATGTATATACTTTTTTTGGGGGTGGGGTGGGGAGGTTGAACTATGGGCCTGGGCGCTGTCCCTCAGCTCTTCAGCTCAAGGCAAGTGCTCTACCACTTGAGCCACAGCATCAATTCCAGTTTTCTGGTGGTTAACTGGAGATAAGATTCTCGTGGACATTCCTGCCAGGGCTGGCTTTGAACCACAAGCCTCAGATCTCAACCTCCTGAGTAGCTAGGATTAAAGGTGTGGCTGGCTTTGAACCACAAGCCTCAGATCTCAACCTCCTGAGTAGCTAGGATTAAAGGTGTGATCCACTGGCACCCAGCTATATAGCATATTTTTTTGGGGGGGAGGGTCAGTCATGGGGCTTGAACTCTGGGCCTGGAAGCTATCCCTGTGTTCTTCAGCTCAAGGCAAGCGCTCTACCGCTTGAGTCACAGCACCACTTCTGGTTTTCTAGTGGTTAATTGGAGATAAGAGTCTCATGGTCTTTTCTATCCGGGCTGGCTTTGAACCGTGATCCTCAGATCTCAGCCTCCTCAGTAGCTAGGATTACAGGCGTGAGCCACCAGTGCCTGGCTTATACAGCATTGTTAACTAGACTACAGGTAGCGTTTGACCAAGGGTGGCGCAAGTGGGGAAAGAGACCTGGTGCAGGAGTAGTGGCTTGAGACCTAGAGGCCCTTCTTTCATGGGTTAGTATAGCTTTCAAGGGAGTATGCAGTCACTGCAGCCCTGAAGCTCACTAAAGGTGTCTCTCTAGTGAGAACACCAGCAGCCAAATCACACAAGTGCTTTGCAAGTATGCATTCATGTTCAACATGCTTCCAGGTGATTGAGAAAGGGAATTTACTTTTCACTGATCCCTGTATAAAGCCTGTTCTAGAGTCCCCCTTGCCATGTGAACAGCTAGGTCTGAAATCGCAGTCCTGGCAAGCCTCAAAGACACAGCATACATAAAAGGACACAAGTGGAAGTCTATACAAACAGGAAAAAAAAGGAAACCAGAAGAAATGCTACAATCTTTGCAATACATTCAAAATAATTCACTGTGGGGCAGAAATGAAGCAAGATTGGGCTATGACTCATTAGTCACTGAAGCTACTGAAGCTATGTGATGGCTACAAGAAGGTTCATTAAAATACTTTCTTGGCTTTTCTGTTTCCAATTGTTCACATGAAAAAGATGAGGGTAGGGGAAATAGGAGAAATCAAAGAATAAAAAGACTTTTCAGGCAGAGATTTTATGTCTATAATGTAGTATCTTTAACAGTACAAGTCCCACAAATACCTGTTTTCAGTAAACTCTGAACCATTTTTTTTCTCCTAGGAAAGAAAAAGGGTGATGTGTTGACTCAAGCCTGTATTGAGGCTATCCATGTACTGAACCTTTCTGCTTTAAAAAAAATAATTAAAAATTACAACAAAACACCTAACTGCTTATAGTACCCACTGACCTCTTATCCATCTTGCTACAGACTCAGCTATGTCCTCATTATTTTGACTTTTTTTTGTTTGTTTGTTTGTTGTGGGGCTTGAACTCTGGGCCTGGGCACTGTTCCTCAGCTCTTCAGCTCAAGGCTAAGTTAGTGCTCTACCACTTGAGCCACAGCACCACTTCCTCCCCATTATTTTGATAGGGAAATTATCTGTCCCTAAGTGTGGTACCAATCTTAGTTACTACCCTCCTCTCCTACTTAAATATCAAAGGTAACACAAATAGTATACTGTGGCCAGAGAAAAGGGAAGTGCTGAAAAAACAGCCTCTGGCCTCCCCTAGTGCCAAAGGAGAATGTTCCCCTACAACCTCTACACTGTGTGTTAAGTATCTTGTCTTTGTAGAGTAAGAATACTATGGAAAATCCATCATTTGAACCATTCATCCTCTACTGGCTCAATTCAATCATCCTTGTGTCCCAATTCTTTTTTTTTGAGCAAATATTTACTGAGCACAGCAATGTGCAAGAGTGGTACATTCCTTCATCAACAATGCCTCTACCTTTTGGGACAAGCACTGTAGAGAAGCCATAACATAATCCCTATTTTCCAATGGTGACAGACAGGAAGCAGGAAAAGGTCATACAATAGGTAAATTTAAGAGAGGTTAGGCATGGCTTCCTGAAGGAGATAAATTGTATTCCAAGTCAGGTGAATATTCTTCCACGGTAAGTGCCAAACGAATGGTTCTTCATACAATTAATTTATCTACATATTTACTCACAATTTCATCTCTTTTGCAAAAAGAATTAGAATAAGCTGGGTGTAGTGTGACTCATGCCTGTAATCCTAACTACTTGGATGAGTTTGGGAGGGTAGCAGTTCAAGGCCAGCCCAGGCAAAAGTTTTCAAGTCCCCTTCTCAAAAGAAAGTTGAACAGGGTAACGTATGCCTGTCAACCTAGCTACTTTGGGAAGCATATATAGGGGATCCCAGTCCAGGCAAGCCTGCTTGGGCAAAAATTAGTAAACAAAAATCCCACCAAAGAAAAAGTGTTGGAAGCATAGCTCAAGTGGTGTGTACCTACCTAGCAAGACCAAGGCTCTGTGTTCAACTCCAGTACCACAAAAAGGAAAAAAAAATCCCCTCAAAACAAAAAGCTACCACTTCTATTCAATCAAGCATAGCTCCAGCTTGGTTATCTAGTAGCTATAGCATCCTCTCTCTCTCTCTTTTTTTTTTTTGCCAGTCATGGGGCCTGAACTCTGGGCCTGGGCGCTGTCCCTCAGCTCCTCAGCTCAAGGCTAGCGCTCTACCACTGGAGCCACAGCGCCACTTCCGGCTTTTTCTG
>NW_012267228.1:18876359-18892112 GCF_000151885.1 Dipodomys ordii
TGCGGCCGCTCGCATCCCCAGGCCGGGCCTGGCGGCCCCGCTCCTTCCTTCCGTCCGCGCGTCCGTCCCAGCGGCGGCGCCCGGCCGGCTCCCTTAAGCGGAGGCGCCTCCCGCCGCCTCCTCCCCCTCGCCGGTCCCTCCCTCTCTGCTCGCTCCGGCGAAGTTTGCTCGTCAAGCCCCCGGAGAGCAGCCGGGGAGAAGTCAGAAACGCAGCCTGCCACCTACGGAGCAGCCGGCCGACCTCGGTGCACCGACGCGTGTCGTCGCCGGGCCCCCCTCCGGGGCTCAGGGCCCCGGGTGGAGCTCGCGCGCCCGCCGCATCGCTCTGGGCGGCGGGCGGCCACACGGTTGTCAGAAGCATGAATGGGAAGCCGCGGCGGAGCGGACGCCCGGCACGCAGGGAACCGCAGGCAGGTGTGGAAGTGCCGCCAGGTGCCAGCCCAGGTGTCGGCTTAAAGACCCGCGCGGGTGAAGCTACCCACGTGTGCCTCAGAGGCCCACAAGTGGAGGTGACGATTGCTCCCAGAGACTTAAACTTCTTGTCAAACGAAAAAGGGGACCAGGAAATCGGAATGAGAGAGAACAAGGCAAACTCTAACCCATTTACATAGTTTGGATTAAATGCCCAAAATGTCTCTAGTTCCCCTTTCATTGCTTCTGGAAATGATTCATTCAGCCCCCAAATACAAATCTCGCAGTTTTAAAATCTGACTCATTTTTAACTTGAGTTATTATCGTCTCCCCCCTCCCACCCCCCACTTGTCTCTCCCGTTGTCTTTTCTTAGGTACGGTGAGGAGAATGTACATTATTCCTAGAAAACATGTTTGTAAGATATTGACTTTGGTCGTATTTTGCTCATTAAATTGGACATTGGCCTACGAAAGTTACCACCCTTCTCCCATAGCTACGTGTGCACAGCTGAGGCTGAGGATAGTAAGATAAAAGGCTGCTTAATGAACTAAAGCTTTCAAAGTATTTGAAACATCAAGCACTTCCACTGTGTTGCTACTATCACTATTATCTCAGACTTATGTGAAAATTTGAAGCCTGAAACAAAAACTGATTCTGATCCTCTTACATGCTTCAATAATATATTATCATTCTTGTAACCACTCAGGGGTACCTGCCTACAAGTGCTGCTTTCTTCCACTAGACACGTGAGAGGTCTGTTTTCCCCCATTCCTTTCCCTCAGGTCTTCCTTCCTTCTTCCCTCCACCCTCTCTTTCTTTTTATTCAAACATTCAAAAAATTCAAACATCTGGTGGGGCAGAGATGGCTGAATTCTCTGTTGAACAAACTATCCAACTTGCAGAGATATGGTGGAAAAATAAAAATACAAGAATGTTATTATGATCCATATAAAAGCAGGACAGTGAGTTGGAAAGCTCTGTTTTAGGTTCAAATTTTAAAACCTGAGTTAGGGTATGCTGGCTAGCAACCAGCTGCTGCAGAAATCGAGGCAGGAGGATCTCTTGAGCCCCAGAAGGTTGAGACCAGCCTAAGAAATATAGTAAGACCTGGTCTCAAACAAACAATAACTAAAAAGTACTTAAAGTTTACACACACACACACACACACACACACACACACACACACACACACGAGGTGTTTTGGCTTAGAAGATTTAAATCTTAGCGTGTAAATTGTTATCTGGATTGCTTATTACTGAATACGAAAAGTGAAACTATGGGTGCTTCTAGTCCTTACCAAGGAAGGACAGAGTCTTTTTATCCTCTGGCTTTTCATTCAGAGAGCCCACCAACCACAGAATGAAAATGAACCTAAGAAGGATTGTGCAGTATGGAACATGTATAGAGTTTCTAATTTGTTGTCAATCTTTAAATATGGTGTCATAATTATTTTCATAGCATTTGTATCTTATTAAGTAGTCTAGTGATGATTTTAAGGACTAAGGGGGGAATGTATATAGGCTATATCTGTAACTACTGTACTATTTTATAAAAGAGACTTGAACATCTCCAAATTTTGATATCTCAGAGGTCAGGAATCAGTATCTTGGAAGCCCAAGGGATGACTATAACTCAAAATTGGTTGGATTGTAAGGATTAAAACTTTTTAAATCATTTCTACAGCTTTTACTTCCTATATAAGGATATCAATAAGAAAAATCTATGATGAAATATATATTCCCAGCACCTGTGGTTCTACCTACTCAGGAGGCTGAAATTTGAGGACTGCAGTTCAAAGCCAGCCCAGGCATGAAAGCCAGTGAGACTCTTATCTCCAATTAATAAACAAAAAGCCAGAAGTGGCACTGTGGCTCAGTGGAAGAGCACTAGCCTTGAGCAAAAGAACTCAGGGACAGTAACCAGGCCCTGAGTTTAAGCCAAGTACCAATACAAAACAATAGCAAAAAGCCCAAACATTCCTTTAGTGACAGTATAATATAATCTGTGTCCTCAGCACAGACTTAAAATTTTTTCACTCATTTTGAATCATGAGAATATGTATATTATCACATGAAAATAACAATCTCTGCTTCCCTTGATTCATACTGAATTTTGTAATTCCACATGCAAATGGATGAAAATCTGAATTTTAATGGCATTTGGAATGCTCAGTATAGGGCCACAGCAATTTAGAAAGCAAAAAGAACTTGCTTGTTGCGGACAACTCTTCTGATTCCTGAAAGTACAGAGTGAGAATGAAAATCAGGGGAAGAATGGAAAATACAAAGTTTAGTTTACTTCCTCCAGACATTACTTGATTTTTTTAAATGTGAAAATGTTTCACAATTCTCTGACAGGGCTTCCAGTCAATGGGGATTAATAAACATTTTTTTTTAATTCAAAGGTTTTGACTGATATTATAAAGAAACCAGGAGTGCTAAAAATAAGAAAATATTAAGTGCCTCTTGGCAGTATGCTAGTTATTATAGGAAATGATTCATAGTAGCAGCTATCTGTTAAGGTGCTAAGGATATGCCATAGGTACCTTACTGCATTAACTCAATATTCACCATCATTTAAAGTAGAGATTTTATTATTTACAACGACAGATAGGGAAAATGAGGTTGGCTTCTAGAACCAGACTTGTTATTGCTAAGTTCATGTAATAGCTTTTCCACTTACAAGCTATGAAATCTTAGGCACACTACCTGATTTGCCAGGGTTTCAACCTAATCTGTAAAATACAGATAAGGTCAATCTTCCAAAGAGTACAGCAAATCATCCTTTGAAAGCAAAATTTCACACAAATACTTTACATATGATCATAAAATGTCTTACATCATCATGAGCAATTCAGTTCAATCCTTTCTTAGGAAGTTAACTACTAAATTAGAGAGAATGTGAAGACAATTCTCTTTTGCTGAGGACACTGCTTTTTAACCACACTCATGCCAATTAAAAAGTCCTAACTTCTAATAGATAGTGGTGTTCATAGATTTTGGGATTTTCATAATAGTTAAAAGAAATCACCAACAAAAGTTAAGATGGCAATCTAAAAATGTATTCCTGATATTCAAATTTTAACATTTTTAATGTTTCCTATACAAAAATACTTCTTATAAATCCATGTACAAGAGGAACTCAAATACTTAAATTTTTCCTACATGGCCATAGTGAAGAACTTCGTAACATCATTCCTAAATGTAACATCCTCCATACCCAAAAATCAAAAAGAAAATGGCTCAATTTACAATCATTTACTATGAAATATTATGACATAACAGCGTATTTCCCATGATATTTATGTACTTCTGATGCTATTTTATAGCTCTAGGGAACTTCAGTATGTCTGCACCTATAAATGATGTGTATCTTATAGGGTTTGAATGATGGGGCTTCATTTTAGCCAGGAGTTCTTAGTATCTTATCACTTCTGAGGCACTATACTAGGCACTAGAGTGAACACAATGGTAATTTCCCTAAGAACATAAGGAAATCTAAGAAGCAGGAAACAATTTTAATTCATTAAAATGTCTCGTTAAATGCTATCACCATTAGATTACATGTAGCTTAAGAAAAAGGTTATCAGAAATGAATCACTGACAAATTCTGAGCATCTCATCTCTTCTAAGGATGTATGTAAAATATGGTCTTACTTCACCATCGAGATTTAGGACTGTTCTAGTAAGTGCCAAGGCTAACAAGGTCTCTCTTTACAAAAACGATTCTTCATACAGCAGATTCACTTGTATAATGCCTTTTGTTCAAAGGCATCATAACATGTAATTTTTAAAAGTTGATCTTTCCAATTTTTAAATCCAGATTAATATAAAAAGGTTGAATCTGCCTGAACGTTTTTTAATATGCAAGATCCCACACAAACCTTTCTCTTGGGGGGGGGGTCCACCAGTTCCAATGCAACATTTAATAAATTCATAAACTAGTAACTACAGTGTATTTATCTGTGTAAATTACAAGGTTGACAACAGAGATTCTCCATTATCAAACCCAAGGGACTAAAGTTATTTAAGTTAACAAGAAACTCAACTCAGATTCAATAAATTAGGAATGTGTTGGCTTTGGTTTATTTTCTAAAATTGGCAGAACCTTCATATCCTTTCTAGCTTCTCTGACCACACACACCTGTCTCTTTCCTCCTTTTTTCTCTCGTAAGAAAGCAAAGTCTCTATTCTGCATAGGAGTAACACAGGAAAACCTTCCTTAACTGGGCTCCTTCTAGTGAAATACCTTGCAGCTGGTCATAAATACATTGGTATTCCAGTAGAGGAAGAATAATGGAAGGAAAAAAATAAATTCATCAGCTCAGTGGCTAGAATTGATGACAATCAAGTGCAAATTTAGAAATAATAAATGTAGTTACAATGGTGGGGACTAAAAAATGATGAATAATTAGCTTTTGAAAATTTAACTTCTACAACATGCATTATTTGCTAACTAGTTAATAGCTTTGAATTTTGACTTGTCTTTTTAATCATATATGTTTATAGTAGTATATACATTATTCTCATAAAAAGATTGATGAGGAATAAGAAATTGATAAAAGAGAGATTTTTAAATATACATATAAAAGGTAATCAATTGTAACATAAAAGGTAACAAATCATGAAATCTAATAAAAAGAAAAGGCTCAAATATATAAAAAGACTTAATACTGACCTGTAATTTTATGATAAACTTGACTAGAAATCTTGACTTTCTAAGTCTTGCTTTTTATTTTTGTTCCTGTGCAGGAACTAGGGCTTGAACTCAGGGACTAGGCTAAGGGACCTCCTAATCCCTTAGCTTTTTCTTTCAAGGCTAGTGATTTACCACTTGAGCCACAGCTCCACTTCCAGCTTTTTGTAGGTAATTGGAGATAAGCGTCTTATGGACTTTCCTGTCCAGGATTGGCTTTGAACCACAATCTTCAGTTCTCAGCCTCCTAATAAAGTGGATTATAGGTATGAACCACCAGCACTCAGCTTTGATAATTTTGTTTTAAAAAGAAAAGGGTTATAATTATAAAAGTGAAAAGGGGAAGACGAACCAATATTTCGCTCTAAAAGGAAGCTGGGAAATCACTTAGCCTATTTCCTCATGTACAAAATGGGTAAAACAAAAGTTATCTACCTTATGAGGAATACTAAGTAATTGCTAGTACTAAAGCATGCCATAATGTCAGCAATTATTTTTATCAGCATCTTATCTGTGACATAGGAAGCTCCAATTTTATTCTATCCATGCTATTACCCCTAGATAGTCTTGCTACAGATACAGCAGTCCTTTATCACTTTCAGGGACTCCCAGGGACTACTGAAACAAACAAACAAAAAACTCTCCCATAGAATTCCTTCCACAATCTGTCCCTGCCTCAACTCTACCACTTTTGTATATTCAATTTCTTCCCCCAGATAGTCTCTGCCCAATCAAAACAGCCAATCCATAGCTTCTAACATGCTCAGCTCCAACTCCCAAGTCATTACTTGTTTTATCTATGATATGATCCTTCCCTTGGCTGAAATACTATCCAATCTATTTCCTCAAGTTCAATTTCTTTAACAAAATCTTTCCTGATTTCTCCCATTAAGCACAAGAGAATTCATCCCCACCACTACTAACCAGCAGAAATTTAGATTGAGATCAAGAGTATGTGCTATGAAATCAAGATGGCAATGAGATATATGTTAGAGACAAAAAAGGTTTGTATTCTCCATAAAGAGAGTCATTTATAGCCTGGAAATCACTTCTTTACAAAACATGATATGTGAACTAGTTCCTAAGCTGGTCAGAATGTGCCTAGGGTTGAATTCTAGGAAAAATAATATAGAAAGTATTAGTAACAACACAAATATCACTTTCCTCTTTAGCAAACTGTAGCCCAAGCTATAGATGCAAAAACATGGTGTCCTCATTTTTCCACATTTGTGTGTGTATGTGTGCGTGTGTGTCATGGGGCTTGAACTGAGGGCTTGTGTGTGTGTGTGTCTCGGAGCCTGCGCTCAAGGCTAATGCTCTACCACTTGAGCTACAGCTCCACTTCCAGCTTTTTGGTAGTTACTGGAGATAAAAGAGTCTCAAGGATTTTCCTGCCCAGGCTGTCTTTGAACTGCAAGTCAGACCTCAGATTTCTTTTTTTTTTTTGTCAGTCGTGGGGCTTGAACTCTGGGCCTGGGCGCAGTCCCTCAGCTCTTCAGCTCAAGGTGAGCGCTCTACCACTTGAGCTACTGGACCTCAGATTTCTGAGTGGCTAGGACTACAGGTGTGAACCACTGGAGTCTGGCTCCCCTTTCCACATTCTTTCTTTCTACCTTTTTTTGTTGTTGTTTGTTTGTTTTTGTTGTTTTTTTGGGGGGAGGTCCGGTTGTGGGGCCTGAACTCTGTGCCTGGGCGCTGTCCCTCAGCTCTTCCACCCAAGGCTAGCAAGGCTAGCGCTCTACCACTTGAGCCACAGCACCACTTCCGGCTTTTTTTTTTCATTTTGCTTATGTGGTGCTGAGGAATCGAACCCAGGGCCTCAGGCATGCAAGGCAAGTGCTCTACCACTGAGCCACCTTCCCAGCCCCCTTTCTTTCTACCTTGATTTAGCAACATACCTTGGTTTGTACTGCTTCTCAAAGAACAGATTGCTCCAAGAAAACTTCATTCCCTCTTTACTGCCAAAGTAAAGCCCTTCTTAGTAAAGGTAAAAGGATGGCAGATTTAACTATCTTTTCCCAAAGTGTGTTTGAATTATAATCCTTAAAAGCAGTTCCTGTTTTTCTCTCCCACTAAGTACACATAAAGCAATTCTCATAAAAAATGTGACCCACAATAACTCAAGTGACTATTGGCCCCTAACCATTTCTTTCCAAAAGCACAAAATTATCACACTCCCATGACCATTCTAATTTTAGATAATATCATCAATGGCTCACTGTAGTTTTCATTTTGTAACTCAAGTTCCTTCTCTCTTTTTCTGTCTCTCTCTCTCTCTCTGCCTCTTGTCTCTGTCAGTCTGTCTGTCTCTCTTTCTTTCTCCCTCTCCTTTTCTACAGTACTGAGGATTGAATCTGTCTTGCCAGGCAGGCACTCTACCACTTGAGCCATGCCTCCAGCCCCTATGTATATTAGTTGTTTTTGAGATAGGGTCTAACTTTATGCTGGGGCCAGCCTGGACTGTGACCCTACTACTTATGCTTCTCTGTGTCAAAAGAGATGACAGGTACACACCACTGTGCCCAGATACCATATTTCCTCCATAGCTAGGATAAGAGGATGCCACTGCACTGAGCTTTGGGCTGAGATGGAGCCTTTTGAATTTTTATCCCTGGTCTGATTTCGAATCATAACCACCCATGTCTGTCTCCCAAGAGCTAGGATTACAGCAATAAGCCACCACGCCTAGCCTCATATTCTAGAACTTTTGGTCAATATAAAGTCTTTAGAACCTGGAAACTTTGATCCTCTTTCCACCTCCCCACAGAATGCTCTAAATGAAGAAATTTCGAAAGCATAAACTGAAACATAAACTGAAAATTGCTCTTGATGAAAAAAATCTGCTCTTTCTGCTTCTCAAAGTTGCCCTCCCCTCTCCATTTAAGAAAACAGATACTCCTCAGAGAATATTAGGATTTTCCAAATGGTTCTGGGACAGTGGCAGCAAGACAGCAATCAATAATGAGCTAGAATCTGATTCATTAAGTATTTCTTGAAAAACAAAACCAAACAGATAAACTGGATGTCAGTAAAACTCAACTTTAGTCTTCAGATAAACTGGATGTCAATAAAACTCAACTTTAGTGCTTCAAAAGACATCATCAAGAAAGTGAAGAATCCACGAAGTGGATTTTGCAAATAATTTTCCGATAAGGGACTTCCATCTAGACCATAGAAACAGTTACTACACCTCAATGTTTTTCTAAAAAGACAAATCTATTATTAAAATTAGCAAGGACTAATACTATAAACAAAAATTAAGTGAAAAATATTCAACATCAACAGGTATTAGGAAGAAGCAAATCAAGCTATGATGTCAGTAATAAAAAGGATGTCAGTAATCAAAAATCTAACATCAACAAGAAATTACAAAATGGAAACTATTTGCAAAAATGTAAAGAAGTAGGACTTCCATACACTGATGGTGGGAATGTAAGATGGTACATCCACTCTAGAAAACAGTTTGGCACTTACTCAAAAGGTTAAACATGCTGGGTACCAGTGATTCACACCTGTAATCCTAGCTACTCAGGAGGCTAAGATCTAAGGGCTGTGGTTTAAAGCCAGGCCAGGAAGAAAGTCCCCCAGGAGACTTGTTTTTTCTTTTTTTGCCAGTCCTGAGGCTTGAACTCAAGGGACTGGGCACTTTACCTGAGCTTCTTTTGCTCAAGGCTAGCACTCTACCTTTTGAGCCACTACACCATTTCTGGCCTTTTCTGTTTATGTGGTATTGAGGAATCAAACTCAAGAGCTTCATGTATGCTAGGCGAGCACTCCAAAGACTCTTATCTCCAATTAACCACTCAGAAACTGGAAGTGGTGCTGTGGTTCAAGTGGTAAAGCACTAGCCTTGAGCACAAAGAGGTTGAGGGACAGTACCTATAGCACCCAGAACCTGAGTTCAAGCCACAACTGACCAAAAAAGAAAAAACAAAACACAAAAAAACTAAATAAATGAAAAATAAACATAAAATTAGCAATATAACCCAGCAATCCCACTTTCAGGTGTATACACAAAACGAATGAAACAGACTCAGACATTTATATCCCAGTGTTCATTCACTATTCACAAAAGACAAAATGTGAATAATGTCCATCAGCCGATTAATGAACAAATTTTAGTATAGCCATACAGCTATACTATAATACATGAATGGATCTTGAAAACATTTCGTAAAGTGAAAAAAAAAGTCAGATACAAAAGGTCAGTGTTATGATTTGTATATGAAATGTCCCACAGAGATGCACATATTGAAGGCTTGGCCCCAAATTCAGCACGTTAGAAGTGATAGGATGATGAGGGCTCTAATCTCATCACTGGATCACTCCATTGGTGGAGTTAAACCTGAATGGACTATTGAGAGGTGATGGAACCCTAAGGTAAGGTCCTAATAGGAGGAAGGGGGTCGTTGACGGTATGCCCTTGAAGAGTTACCTTGTTCCTACCCATGTCTGGTCCTGCTGCTATGAGAGGTGCAGCTTTGTCTCACCATGTGTTCTACCACAAGAATGTTCTGCTTCTGCATGGGCCCCAAAACAGTGGATCTACATGATAATGGACTAAAATGGAACCAGGAGCCAAAATAAAGTCCCCCACCCCAAGTTGTTTTTCCCAGGTATTTTGCCATAGTGTCCAACAGTTGACAAATTGTCATACATTATATGATTTCATTTGTATGAACTATTCCGAAGAAGCCAATCTAGGGAGACAGAAGACAGATTTTCTGTCAGATTTTCTCTAGAGGGTCAGGAGAGGGGACTATGGAAATCAGTGCTTAATAAGAATCTTCTTTCCAGAAACAAATTGAAAATGTTTTGGATCTAGATATAGGTGATAGTGGTACAACAGTGTGCACTAAAAAAAACCTTGAAATTGTACACTTTAGATACCATATGATATTTAAAATTGTATAAACACCAGGCTATTTTTTAAGGCCAATATTAAAATTCGGAATTTCACAAAAAATTCCAGACTGACTTCTCTTGAAAAAGTTCTATGATTGGTCATTACCCACGACAGCATTGCTCATGGCAACTACAAGTTAGAGCTAATTCTGCCTGATTCCTACTATACAAAGATCAGAATATTATCTACCCCATCAAACAGCTGTGAGGTGACTGTGAGTTAACAATACCTGGAACAAAGTAAGCACTCAGTTTTAGTTCCTTTTATATTTTATGATACTTCACCTTCTTTCTTATAGAGCTGCATGGCATTTTTGACTTTTTTGTTTTTACAAATAAAAGTATACAGTGGGTAATATGACAATATCAAAGAAAGAAATGACTACATGCCAAGATATAAATTTTTAAAAGCAACATGTAAAAAAATACTATGCATATAATGTGCCCATTTTGGTAATGATGTTGGCAAGTCTATGAATAGATAATAATCTAGGTAACTCTGAATTTATAAGGAATAGAAGGTGAAAGAAGCTTTAATTCCCTAAACATAAGGAGCTTGTATATGGTATATAGATTTTTTAACAATATACTTTTATAATCAGGCACTTTTATAAAGCTATTATACAAAAGAAGTAACTCAAAACTAACTTTTAGGCTTTGGGAGATGGTTACAAAACTGCATTAGTTGAATACTAGTATTACAGACTGGTAAAATCAGAGGCTATTTCCTTTGCTTTGAAATTCAATTTTTAGCTTAGATTCCCAAAGCTTCAATCTTTCCTTCTTTCTCATGGAGTATAAGATCCTATACTTTGCAGCTGTTCAACTTGTTCTGGCAGTCAACATCTTTCAGTATCTGTCCGACCCTCATCATCCTTTAAAAAATTCCACTTTAGCCAAAGTAGCTACTTGCATCCAAGACACAGTCACACCATGAAAGTTTTTCTGAATACCATTATCTTTTTTTCACTGTGGTAAAGTTCACACAAAGTAAAAACTCACCATTTTAAAGTGAACAATGACATCTTAGTACATTCATAATGTGGAACTATTAGAGTTCTACAACATTCTCACCAGCCCAGAAGGAAAGCC
Organism: Dipodomys ordii; assembly: GCF_000151885.1. Taxonomy (NCBI): domain Eukaryota; kingdom Metazoa; phylum Chordata; class Mammalia; order Rodentia; family Heteromyidae; genus Dipodomys; species Dipodomys ordii. Next base: position 18,887,464 of record NW_012267228.1, read on the forward strand.
CATATGCATAAGCAGTCATTCTCTAATACTGCTTCCTCTATTCCCTAAGAAATCACATATGCTTTCTGCCTCTCTGGGTTTGCCTAGTTTGGATATTTCTATTAAAGGAACCATAGAATATATGTGCCTTTAGTATTGGCTTCCTTTACTTTGTATTGTTTTCAAGGTTTATTCATGTTGGAGTTCATTCCTTTATGGCTAAATAATATAGCAGTACCCTCCTATCCTAAGTTTTGCTATCTATGGTTTCAATTATTGGTAGTCAGCCTTGGTTGAAGATAAATGGAACATTTCAGATATAAAAATATATGTATTTTAAAATATACACTGTTCCGGCCTGATGAAATTTCCCATCATTCTGCAACAACATGTCCAGAATATGAATCATCTTTTTCTCTAATGTATTTATGCTGTTGATACTACTTGTCCATTAGTCACTTTTAGGTGGTCTCAGTTATTAGACTGACTGTCATGGCATTATAGTACTATATTCAAGAAATCCTTCCATTGTAGCTTAACACTATGCTACAAAGCACCCAACTTTATTAACTTACATCAGCACAGGAAGAATTGAGAGAGCAATACTGTAAGATATTTTGACAGCTGGGCACGGGTGGCTCATGCCTATAATCCTAGCTACTCAGGAGGCTGAGATCTGAGGATTGTGATTCAAAGCCAGCCCAGGCAGGAAAGTATGTAAGACTCATCTCCAATAAATTACCAGAAAGCCAGAAGTGGCACTGTGGCTCAAGTAATAGAGTGCTAGCCTTGAGCTGAAGAGCTCAGGGACAGCACCCAAGCTGTTCAAGACCCACAACCGACAAAAAAAAAAAAAAAGATATTTTGAAAAAGAGGAAGTCAATAATATTTATATATGTCTTCTAGTATATTGTAATTTTTTGTTGTAGTTGATTGTGGGGATTGAACTCTGGGCCTGGGCGCTATCCCTCAGCTCTTCAGATCAAGGCAAGCGCTCTACTTCAGCCATAGCACCACTTCTGGTTTTCTGAGTGGTTTATTTGAGATAAGAGTCTCACAGACTTTCCTGCCTGGGCTGGCTTTTGAACCATGATCCTCAGATCTCAGCCTCCTGAACAGCTAGGATTATAGGCATGAGACACCAGAGCTCTGCAGTACATTGTAAATGTTTGATTTTATTATCATTAATCTCTTATTGTATCTAATTAATAAAAATGTTAGCAAATGTATGCATGAATGGGAAAAAAAGTATAGTACTTACAAGGTTGGGAGTATCTGTTATTTTCTGAATCAACTAGGGAAGTGTTTTTCCTTCCCCACTGGAGATTTCACCCAGGGCCTCATACATCCTTGGCAAGCTACCACTGAGCAACAACTCCAGCCCTCCACTGGAACATAAACCAAAGGATATGTACTCTAGTGTATGTACATACCACATTTTATTCATCCATTCATTAGTTAATAGATATTTGAGTTGCTGCCACTCTGCAGCAATTGAGAATAGTAGCACACCATTATCTCTTACCTTTCTTTACCTCATAGGCTAACCAAAAGCTAGTTTTCACTTGAGTGTTAGGTCAATTTTCTATTTCCCAACTTAGCCAAACCCAAAGTTCTCAACTTCCTCTGATTTTCTTTGCAAATTCTATAACTGAGATGACAAAGTACCAACAGAGATAGGAACCTTACTCCAAGTTTCACTCAAACTGGGTACTTTTCTTAAATTAGTTAACATTGAAAACTTCATTGAAATATTCTTTAAAGTTCATATTTCCCTTAAAATTTTTGAAAGTCTGACAACATCATTATCCCCTGTCTGGTTTATAGTCACAGTTTAACTCCTTTCACTGCTCTTTACCTCTGTTCCTACAACTGATCTTAATGTAGCAGCCACGTCTCTGCTCAGAACTTCCCAGTGGTGACCCACTTCTATTAGAATAAAAGAAAAAGCCTGTTCCGTGGCCTTATACCTGGTCTTGTGCCCTATTTGCCTTACCATTTTTTCCAAATTGCTCACTTACAGATGGTTTCCTCCTTTCTCTTACTTGCACAGCCAATGCAGACCACATTGGCTATTTGCTCACTCCCAGAGAGAGAGTATGTGTAATGGCTTACTCTTTCACCCTTCATATTCAAATCTTACCTTTTTGCCCCCCAAAGTGACATTTAAAAATTTAAGTACTACTTCTTATCTGCTCACCAATTCTTATCTTGATCTGTTTTTTCTAATTAATAATTATCTAATATAATATATACTGTGTTTACTTATGTTTGTTCTCTTCTGTTTCTTTTGGTTAAAAAGTGTAAGTCAGGTGCCCATGGTTCACATCTATAATTCTAGGAATTGATCACAAAAAGATGATTAAAAATATATGGTCTGTGTGTGTGTGTGTGTGAGAAAGAGAGAGAGAAAGAGAGAGAGAGTGAGGAGAGAGAGAGGAAGAGAGAGAGAAGAGAGAGACCTAAGGCAATTTAGTCATTCCACAGTATAATACAATATGTTGCGTATGACAAATATACATAATTCTTATTTAATTTTTTAAAAAAAGAGTATACAATCAAAAGCAGGATCTTTTATCTCTTTAATTTACTAATTTGTCCTCAGTGTCTAGAAAAGAAGAAAGCACGTTAGCTAGCACTCAGTGAGTGGATACTGGAGCTACAATCAACCAGTGCTTACAAGGGGCTGCCATTTTACATTAAGCATGGAGTTGGCAGTTCCTCACAATTTCATCCTGGCCATTTTTTTTCCTCTTTATACCTGACCCTACAGAATTTTGAGTCTGTGACTCTTCTTTCTCTGTCCCTCCTTCTTGGTATCATATCGATCTTTCCATCTGGTATTCACAAAAGACTGTTATAATTGTTATTCATGGAAATCATCTATTCATTATTATTTCTCACAGCCATCCCTTTACATACAATAGATACTTAGTAATGAGTACTGAATTAAAGAGCTACTTTGGCAATCTGTAAAATTTGTTTCCTCATCTTATGGCTAGTGCTCTACCACTTGAGCCACAGTCTACTTGTGACATTTTGATGTAGAGCAGAAGAATTTTAAGGGCCTATTTTAAGGGTAGAGACTTCATAGCTGCTTAGACTCTTGTTCCTTTAAATGCTTTCTAAACTGTTCTTTTAAATATCTAGAACTATCACATTCTTCCTGAAGCTACGTCTTGGATTGGTAATGGCAGAAACGTTATCTTCACAGATCAATGTGAGTCTTGTACAACATGTTTCCATCTCTGCTGCAGTTGCTTAGAACCTGATTGAGACATCACATTTGTTGCCTAAGTATGATCAATTCCAGAAGCTGAAATTCCTTTAGTTTTCCTGTTTAGGTTCTGTTCAGTTTTAGCCTTCAATGACTCAACTTAAATTGCATATTGAATTTTAAGTCCTCTCATTCCTTTCAGAAGATGAATTTTTAAAAAAAAAAAAAACCCTTTACTCATACTATAAAACTAGGTATTCTCTCCATATAGTAAATGCACAATGGCAAACATGTAGTGAGAAACTCCATTAACAATGGCTTTTTTTAAACAAAATGGCACTACTCATAAGTTCAGAGCTATCTGGGAGCGTGGGCAAAGGCATTGGGAATAGACAGTATTGATGAACTGCTTGGTTTGTAATTGTACCTAGTATCTTCCCTACTCTGAGTAGCTGGGTCTACATTGTGATGGGGAAGAAGAAAGGAAGACCTGAGAGAGCTTCATTTGGAAGAAAACCAGCAGACTTCTGGACAACATCCTAAGAACAAGTGGGTATAGAATGGGAGATAAGTGGTTATCTTATTCTGAAGTCTGCAAGCTTTAACGAAAGTGTGTGGAAGGCAGTGTTATTTATCAGATTTTGGGTTGAGAAACAACATTTAACAGTATCATAGTTTATACATTCATTTTCACTTTATATTAGGAAGATAATACTCAAGATTGTGCTTAAACTTAAGATATTACTGAGTTACCTTTGCTTTGGAGGGCAGGCCAAAATTCTTGATTGATTTACCAGTGAATCTTCATTTGCTACAATTGTGGAAGCACTTTCTTCACAATTCTGTTCAGATTAAAAGAATAATAGTAAATAAAGCAATGGGGTAAAACAGTGGATATAAAGCTAATCAGAAATTTATAATCCTATTAGTTGACAAATGGAAAAAAAAACTTTACATGTGCCTTGAAATGTCAAATTGTTAAAATTCAAGGAGCTTTATCAATTTCACAACAAATGCAACCTCATTCTTTTTACAATAAACTTAACTGACTGTATTTACAATAATAAACCAGGAACAAATGATTGCTTAATATGTACATAGAGTCAACTTCCTGGGGATTAAAATCATTATGCATAATTTTCCATTAATGAGTTTTCACTTAATTAAAAAAAATAGCTATTTGGAAGCCAGTTCCTATGAAAACTACCAGAATCACAGATTTAACACACACACACACACACATACACACACACAGAGTAAGATGATTACTTAGAAAGCTACTTCAGTCCTTTATCATTCAGCAATTTATAAAAGCAATGCAGGGCTGGGAAGGTGGCTCAGTGGTAGAGCACTTACTTTGCATGCTCAAGGCCCTGGGTTCGATTCCTTAGCACCACATAAGCAAAAAGAAAAAAGCCGGAAGTGGCGCTGTGGCTCAAGTGGTAGAGCGCTA
>NW_012267228.1:18894077-18914472 GCF_000151885.1 Dipodomys ordii
AATTGCATGGGCAGGATAATGCGTACATTTCTTACCAAGCATTGCAGCCTCCTCCTTTGTTTACCCTTCCCATCCCTTCCCAGCCTCCCCCCTCCCCAAAAAATGGTTTTTCTAAGAGTAACAATTCCATGTACTTCTAAGAATCTACATCACCTCTTGTTATATAATTAACAATACAATTAATTAAAAATTAAGCAAAAGAGGAAGGAAAAGCATGCTAAACCAAATCACTCTTGTTTTGCAACATAGCAGTATAAAGTTACTATTCTTAAATCTTAACTTGTAGACTACAACCAAGCTTTAATATGAAACTGGCACTCTAGGTGTTTTGGAGGCATGGAAGAGAGCATGACAGGTGGTCCCTACAGGGAGCATGACTCAGTTTTGACTTGATCCTTCCTATCTTGTGAGTCAGAGCTGGGGACAAATCTAAAACTTGAAGGCTGACTCCAAATTCTACATGAAGAAGTCTGAAAGCAAGACAGGCTTATCCATGCTGATTTATATATTCAGCACTCATATGTTGAGTATATGCTCTTAGTAATGTACAATGCTTGACATTGGATCAGCAGCACATCCAGTAGTGGATGAGCTACCTAACTTCCAGTGGCAAACAGAAAACACACAATCTGTTTTGTCTTTAATAATTATGAAAAAAATTATAGTGGGCTGGGAAGGTGGCTCAGTGGTAGAGGTGCTTGCCTTGCATGCCTGAGGCCCTGGGTTCGATTCCTCAGCACCACATAAGCAAAAAGAAAAAAAAGCCAGAAGTGGCGCTGTGGCTCAAGTGGTAGAGAGCTAGTCGTGAGCTGAAGAGCTGAGGGACAGCGCCCAGGCCCAGAGTTCAGGCCCCACGACCGGACCAAAAAAAAAAAAAATTATAGAAATTGGTTGCCAATTTAAAAAATCAGTTAGAGTTGCACAATCTTAAATGCCTAATATATCTTGGAAAGCCCAAAACTCTGGCCATAGGGCCATCCCTCCTGCAAGGAGACAATGGCTAATGCTGTGCCATGGATTGCCTCCTGTCACTGAGCAGTACTTTCCAAAGTACCCACCTGGCTGCATCCTTTATTTTCCTTCCGGGAGGGAGCCATGACAAGCTTTCTCCTTGGTAAATTTAATGAAATCCTACTCTCTGCCCAACACTTTTTCAATGAAGCAACGGAATATTCCCCTCTTCAAAGGTCAGTCAGAAATTGCCACTAATAAGGACTGCTCTCGAAGTCACTTCCATGAGCATTATGTGGCTAAAAACACACCAATCATTGGCTTTGGCCTACACCAATTATGAGGAAGAGTTTCACCAACTCTAGCCTAGATTTCAGAGATACATTTCAGTTCCTACAGTCTGTTCTAAGGCTATCCCAACACTTCATGCAACCCCTCACATGGAGTTTAACTTGCTGGTAAGGGAGCTTTACTTTCTGACAGCATCTACATACCTATACTACATTCAGTCTGAGTTTTCAAAATGGGTTCAAACAGCTGTCCCTTATTCCTCTGTCATTTCGGATGCACAGATCCTCCATCTCAAGTTCATCTAACAAAACACTGTGTCTCCCAGGATTCAGAGGTTAAAAGATTCTCTCTTCCTTTCAGCTGAGGGAGGATCAACAAGACATTTTATCCATCAATTTTTGTGAAAGTGCCTTATTTCACCATTAGCCTGAAAGAAAACTAAAAATATAATAAAGTTCTCAGTATTTCTCCAATTTGTCACTTATAAAACCTGGTCAAGTGAAAGGATTGCAAAGTCAGGCTGGTGGTATAGTTCAAGTGGAAGAATGCCTGGCTTGCAAGCATGAGGTCCTGAATTCAATTCCCAGTACCAGGAAAAAAAAGAAGAAGAAAAAAGAAAAGAAAGAGGGAAAGAGGGAGGGAGGGAAGGAAGGAAGGAAGGAGAGAGGGAGGGAGGGAAGGACGGGAGGGAAGGTAGGGAAGGAGGGAGGGAAAATAAGAGGCACTGATGGGTCACACCTATAATCCTAGCTACTCTGGAAGCCAAGACTTGAAGACTGTGGCTTAAAGCCAGCCTAGAAAGGAAAGTATAACCAACTCTTATCTCCAATTAACCACTAAAAAGCCAGAACCAGGGCTGTGGTTCAAGTGGTAGAGCGCTAACCTTGAATGACATTGCTAAGGGACATATTCAGGCCCGAGTTCAAGCCTCAATACTGACACAAGAAAAAGAAAATATAAAGTCAACTTATAAAAGTACATGCCAACAATAATAGTAACAGTAGCTGACATATATTGAGTGCCTACCTCTCCAGTACTAATATTAAACCCTTTGCATCCATCATCCCCTCAGATAGAGGGGAGTAAGGAATTCTTATCATGCTTCTTAACAAGAAAGGCAGAAACAGGAAAGTAGAAAGGAAAGCAATCAAATACTAGACAAAGTTTAAAATGATCCTACCTCTGTTCTTCACCATCTTCTATTCCTACACTAAACAGAAGTACTAGGTGTCAATTCCAAGCGAGGCCCCCAAAATCTCTGGGACTTGATCCCAGAATCTTCCATACTCTGTTGGTAAAATGGACAAGACTTGGGCATTTAAGGGAGAGCAGAGCCACAAAATTCACTCCTGAAAAACTGGGAGAAACAAGAGACTCCTTGTCAACCAACATTGAGCTTTGACTTGAACAAGAAACCATGTATTACTTTAAGCTACTGGGGTTTTGAGCAGCTTTAGAAGTCAACACACCCTAATGCAGTATTATTATTGTTATCACAATCTTCATACCAGAGATCTGTGGCTTATTGTTAGTATACCATATAGTAATCGATATTGTACATCTTTAAAAAAATTGTAAAGATGATGAACAGGGGATTATAGTTACATAAGTAAGGTAGTGAGTACATTTCTTTTGAACACTGTAATCCCTCTCCCTCATTTTCTCCTGCTTTCCCCTTCCCACACCCCTCCTCTACAAATTGTAAAATTCATTTCCAAACTAGTGTCCTGTGAGTTCATCCTTAGTTCATTCTTTGTCCTGCTGTTTTCATGAGTCCCTTTCCCCTCTATGGATCAGATAAACTTATCTACAAGACAAAGGGTACAGAAAACTAAAAAAAAATAGAAATAACTGCAAACAGTACCTAATAAAAACCTCATTTCCAATTCTTGGAGCTCATTTTTATACATTTCATTATATATGGTCATATGCACCTAGTGATTGGGCTATTTTGATCCTCTAAGAATATTATAGACATATTCTAGTTATTACAAATGAGGGAAATCATGCAACTTACATCTCTTTGGGCCTGGCTTGTTTCAGCTTAATCTAATTTTTTCCAAGTCTTTCCATTTCCTTCAAATGGGGCAATGTCATTCTTTCTGATGGAAGCATAGAATTTCATTGTGTATATATACCACATTTTCTTGATCCATTCATCTACTGAGGGACATCTGGGTTGGTTCCATATCTTAGCTATGGTAAATAATGCTGTGATGAACATGGTTGTGCTGGTAGCTTCAGTGTGGCCCTGTTTCTACATCTTTTAAATATAGTATTTTACACAGTTCTGTAAGAGGTAATATCTGCATTTACAGGCAACAAGTCAGGGGTCTCTTCTCCTATCTGTAGCATTTATAGTTTGAAAGATCTATTCATAATTATGCAATGCATTACCGTACATGTTAAAGTACTAATCAGTTTTCACTTGTACAGTTAATTAATTTTTCTTGTTTTAGTAACATATTTCATGTAGAAAGCAAGAGGAGAAAGGGCATTTTTGACAACTGCCTATTATCATTCCACACTTGCCTAATAAATATTCAAACTAGTTAATAGGAAAATATTTTTCTCTAAATATGTACGCAAATAATGTGATAGTTATACACATATATACATGATACATAGGAGGTAACAGGTCTTCTTAAGTAAATCTCATCAAATAATCTTAGTTTGTCATAAAGAGTTGGTCTGTATGCTGTTTATTTTAGATCTAGTGTTTAGTTTCATTAATGTAATTTTTCCTTTATTTTTTGTGAAAGTATAGGGTTTGAATTAAGGGCCTAGTGCTTGCAAACCAAGGGCTTTAGTACTTGAGCCACACCCCCAGTTCTTTTTTCTTTTAGTTATATTTTTCAGATAGTATCTCCAAAATTTTGCCTAGGCCACCCTTATCCTTCTGCCTCTGCTTCTTGCATAGCTGAAATTACAGGCATGAATCACGATGCCAGGTTGTCCTTTTGAGATAGGATCTGCTAACCTTTTGCCAGAACTGTGATCCTCCTGATTTCTACCTCCCAAGTAGCTATGATTAGGATTACAGGTATGAGTCACCATGTCTAGCCTGCAAAGTCTCAATATTGTAATTATATCTGTGAATGTACTTATACACTTAGGACAGTGATCAGTATATAGTTGATAGTTAACAAATACTTGTTTTTGATTTTTTTTTTTGATTGGTTGTGGGGCTTTAACTCTGGGCCTGGGCACTGTCCCTCAGCTCTTCAGATCAAGTCTACTGCTCTACCACTTGAGCCACAGTGCCACTTCTGGTTTTCTGGTGGTTTATTGGAGATAAGAGTCTCGAGGACTTTCCTGCTGGGCTGGCTTTGAACCACAATCCTCAGATCTCAGCCTCCTGAGTAGCTAGGATTACAGGCGTGAGCCACCAGTGCCTGGCTACAAATACTTGTTTCTTTTCCCTAGTCCAAAATTATCATTATGCTTTAAAACAACAACAAAGACAGGGAATTTGTAGAAAAAATGTTAAGCTGGTAAATACATGACAATTTTAATTATAAAGAGTAGTTTCCTAGCTGGGAAGAAATCTGTCTAAATGTTAAGAGAACCAACTAAAAATCAGTTGCTAGTTACAAAGTCTCCCCATTCCTAAGAATCCATGGTGACCCTTCAGAAACAGAGGGATGGACAAACTCAGGGGCCAGTGCTCACACCCTCTGTCACTGCCAAGAGCTGCAGAGTAGCACCTGAGGAGACTCGGCATCTACTGCCAAGCTCATCAGTTTAGCCACATGACTTCATTAATTATAGCCTTTCTACAGATCCTAGCATATTTTCTTTCTTTCTTTTTTCTTTTTGGGTCCAGTCGTGGGGCCTGAACTCTGGGCCTGGGTGCTGTCCCTCAGCTCTTCGGCTCAAGGCTAGCACTCTACCACTTGAGCCACAGTGCCACTTCCAGCTTTTTTTTTCTGCTTATGTGGTGCTAAGGACTCGAACCCAGGGCCTCATGCATGCAAGGCAAGCACTCTACCACTAAGCCACCTTCCCAGCCCCTCTACAATATTTTCTGTATTCTTTAACAATAGACCAATATCAGAGAAAGATGTTTCTTCTCAGGCTGTCTGCTGCCAGTTATCTACTCAAATCATAATGAACATGAAGCAGAGACTAGATTTCTTATGGTAACCCCATGTTTAGATTAGCCATCTAAGGCAAATATTTCAATTACTGCTTATTTACATATTATATTTCAAAACGTTTCCCTCCTTTGAAGTCCTTTCAAAATGAAATGAAACACAAATGCAATCAGACCTTACTAGGTAAAATTAGAATTATACACTCATACTTTGTATTCCTACTGATCAATTGTAATATCTACTTATTAATGGGAGGGGCTTTCACAGGGCAATTTTCCATTTAACTCTAGAGTATCACTATTAAGAGTATTCAATAAGGAAGTCAAACGCAAGTGGTTCATATCGGTAATCATAACTACTTAGGAGGTTTAAGGCCAGCTCTGGTAGAAAAGTTCAGGAGGTCCCTTCTTAACCCATAGCTGGGCATGTCATCTTAAGATACATGAGGCTAAGATTGAGAAGATCACGGTGCAAGGCAGCAAAGTCTGCACGATTCCATCTGTACTGAAAGAAAACTCGATGCACAGGAACACACCTGCAATCCCAGCAAGAATGGGAAGTCATCACAGGTAGATCATGGCTCAGGCACATGTCCAGATAAGAAGTAAGCAAGACTAAATCCTAAAAATAATCAATACAAAATAGGGATGGAAGTGTGGCTCAACAATATCATGCCTGCCTAGCAAAGAACAAGATTCTAATATGACTTTTAAAAAAGAGAGAATATATAAGAAGGTTAATGCTGAATCAGCTATTACCCTGGCATAGATCTAGCTTCAGAGGCTGCTCAAACACAAAAACAAATACATAGTTCTAACCATCAGCAAACCAAACTCCAGCTTACAACTTTTGTTTTTATTTTTAAAAGATCTTCAGAAATATTTTTAAGGATAGTTCTATAGAAGCTTATCAGGTATTTTTAATAAAATTCTTTTTAAAACTCAGTGGGAAAAAACAATTTCAGAAGATTTTATGTAACATTTCCAAAATGAAAACATGTGAAAGTTGGAGACCAATTTAGTGGCTGCTAGGCAGTAGGGGATATGAGAGTAAGAGCAAGGGTACTGCGGTTCAGGGAATGCTGGGGAAATGTTTTCAAAGGTAGAGCCGTTCTACAGGTGGATTGTAGTAATAGTTACTTGAAAATACCCACATGACAAATGACAAAAGTGAAGATACATTTTATACAAGGCCAATTTCCTAGTGTGAGATGGTACTATAAACAATAAGATATAGTTAGAGGAAACTGGATGAAGACTACACAGGACCTTTCTGGGTAGCCTAGGTATATAAAAGGATGCTGAATTATAAACCTATTTTACAAAACAATTCATTCAACTTTTAAAGATTAAATAATACTGAACCTATTTAAACATTTTACCATCTGGATTTCCATTTTATAATTACATTAACTGATTTTTTTTGATAGAGGTAAGATGGGAGTAATATCTGAGTAATTATTAGGCAAGTTTTGCTAACAGAATATTTACTGCTTATGACAATGTCAGTAACAAGCAAATTGTGGCAGCCAATAACTGAATGTCTTACAAAGGAGGAGAGAACACAGTGTCTAAAAACTCAAAAATGCATTTTATTACTTCTTAAATGTTAAAGTTTAAAACTGTATCTTAAGGGCTGGGAAGGTGGCTCAGTGGTAGAGTGCTTGCCTTGCAAAGCCAGAGGCCCTGGGTTTGATTCCTCACCACCACATAAGCAAAAAGAAAAAAGCTGGAAGCGGCGCTGTGGCTCAAGTGGTAGAGCACTAGCCGTGAGCTGAAGAGCTGAGGGACAGTGCTTAGGCCCAGAGTTCAGGCCTCACGACCGGACCCAAAAAAGAAAAAACAAAACAACTGTATCTTAAAGTTGCCATTAAAAATACAGACATAGCCACAGAGCAATGTACTTGAAATATAACTTAAAAATCCATATTTTGTGGTTTCTGTATGCTAATCAAGATGTCACTGAACATCTGATAATATATAATTCTCAAAATATATTATTGGACTTACGAGATTGCTAAACATAGATTTTTATGTACACATGGCAAGTTTTTCTAGTTCAAACATCTGACAAAATTAATATAAGCTGCTAAAAACATCAATAATAAGTAAGCAACAAAAATAATTCTAGAAGCTGGTAGATGTAAATTAAACAAAAGCCAATGTAAGTTGCTTTCCCTAGTGTTTTAGACGAAGACAATTTTTATCACTGACTGAAATGTAACATTCTAGGGTTATATCATCAACATGACCCCCTGGTTCCTGAACCTCACACCTAAGTGGGCTGGTCCATCATGACTCGGAATTAAAAGAGAGGTTGGCAGCTCTTCACTAATACCTTTCTGCTCGTTCCTCTCTACAATGATGCAATTTGACCTACATTTCTAGTGCCCATTGAAACTTCGTGGGAGGGGGAAGAGGAGAGTTTTTCATTTCTCCTATCCTCTGATTAACTAGGACAGCAAATGCCACTCAAGGGACTGCTACTGGGCAGAAGCAAAGAGGAAAAAAAAAGTCATGCCAGTAGGAAATTCCACAAGAGGACATTTAGAAATACCATATTCTCTGATTCTGCAAACAAACTGTCATGGCTTTGTAAGACAATAGCTAGGAAGAACTGTCCCACTTTACACCATAATCAGCCCAGCACATCAAAGGCTATTTACTTCAGGCTCTCAGCAAGATGAAAATTGAACTACAGACTCCTGTCCTTGCCACATTTTTAAAAAATAAACTTAATTTTAGAATAGTTTAAATAAACAAATAAAAATGCCCTGTTATGATAATGATGGTGATTTTAGCCAGCAGTGAGTTTTGAACTTGGTGCTGTACACTTGCTAGGCAGATTCTCTACTACTTAAGCCATACCTCTAAGCCCTTTTTGCTCTGGTATTTCGAGAAAAGGTCTCACTTTATGACCAGATGGGCCTGGACTGTCACACTTCTATTTTATATTCCCATCTGGACATACTACCATGCTTGGCCTCTTCTGTTGAGATTGGGTCTTGTGAACATTTTTACCTGGGCTGGCCTTGAAGAGTAATCCTGATCACTGCCTCCCAAGTCGGTAGGGTTACAAATGTGAGCCACCAGCACTGGACTAAAAATTGCAGAAGCTATAAAATTCCTATATTTACCACAAGTCTCCCTTACTAACTTCTTTAAAAAACTAAGGTGTATTTTTTCAGTTACTGAACTATTACCAACACAAATTATATTTTCATCCAGGTTTATTAAGCAATAGGACAAATAAATTGTATATTGTGTAGACATGATATTTTAACATGTATATAGATTGAAAGTATTAAAACTGAGCTAACATCAACCATTTTGCATGCTTATATTTTTATGTATGATACAAACATTTAAGACCTATTCTCTTACCAACTTTCAAGTATACATTATTCATTATAGTCACTATGCTAAACTTAATGGATTTTCAGAACTTATTCAATTCAATCCAGCATTTCCTCAGTTCTCCCATCTTTCCTTTTAACCACCACTCCACTCAGTTTCTACTTGTTCAACTTTTCTAGTCTCTACATATAATTGAAATTGTGTAATATTTTGTTTTTCTGAGCTTGGCTGGTGGTTTCATTTATTATAGTGTCTCTTAAATTTATATATATTCTTGGATTGTCAGGTCCTCTTCTCCTCCTCTTCTGTGCTGGTCCTGAGGCTTGAACTAAGGGCCTGGGCATTGACTAGCTTTGTGCTCAAGGCTAGCATTCTACCACTTGAGCCACAGCTCTACTTCCAGCTTTTTGGTAGTCAATTGGAGATATGAATCTCAAGGGAAAGAGTGACATTGTCCCAAAAGAAATGTACTCATTACCTGATTTATGGAACTGTAACTACTCTGTACCTCACCTAGTAACAACAAAAAAATTAAAATCCCTTAAAAAAAAACAACTTCAAAGACTTTCCTGGCTAGGTTGGATTTGAACTGTGATCCTCAGACTCCTGAATAGCTTGGATTACAGACATGAGCCACCAGTGCTGATATCTTTCCTTCTTCTTGTAACATTAAATGGTATTTCCTTCATGTCAATACTTAATTATCTGACCTAAAGGAAGACAATATTGAATAAGACAGATTAAACAAATCTGGCTTTCAAATACATGCAGCTATGTAGTTCTGCATATTTTAATATTACTAGCTTTACTTTTTTGACAAATAATTAGCCACAACAAGCGCAGACCTTGGAGCTTCTTAGATACGTGGTAGGAACTGAATAGTTTTCTGGAGTTAAAGTAAATCACACTGATTGGAGTTATTCCCTTTTAATATACAGTAGGCAATTTTTCACTCAGATTCCAAACACTACTCTGTGTTAAATAGGCTATGCTTATACAGTCTTTAGAGAACTAAGACTTTTTTTTAAAATAGAAAATAGGCTAGGGTCAGCATTTGATACTGGTGTTCTCTATCTTTTTCTCACTCAGATAAAGATATGTATTCAATAAAAAGTTACTGAGGCTCTACTGTGTATCAAGCAGCAACCTATACCTATTGCTTCCAATTAACACAATAATTAGGAAATAATTCCATTTTTCCCAAGTAACAACTTAATTCTCATTTTTACTTCCAAGAAGAGCTGCTGAAGCTGTTGAAAGATTAAGTCAAGCTTATTCAATGCTGAAAGTATACATAGTTTGGGTTAGTATCCAGTTCTATTAGCTATCTGATAACATTATAGAAGATTGTGATTCCCTTATCTGTAAAGCAGATTGAATCAAACCTCTTTCTCAGGAAGAATGCATGGAAAAGTCCTAGCAAACAAAACAGGTTCTGTAAGTATTGGCATATGCATATATCATACATTGCATAGCTAGTAAACAGTAGCACTTCCCTTGAAGTTTTTCATTCCTAATTTTACTATTTTTATATATTTAAAATCATTACCCTTAAAAAATGTCAGTTCCTACGTCCCAAAAAACGTGCCTTTAATAAAAAATACATATCTATTCAAGAGACATGAGTTAGAATGGATAAGTAATATGAACAACTTCAGCAGCTAATATTGCAGGAAGCACTGTATAGGTATTCTTTACAAACTGGCAAGGTAGATATTTTAATTACTCCTAATTTCCAGATGAGAAGCTAGAGAGATTAAACAATTTATTATACAAGGTTGCCAGCCATGGGGGCAAGGCAAACTACTCACAGAAAAACAGGAGCAGAGAGAGTTAAACAACTGAACATAAAAATCCATCAAATGCTGATTCCTTTGCAAACATTGATATAGGTGCTAAAGTGAGATGAAAGAAATGTATCCTTTGTGGGAGATTCAAAACTATGAGGAAGGCTTTGGACACTTTTAGTCCCAAAATGTACTCCAAACTGGGAGTGCCTCCTTCTAAAATGTTTTCAAGATAACACTTGTCAGGGTTTCCTTACAGCATTTAGCAAATCCAGCAACTCCTCTGCCCAGCCAGCAAGGCTCTTCACTCTCTAGCCCCAATTTACAGCATCTAGCTCTCCAAACTCAAAAGTTCCCTTGACTCAGAGAATTTGCACCACAGGCTTTTTCTAGACATAGCTAACTTCCTCAGAAATGAACTTAGGAGGTCACCTATCTCTCCATGTAGGTGGACTTCATCTCTAAAACTGTTCCCTTACCAGCAAACAATATTCTCAGCAGGGGTTTCTATGCTACTCTATATTAAAGAACTCTCCCTTAAGTTTGATTCCTAGGACAATCACAAAAAAAGGCATGACTAAAGCCATCTGTTTATGAATTAAACGGGAGCTGTGTACATTCTGTTTTTTGCTTATTGGCTGTATGATCTCCAGCAAGTTTCACTTCTCTGAGGCTTAAGTGATTGATAAGAAAATCAAGTAAAACAGAATGCCTGGCACACAATAAGCATTAAATAAGACCCATTATCATCATCATCCCATTCTACAGAATAGGTCAAGACTACAAGAAGTAAAATAATGAAGGTTGAGAAGTCAGGATCAAGGCTTGAAACAAGTCTTTTTCCTTCATTTCACAATTCTCTGCTGGGCACTGAATAGGCATGCTAGAACAGACAGACATGCACTCTGCTCTCTTGATGTTTACATTCTAGTAGGGAAGACAGACATTAAATCTTTATAAATAAATTGAAAAGGTGCTTCAAATGAGACAGTGTGCCTGAATACACAAGAGTTTTAGAGGAAGTAGTAAGATTACTGATTTTGTCTGGAAGATCAAGGAAGTCTTTTAAAGTGGAATCAGGAAGCAGAAAAGAGGTTGAGTCACTGAGGACGGCAGCAAACATTCTAGACAAAGTAATTGCAGGAGAAAAAACTCAGGAAGCATGGCAAGTCCAAAGAATTAAAAGACCAAAGCATCTCATGATGTTGAAGATGCAAGTAGGACTAGATAGCACATATCCACGTTAAAGGTTTTAGATGATGTTCACCCTCAAAGCAATGGGAAGGCATCAAAAGACTGGCTGATCTTGATGAAACAGTAGTGCAAGGTTCATTCTGACTTAAACTTCATGGAGTCAGGGATATTTGGTGGTTGTATGTGTCCTTGGGCTTGATCTCAGGCATGAGCAGTGCTTTTGTGCTCATCGCTAGCTCTACCACTTAAGCCACAGCTCCACTTACGGATTTTTTTTTTTAATTTATTGGAAACAGGAATCCCAAGTACTTTCTTGACCTGGCTAGCTTCAAACCATGATCCCATGTCTTAGCCTCCTGAATAGCTAGGATTACAAGGGTGATCCACCAGAACCCAGTCATTTGGGTTTTTTGTTTATCACCTGTACTTCAAGGGCATAGCAACTACAGATTTATTTATTTTATATATTTATTCATTTAGTTAGTTAGTTATTGTTGGTCGTGGGGCCTGAACTTTGGGCCTGGGTGCTGTCTCTCAGCTCTTCAGCTCAAGGCCAGCACTCTACCACTTGAGCAACAGTGCCACTTCCAGCTTTTCCTGCTTGTGGTGCTGAGGAATTGAACCCAGGGCCTCATGCATGCAAGGCAAGCACTCTACCACTGAGCCACCACAACTAGATTTGTTGTTGTTGTTGTTGTTTTGGGTCCAAGACCAGGACTCAAACTCAGTACCTGATGCTTGCTTTTGCTTATTGGCTAGCACTCTATGACCTAAACCACACCTCCAATCCCACAACTATAGATTGCTGGTCATTATTTATAAGCTATCTAAAAGCATCTCTGGAAAAGACAGAAAAAATACCTCTTCCTTCTTAATAACCACTCCAGTATCTCAGCTAATGCTTTCATTAAAGTACCTGCCACCAATATAGTTAGGTGTAGGCCCCTTGTCACTATTTGGTTATAATTTTATAAAGAATATGGTAAACACCTATTTATCTTCTCATCTCTCCAAGCACAATATTCATTAAAGTTATAGATTAATAAGACTCTTTCAATAAACTAAAAAACTCTTCTTACAATTTTAGATCAACTAAGCTTTTCTGCAAGCTCATCCCACTTTGACCTTGCAAGAACCAATGCCCCATTTTCCTTTGCACCTTAGCCACCTTAACATCAACAAGGATACAACAAACAACATTTTTTCCAATGTGTCATTAAGAGTCTTTGTTTTTCAATTCTAAGAACACATCCCATTCTCTTTTTGAAAATCTAATTGCTTTGAGTAGGGTAACTATTTGTTCTGGTTGTATTTAAGATGGAATTGAGTCATGATCAATGCTTTAAGGTTTATATTGGCATTTCAAAAGATGATGATGACAAAATTTAAAAAAAAAAGTAAGATTACAGTATGTTTCTAGGGGATCGTTGTAATTTTGTTTTGATTCCCTTTCCATACATAGACCAGTTTTCCACTATTGTAAGCATCACTAGGTTACTTGCTGGCAGGTTTTTAGGTTGAGATGACCAGTAAGAGACAGCTGAGGAAGATCAAAGAGAGAGGAGAGAAGATCCAGCAACAGTCTTACCTGCTTTGTTCTCTCTGTGGGCTGGGTTTCACTTTCTGGAAAAGGCTAAATCCCTCAGGTACTACAACTCCCATCTGACAGCCCCCAACTCTCACTGAGGCACAGTAACAGCACTTCTCTCTCACTGCTCTTAGCAGTGACAATAGCTTCCAACTTCTATTAATTTCTTTGTGATAGAAACCTCCTGTCAACTATACTCTGACCACCCTCCAACAATAATACCTTCATTAATGCATGCTGAACAATCTGAGTTAGATTGTTTCTTGCCAATCTTAAAAAGTCTAACTTGGGGAGATGGGTGAGAATGGTTAGATGGGAGGGGGAAGAATGAAGGAAGGAGTGACACTGGTCAAGATGCATTGTACACATAAATGGATATGTTGAATTCAAATTTATTTATGTATCTAAAGATAATTTTTTTTAGAAAGAATCCTAACTACGTACTAGTAAAATCAGTAGTCTCCCTCTTTGCCATGTTTTTATTGTCCATAAAATTCCTTCTTGTCAAATACTGCTTGTTAGTACTTACATTTCTCAAGCAGCAATGGCATCTTTTAAATTGGTCAGTGTATAACTAAGGCACTCCCAAGAGCTCGCAGAATACAGGACTGACACTCAAATTCTCTAGTAGGAATCTACCACATGTCAGAACAAAACATTTACGCTTCTTCCTACTCCTTCAATGTTTCCTCTCAATAAAAGCAAGTACAAGGAATTAAAGTCACCATTATATTTTCTCACTACATACCAACAAGTTGTATCATGGCCTAAGGAAGTTACCCAGTATGCCACTTCACTTTGTAGTTTCTCATACCCAATGATTCCTCGCTATCAGTAAAAAAGAGAGAAACAGAGCCACCCATCCTTTCTAGATTTTCTCTTGGATGCCAAGACAATTTGTTCTTCTAAAATAAGGCAAAAGAGAAGGATGAGAAAATTTTGCTGTGGTCAGCCTTGTCTCTTAACAGTTCTGGCAATATTAGTACTCTTCTTTTTCACAAGAAAGCATATATGCTTACACCATAATAAACTCTTGAGTTCATTCTCTAGATTCTTCTCTTCAAAGCAACTGAATTTAAAGTTAACTGAATCACCTGGGAGTACCTAAATACTCTATCTTGATATAGCTTGGCACAAGTAACCTAGGGTCTATTTTATTTCTGAATACTGGGTATCTTTTGAATAAGAGCTGAATTAAAGAATTCTTCCAGGGGGGCTGGGAAGGTGGCTCAGTGGTAGAGTGCTTGCCTTGCATGCCTGAGGCCCTGGGTTTGATTCCTCAGCACCACATAAGCAAAAAGAAAAAAGACGGAAGTGGCGCTGTGGCTCAAGTGATAGAGCGCTAGCCTTGAGCTGAAGAGCTGAGGGACAGTGCCCAGGCCCAGAGTTCAGGCCCCACAACTGGACCAAAAAAAAAAAATTCTTCCAGGGATTTGGTAAGAAATGATGAAATTGATCTCAACCAGTATCTCCAACAAAAAATCCAAATCTCTTTTTTTGCCAACTAGCAGGCATGCAGAGCTAACAGAAAAAGACACAGGCAGATATAGACTGCAGGCTACAGAAAAGAATACCCTGCTACTCATTATCTGGCTGGCTGGCCAAAGAGCTAGACAGCTCCTATCTCCCATCTGGGCCTAGCAGGCATTTCAGAGGCAGTAGGACTATCAAGCTATCTCCACCATGTACCAATCTTAGCACTTCTTACACTTACATTCCTTCCAAATGATCATTTATTTGGGGAGCTCTACAAGCAGCTGGGTAGATGTATATCAAATGTTAAGAGTGGTATTTTCTCTGGTTAGTAGAATAAAAGTAACTTTAATCTTCTGTGTATCTGTGAAATTTTCTGTGTATTCTATAAGTACATATAATTTTTGGAATCAGGAAAAATATTAAACAAAAACTGTCAGCATTCAGAAATTTCAGTTTTAGGGCTGGGAATGTAGCTTAGTGGTAGAGTGCTTGCTTTGCATGCATGAGGCCCTGGGTTCCATTCCTCAGCACCACATAAATAGAAAAAGCCAGAAGTGGCACTGTGGCTCAGGTAGTAGAGTGCTAGCCTTGAGCAAAAAGTAGCTCAGGGACAGTGCCCAGGCTCTGAGTTCAAGCCCCAGGACTGGCAAAAAAAAAAAAAAAAAAAAAATTCAGTTTTATCAGAAGAACCAAATTTATGCAATTCTTGAAATTCAAAGTCTAAACTATCTTTTTTTAAGCTTTTGTGTTTCAATAAATAACTGTTTTACCTCTTTACTTTTTTATTGTAAAGGTGATGAACAAGGGGATTACTGTTACATAAATAAGGTAATGGGTACATTTCTTTTTAAACACTGTTACTCCCTCCTTCATTTTCTCCCACTTGCTATTTCCCAAGTTGTAAAGTTCATTTCTAACATAGTATGTAGTGAGTATCACTGTCACATTAGGCATTATTTCATCCTTTGTCCTGCTGTTTCTGTGATTCCCTTTCCCTTCCATGGATCATGTAAGCTTATATACAAGACAAAGGGTACAGAAAATTAAAACACAAAGAAAAAATAGAAATAACTGCATATAAGACATAATAAGAACCTCTGGTTTCCAATTCTTGGAGTTCGTTTTGATATACTTCATTATATATGGTCCTATGCACTTAGTGATTGGGCTATTGTGATCCTCTGCTAAGAATATCATACACATATTCTCTACTGGCTTAATCATTTAAAATGTGAAAAACAACAGCATGATATTGGATGTAAAAAGTAAATGCTGCTTAGGGTACATCACAGCCTTAACTGAGATAATTTAGATCATCAAGGTTAAAGTCTATTACTTTCATATTCTGGTGTACTATTGAAACAAATGTGCAAGAAGTATCCAACTGGTTCTCTTTGTAAGGGTATGCAGTTATATAGCCAAGAAACTACAGATAAAACAGACTGATGTTTCCTCTACTATAAATGTGAGCCAATAAACATTCTAGTCTACAGCTGATAAATACTCAACACCACAATCTATAGAAAGAAAGCTAATCATTTCTGGCTAAAGAAACAAATATACAAAGAACCTGCCTACTTCCGGATCAGGACTGTTCTTTACAATGACAACTGACTGTTCAGTTGTTAGTGCCATATATAGAGTGGAATATCTTTCCTAGGATCTAGCCTTCTCATAATCTATAATAGTTGAACATGTATTATGGACTGTCTATAGTGCTAAAATACATTAGCAGGGAATCTTGGAAGCCATAAATATCTTTACTAGCTTCTAGAAGCTAGTAAATTTAAACAAGTGATTCCTTTAAACTGTCTAATGTAATGGTAAATACTTTTCTAGCTTTGATCAGCAAATGATTTATAGTTATAACTATCAGAACAATAATAATCAATGGGGTGGGGGAGTAGAGGGCACAGATACTGAAGCCTAAAATATCTCCTCTTAGCTAAAAGGGGCTGAGCCAGAACACTAAAATGCTTTGGATTAAGTGTGCTAAACCTAAAAAACACCAGTGAAGGGGCTGGGAAGGTGGCTCAGTGATAGAGTGATTGCCTTGCATGCAGGAGGCCCTGGGTTCGATTCCTCAGCACCACATAAACAGAACTAGCTGGAAGTGGCGCTGTGGCTCAAGTGGTAGAGCACTAGCCTTGAATTGAAGAGCTGAGGGACAGCGCCCAGGCCCAGAGTTCAGGCCCCACGACCAGCCAAAAAACAAAAAAACCACCAGTGGATGAAGTATAAAGAAACCATATACTTTCCACAGTAGAACTTAACAAGCCTTCTTTTCAGGATTAAGTTTGCAGATTCTAAAGGTTCAAAACATCTGCAAAGTTCATGAGACAAACTGAAATGGGGAATACTGCTTTGCAACTAGCATATAGGCTTTAGAATAATCAGTGCCTGAAAAAAAAATAGGAAGAACTAATATTAAACGTTAGAAGGTTTCAAAAATTTTGAGTTACCTATGTTTGAGAAAAAACAAAAAGAAAGACTTGACCAAGAAGAATCACCACCATATATATTACCATAACAGACAAGTTCATAGTTCATATTACAATGAAACTTTAAAAGTAATGAGGGAAAGAGCCCTAATGTACAACCAACTATTAACAAAACACTGTCTGGAGACCTTAATTAAACAAAAATGTCAAGTGCTCCTCTTAAAACCTCTTTGAGTAGTAGACCTGAACAGGAGAAAACAGTGAGGACTATTTAAGAGTCCAAGGGCTGAGAGGACAAGTGACTGTACCACAGGGTGGTAATTACCCCATGAGTAAGTGAAAAAAGACCAGACTGAAGGGCTCCAAGAGGTACTTCAAAAACCAGCTAATAATCATGGCAAGAGATGGGGTAAATCAGCTCCTTGACTGGTTATCTCTGCAGAAATAAAGGATGCTGAATATTGGAATAAACAAAAGCAGCTGTCAATTACCAAGGTGTATTAGATAATATCAGTACTCACTGCCATGATCTGAATGCTTATGTCCCCTCCTCCCCCCAATTCATTAGTTAAAATACTAACCTCTTAGAGGCTGCTATTAGGAGGTAGAATGTTCTGGGAGGTGATCATGTCCAGAGGAGTCAACTCCCATCAATGGATGAGTACTCTTATAAAAGAAGCCAAAGGGAGTTTGTCCCTTCTACCACATTAGGATGAAGTCAGAAAGTGCCATCTATTAAAGACACCAAATCTACTGCTGCCTTGATCTCAGACTTCCTAGCAACCAGAACATCTAAATTTCTGTTGTTTACAAACTACCTATTTCAATGTTCTTTTTTTACAGCCACTTGAATGAACACATATACACACATGTGCGCGCGCACACACACGCACACATGCATGCACGCACATATTGTCCCCACAATGTGTCCTACAGTCTGGAACATAGTTCAAAGGAGGCTAAGCTCAGAACCTTACGAATCCAGAAAACAGGCTTCTGCAGTTGGTAAACCAACAGCCTCAACAAGCTACAGACAGACAAAACACTTGAATTCTATGGCCAATAGGTCTCTTGTCACAGGAGAACTTGCTTGCCTTTTCCAAGCCATATCCTCATTTGAAAAACAGAAAAATCTCTTCTTTCCTCCCTTTACTGGACTAGAGTATAAAAGAACAAAAAACACACATGAAATAAAATCACATATATCATTTATAAAATAGTTAAATATACACTTACAAAAATTAAATGAATGTCATTTGTTTCTTCAGACTGTCAATATATAAAGTCTATAATGTTTAAATTATTATTAAGGTTATAATGAAAGCAACTAGACCCCTAGATACCAGGACAGGAAAACAACTGCTGAGCCATTGGGGAAATTCAGTGCAGTGGCCAGGAACTGTATTTATCTCACTGGATCCTAACAGCATCACTATGCATTGAGGGAAAATGTTAACAAAGATGATATCAGACAAAGGTTAGAGCCAATAGGCTTTTAAAAATCAAGAAAAGGCTAGGCACCCGTGGCTCATGCCTGTAATCCTAGCTACTCAGGAGGCTGAGATGTGAGGATTGCAGTTCAAAGCCAACCTGGGCAGGAAAGTCCCTGAGACTCTTCAACTAACCACCAGAAAACCGCAAGTGGCACTGTGGCTCAAGTGGTAGAGTGCTAACCTTGAGCTAAAGAGTGCAAGGACAGCGTTCAAGCCTAG
The DNA here is from genome assembly GCF_000151885.1 of Dipodomys ordii. NCBI lineage: Eukaryota > Metazoa > Chordata > Mammalia > Rodentia > Heteromyidae > Dipodomys > Dipodomys ordii. Next base: position 18,912,971 of record NW_012267228.1, read on the forward strand.
AGTTCAAGCCCCAAGACCAACCCACCCCCCCAAAAAAAAAAATCAAGAAAAGGCAGATGGCACATGCAACACTCGAATTTTGATTCCTAGCACAGCAGAAAATGAGTAATAATAAAAATTAGATAAAAAAGAAAAAAAAAGCCGCAAGTGGCACTCAGGCCCAGAGTTCAAGCCCCACAACTAGACCCCCCCAAAAAAAATTAGGTAAGTAAAATCAAGAAATACATGTTTTTACAGAAGATTAGCATGTGAAAATAGAGATGTTAAGTGCTGAAAAATAATATAGAAGTAATTGATGTATAAACAAAGAATGCTTCTCAAACTTGGTTTTAAAAACCCTTAGAGAGGTTGCTAGATATGCATGCCTATAATCCTAGCTACTCTGGAGGCTGAGGTACAGAAGATCATGGTTCAAAGCCAGTCCAGGCAAGTGAGTCTATAATATTCCAAAATAACCATCAGAATGCCAGCTGCAGGTGTGGCTCAAGTGATAAATTGCTAGCCATATGCAAGCAAAGCTGAATGAGCATAAGACTCCAAAGTTCAAACCCACGTTATATGGGGGGGAGAGAGGGACTACATGGAGGAATATGAGGTTGGAAGGGTGAATCAAGGATCACTAGGATGTTGCAGATATTAAATGTGACAGACAATGCACAAAGCAAGCTACTCACAGTAGCCTACAAATGTGTTGGACAAGGAACATCTGTTAGTTTTACCCACCCTTCATCCATTCCTATTGATAGGGAATTCCCAAATCCCCAATGGGTAGTGCGTGGTGAGACAATAACCAAGGCACTGGCAAGACGCAGTCTGAGCCTGAACAAAAATTCAGAGTAATATTGAAAACTGCTAGAGTTTAATCCTGCTAGAGCTTAATTTGAGAAAATGCCTATCAAGTACTGCTACCTGAATCACTGAAGTGGCTCTAGATCAGCTCTCTTCTGAGGGCTTTTCAGTATTAGCCAACTGGGAGCTGCACCACATCTATCTAGTGACCTCTCTTTATATTTAGTCAGATTTGTATCTACTGCTTACAGCCAAAGAGCTCTACCTGAGTTACCTACTATTTTGATTCTAGAACAATCCATTTTCTTAAAAGATGTGATATGGAATTTGACTGGCAAGTAATTAACCTATTATTTTTATGGTGAGATAAAGGGACATATTTATCATTGAGTAGAAAGAAATTTTACACAAAATCTTAAGGCATTGAATTTCTTTTTTCTTGTGCCAATCCCAGGGTTTAAATTCAGGATCTGGGTGCTGTTCCTGAGCTTTTGTGCTCAAGATTAGCGCTCTACCACTTGAGCCACTTCTGGCTTTTTGGTGGTTAATTAGAGGAGTCTTAGAGGGCTGGTACGTATAATCCTCGGATCTCAGACTCTGGATGAATTTTTTTTTTTGGGGGGGGGTCTGGTCGTGGGGCCTGAACTCTGGGCCTGGGCGCTGTCCCTCAGCTCTTCAGCTCAAGGCTAGTGCTCTACCACTTGAGCCACAGC
>NW_012267228.1:18914522-18919760 GCF_000151885.1 Dipodomys ordii
TCCCTCAGCTCTTCAGCTCAAGGCTAGTGCTCTACCACTTGAGCCACAGCGCCACTTCCAGCTTTTTTCTTTTTGCTTATGTGGTGCTGGGGAATCAAACCCAGGGCCTCATGCATGCAAGGCAAGCACTCTACCACTGAGCCACCTTCCCAGCCCCTCTGGATGAATTTTTGTTTTGAATTTTTTTTAAAGATCTATTTCCTGCCACAGCTCACCTCCCTCTCCCAGGTGAGTTCTGTAATGACTAGTTATAGAAGTACTGATATAGGAATAAACAAACCATCCTTAGCTTTTAGGATCTACCCTTAACTAGATAAAAGCTCTAGAGAAAGTTACTTAACCATCCTAAGACCCATCTTTTACACTTTTAACTAATTATTATCCCAAGATGTAATAAGAGTTTTAACAGTCATGGTAAACCAGGGAGTTAGGTTAACATAACAAAGTCAGCAGGTGACAACACACAGTGGATAATTTAAGTATCCATTTAGAGTCTTTATCCACCTTAGAAAAATGCCTGTTATATTTATTGTCTTACGATCCTTTTTTCTCTAAATAGCCCATGACAAGCAATGACCTGAATCACTTTTTAAAACTGAACAATATTTTACTCTATGGCTAGGCCCTTACTGAATTAATTACTCCTTTGCTAATTGGTATTCAGATAATTTTAGTGTTTTCTTATATATAAAAAAAGAGACACATTAGGTACATATGCATATGCAAACTTGATCAAATGTATTTATTTCCTAGATGTGGAACTGAAGAGTCATATTACTCAAACTATCACCCAAAAACTATCAACCAAATTTAGAAAAAAATTAAATGCAGTGTAATAACATAGTTTATCTTTCTAGAAGCTAAATAAAATAGTAAATAATTTTAAATATGTTTTAATCATCATCTAAAATATTGGTTACTCAGGTGAGGGGCAATCCTAAAATACCCAATAACAGCCAAGTGGCTGTGCTTTTGGGCAACACGTTGTTTTGAGAAGTTAAACTCTAAAACAAGAACATATAACTGCAATACTAACGAATTGGTAGAGAATGTTAAAAGACAGGAAAGGCGGCAGAAAACAACCCAATCAGTTAATACAGTTACAAGGTCACCAATGACGTGTCAAGAGAGACTGAAAAGGCTAAGGCTAAAGGACGCTGACCTCAGAGCTTCAGGATGGCCAGGTGAAATGACACAGACATACATATCTATGGGATCTATGGGATCTGTGGGCACCAATCCTGCAGTTAAATTCTAGGGCTTAGGACACAAGAAGAATCTTCTTATAGCCAAACATACCACACAGAAAGAGGATGGGGAGGTGAGGATACAGATTTCCCTAAAGTAAGAGTTTCTAGTTAGCAACCTGAAGGGTCACTATCTTTATTTCCTCTTCAGGGCAAAGGCAAACACAGAAACATTAAGCATAACACAGCTCCAGACAGTGGCTGGTTCCCTTCAGAACCACCACACAGGCAGTACTCTATTAAGCACCATGGAAAACTCAGCAAGGTGAGAACATTTTGAGCAATAAGTAAAATTAACTGGTGACATACTATAATGCATGTGCTACGAACAGAAAACCTCACACTATGACTAACTCACAGAGTTTCATCTCATTAGAAACAGAGAGCACTATATCAAGCTGCCTACAGAAGCCCAGAATCCTTGATGTGACAAATAGTATGTGTGTTGCATAGGGATGCCACAATTCTATGCATCTTAATATTTTTCTAAGTAAAGAATGACCTGACATCTCTTTTAGGCCAAAAAATCGTGTTTTGAATGGATCACAGCTCTAACCCTGTGTAAAAGCTGGTCTCACAGATTCAAAATTTTGATATAGGTTGCTAGCTTCAGAGAGAATGTGATCCCATTACTAAAAACAATGCACATGTCTAGTAGGTTCAATAGATGTTAGGGTACTGGCCCATGGTAACCAGAAGATAGGAAAAGACTTCCTGGATTGAAAATAGGACAGTTTCACAATGACTGCGTGGAATGTTTAAAAGTATTGTCTTTGAAAAGGTATCTTCAAAATAGATACTACCTCCAGAACACTTAAAAATATCCTATGATCTCTGAACAAAAGTTTTTTCCATTTCTTGTCCCATTCAATGTTTATCTTCTTCAAATTCAGAGAATACTAGCCCAAAATGAACAAAATCCAAGAATTTAGGCAAGGCAAGTTAAACCCACGTCAAGCCTAAAACCCACGATTCACAACCATTCGCTAGCCCCAAAGCAGCACACAAAAATGCAATGGAAAAGAGAAACAGAGAAACATTAAAAATAAGCTTGTTTTTAAGACCAAAGTATTATTATAGGTATTTTAGTCACACATCTCACACTTCCTTGATTCATAATGCCGTTTTCCTGTTTTAGGAATTGAATAGGCAAAGACTTGAGCTTGGTCCCCTAAAAATGCTTCATCACTCTCTCTTTTTGGGGAAGTGTCCTCACAAATACTACCAGGCACTTCATGGATGGAAGGTAGCACCTATATGTCTCGCTGCCATTCTCTCTTTTCCTTCCTCCTTTCCTGCCCTGTCTTCCTTTATTGTTGTGATGGAGACTGAATTAAGGCCTCATACACACTAGGCATGTGAAGTCTGGGGTCTCTCATTTAGTGAACGATACCTCAAGGTAAATTCTGTTTTGACTCAGACACTGTATCTCTTCCTATCAGTTCCTGCCAAGGCACAAATATACTGCCATAAAATGATAAGTCCCTGGTCAAATTTCAAATTTGCCAGAAAAAGTGGAGCCGAATGAGCCATTTACTTTAAGGGCTGGTGTCAAGTTCAAGTCACTGCTTATTCACTCTCTGGTCTAAATGTTTAGATATAATTAGGAAGTTATACTGCTTATAGCATGTCAGGCTAGCTTGTCCTTTATTTGTATAGGACCAGACAGGCAATGTTTTGCTATGAGAATAAAATGGAAATACTTTTACCACTCCTAACATGAGCAAGTGAAGACAACTTTAAAAAGTACTGAACATAAAGATCTAGTTCTTTATACTTATTTTCTTGTGAAAAAAATTATTCTTATGCTTTTGTACTATAGAAATGATACTTATATTTCATTTTATTTAATAAAAGGATGTCTATTTTTTAAAGTCTATTTTTTTAAAAATCTTAGACTTCTTTTATAACAACATACCAGAGTTCCAGAAAACCAGACATAAACAAGTTTGGGTCCCAACTACAAGAGATTTAGAAATCTCTTGAAACACATTTGTATAGCCACAGAGGATGATGAACCTAAAAGCATATTTCAGAAATGCCTACCTGGTTTACAAGCCAAGAGTACAGTCCAGCCAGTCCTCTCATCAGCCTTCATATTTCCAAAAGGCAAAAAGTCTTGGTGAGATCCTGTCTCAAAAGGGAAGGACAAATAAACACACTAACTTCCTTAACTAATCTCCCATACTGTCAAAGAAACCAGTGAATCACTAAATCTAAACTAATACAAGTTCATTAACTAAACCAGCTTTGTTTACTTTGCTACTTCCAATTCTGTGTCCCTGACTAAAAAGAAACATTAGTATGGTATAGAGCTCAAGTCCACCCTATTTCAACATTCACAAATAGACTGGTAAATTAAAAAAAGATGCTTTCTTACCATACATGTTATTATGAAAGAATAAATACAGTAAATTTTTTAAATATTCAAGTCATGGGTCAATGTAATCTTAAATCAAATTATCTGGCTGACAGAGCAGACTGTAAAGAGTTCCTAAAAGTTCAAATTATGTGCTTCTTACCACTTGAGTCAAGAACTTCCTTGAATATTTACTGTCAGGGACACCTCAAATTTTAAGGTCTTTTCAGTTCATGGTGGTCTTAGAAATTTCCTAGCCCTGTTTAACAGAATTGTGAGTTAAATAAACTTTAATATTCGGCCAGTCCTGTCTATGAATACTGATAGACTGTCTCTGGGAAAGAAATTAATGGTTGCAAAGAGCAATGACACCGTCCTATAAAAAAAAATTAACGGTTGTTTTTAAGTCACTACTGTTTGAAATGAGTAAGATGGTAAGATCAAGTAACAACTAACTTAAAAAGAGCATCTTTCCTCTAAATGACAATGGGGGGGGCATTGGGTTTGAACTATACCTAAACTTTTGTGCTCAAGACGACCACTCTACTACTTTGGCCACGGCTCCACTTCCAGATTTTTGGCGATTAATTGGAGATAAATGTCACAGGGACTTCCCTGCCCGGGCTGCATTTGAACTACCATCCTCCGATCTCAGCCTTCTGAGTAGCTAGGATTACAGACCTGAGCCACTGGTGCCAATTACCCTTTAAACAAGAAATCTCTCTTCCATAGTGCCACTTGTTTCAAAGCCAGGGTGTCTCACACGTTCAGTTTGGACAAATGAAGGCCGCATTTTCATATAAGGTAATTTTTATCTCTGGGCCACCAAGTCTACTTCTATGGAGTACCATAAAAAGCCTCTCAATAGAAATTAAAATTTACACATAAGGATTTCTACCTAGAGAGTAAACATGCTCTTCCATACTCGTCTTACGTGTTGTGTGTGTTTTCCATTTACAACTAACTCTTCCTCTTTGAATGAATTGGGAGGATGGGCCCATATGAGAAAGGAAACTGAAAGCGCCAAGCTGAGAAGCCACACCACTGATTTATCCCGGATAGGTCCTGGGCTGGGGATGCGTGGGGGTGGGGTGGGAAGGGGTTGGGAGGGGGTGCAAACTGGAAAAAACCTAACGACCAGGCTCCAAGAGCAAACCTGGGGTTCGAATCTCCGATTGGCTTCTAGGGCTGACCTTACCCCCTCCCCCCACGGGAGGGCCCCAGCCTCGGGCTTGGACCCCCCACCTTACATGGGTGCCAAGGCCTAGAAACTCATCCAAGTTGAATGAAGGTGACTTGTGGGAAGAGATGCCGCTGGAACCCCGCCGTGTGCTCTTGGCAAGTGCGGCTGCACCCGGGCAGGCGCGGGGTCCGTCGCGGGGCACGGCCGCCACCTCTCCCTCCGCTCGCAACTTCCTCTCGAGACGCCGACCCGCACTCGGGCACCTTCAACCCCCCCGCCCCCCCCACACACACCCCTAGACGATCCCCGCCGGCGGGACTCCGGCTGCGCGGGGGCCGGCGGGCGCCACGCCGGCGGGTGGCTCGGTCAACTCCGGCCGGAGGTCGCGAAGTTTCTCTTGTCACCCAAGCCCAGGCACACGCCGGAGCCCGGGGAGGAAGCGGGCGGAC
>NW_012267228.1:18920670-18964720 GCF_000151885.1 Dipodomys ordii
CGGGGTCCCGGCGTCGGGGCGGGGGGTCGGAGGGGGTCCCGGGCGGGGTGCCGAGGGGTGTGGCCCGCCTCCAGCGGAGGCCCGGGAAGGAGGAGTGCGCCACGAGGCTGGGGCTGTGTGCGGAGGCTCCGGGGGTGACACCGGCCCTGGACCGGTGGGAAAGGGCCCGCCGACATCGGGGAGAACGGGGAGGGGCGGGCCGGCGTCTGGGTGAACTAGGTGAGGGTGGGCGTTCCCGAAGCACGGTCCCGCACTGTACCTGGAAGATCCGGGAAGGCCGTGGGAGTGGGGAAGGCGGCCTGGGCGTCTGCAGTGAGGGGGGTAGAGGGCTGGGTTTGTGGACACATGGAACCGAGCAGAAATAGGGGAACGGAATGGTAGGAAAGGATGGGCAGGCGTAACGGGCAGTTGAGGAAAAAGCAGGTCCTTTGGCAGCTGGGTATGTGGAAAAGCTATTTGAGGATAGGGTAAACTAGAGGCCCCCGTGGAGAAACTTCTTTCTGAGGGAGTAGGGGACCCACGGGGGAATTAATGTGGATTAAGAAGCCAGATGATTTAGGGTGAACAGTGACAAGATCTTGGGTAAGTAGCAGAGAAGGGCCCTGGAACTTCATGGGGAAATTTAACTCTGCTGTATTTCAGTTTTATTTTTTCAGCAGCTATTTATCCTACTTGGGATTTACACAGCCCAGCGCCATCAGGCAAACCTTTTTCTCCCCTAAAATTGCATTCTGGTGAGAGCCATACATTGAATTACTAGGGGTGTGTGTGTGTGTGTGTGTGTTAATTTTAGTTTTAGTTTTCCTATTTTGTCTGCTCAGGGTTTGAATGCAAGACCTAGGGGTGTGTGTGTGTGTGTGTGTGTGTGTGTGTGTGTGTGTGTGTGTGTGTTAATTTTAGTTTTAGTTTTCTTATTTTGTCTGCTCAGGGTTTGAATGCAAGACCTGGGCACGCTGTCCCTGACCTTTTTTGCACAATGCCAGTGTTCTACCACTTTAAGCCACAACTCCACTTCTGGTTTTTAAGTGATTAATTGGAAATTGTCTCATGGCGATTTTTTTCCCAACTTCAGATCTCAGCCTTCTGAGTAGCTAGGATTATAGGCATGAGCCACCAGCTCACTAGTTTTAAGGGTTGCAAATGTTAGCATGGGAGAAGTACAAAGTAGAGAGCTATACAACATACAACAATTATAAAGCTACACAGTAGAGTGTTTGGGGGCAACTAGAAAGCCTTCCTGGAGGGAGGGAGTAAAAAAAACGTTGGCCCTTTTCCCCCCAGTACTGGGGCTTGAACTCAGGGGCCTCTGCCTAGCTCAGTTCACTGCTGGTGTTCTACTGCTTGAGGTACACCTCCAGCCTGACTTTTTGTTGGTTAATTGAAGATGAAATCTCCCAGACTTTCCTGCTCTGGTTGGCTTTGAGCCTTCTGAGTATCAGAATTATAGGCATGAGCCACCTGTACCTTATTGTTAAAAAATTTATTGTTAATTCTGTTTTTGAAGACAAATGTAGATAGCCTGCATAGATGGGGAGTGCAGGTTGGAAGATTAAAAGATAACTGACCAGTATTGACTAGAAGTTAGAAAGTTATGAGCCATAGCTTTTAAAGTGCAGTGGAAAGCTGTTAGACATTTTAAACATTGGTATGGTGTACTCAGATTTGCTTTTTTTTTTCTTCCTGTGTTGATAATCAAACCCAAGAGTCTCATTCATGTTAGGCAAGTAAACTATATCCTCACTAAAGTATCCTCAGCCCCAGATTTGCTTTTAACACACACATATGCAGTAGTACTGAGTGAAGAATGATGAAGGGGAAGGGAAAGTGACGGACTGCTAATTAAATAACCTCTCTATAACGAACATTTATATAGTACTTAGACTGCATATCAGGTGGTGTTTGTCCCAATTTTATGAATGAAAATGCCACCCAAAAAGATTAAGTAACATGATATCATTATGAGTAGTAAATTACTCCTAATTTAAACCAGGCATCTGTCTCCAGAGTTGATGCTTCTCACTATGTGCATCTTGTGTACCAACTACTGCTGCAGTAGTCCTAATGAGTGTAGGGGACCACAGGCCAAGTTGAAATTCCACCAAGAGAAAATGCAGAGAAGTAGAGGGGGAAGTACCACAACAGGATGTGACTGAGGAATATGAGGGAAGGGGGGGGAGGGGAATCAATGATGATCCCAGGTTTCTAATTTGAGTGATTGTGTGCCTTCTAGGTAGTGATTGTGTGCCTTCTAGGTATACATCTATTGAGGTAGAGAACTCCAAAGGAGGAATAGATTTTGTCAAATAGGAGTAGGGGAGGGAAAATGAATTCTAGTCAACTACAACTAGTTGCCTTGAAATTCTTAGAGGCCACAAAAATCCTCATTCTGCTACTTAGAATCTGTTTGACCTTGTGGAGGTTAGTTACTAAGCTTGTTTTGTACTCTTGTTTATGAAGGTAATAATAAATCTACTTCTGAGGATTGGTTTGAGGATGAAATGCAGTAAAATTTGTGAAGGGTTTGCATTGAGTCCAGTACATAGTAATATTAATATATACAATAAAATAGTAAATATTACTAAACATCATTTGTTTTACTAATCTCTTAGCTGTGATGAGAATTGTGTCTTCTCTATCTTTAAATCTATGGAGATTTCCCTTCCCTGTCTTCTGTTTACAGAATTCAAATAATTGAGCTGAAATTAGTATTGTATGTGATCAACAAATATCTGTTGTATACCTTCTACAGCATGGGAGGTGTTGTTCATAGAAGGGAATTAGACACAAGAGGTAGGACTCTGATCCAAGACTGAGGGAGAGAAGCAATACTGTTTGGTCAAATGAGTTAGTTTGTTAGAAAGAACAAAATTGAGTTTTGAGAGTGAATTTGTTGACAGTAGTGGGGGAGGGATGCTAAAAATTGGGAGTGGTCAGCTTTTAAATTTTGCAAAGCTACAGTTAAAGTGAGACCTACCTGAAAGCATCAATTACATAAAAAGCCCTTCAAGAAAGTACTCCAGATGAGAAAAAAGTAGTGAAAAGCCTAAGCTCGTGAAACAAGCTCTATCTCTTTGGGGAAGGATAAGAAACACCATTGGGGTAGCATCCTGGTAAGCCAGGAGGATTATGGTACCAAATAAGGTAAATGGGAGCCCCTACACCTACGAAAGAGTGGGTTTTCTGCTGGCAGTCGGCACCCATTGGAGGATTTTAGGATGAGAGCTAGTGATTCAGTTCATCTTTCAGGTCATTGTTAGTTTTGGTATAGAGAGCGGATTGTAAGAAGCCAAGATTGGAAGGTGGGAGACCAAGGCAGACTGTTTGACATAAGAGAAGTAGGCTTGGATTCCTGTTGACAGTGGAGTCAGCAGTAAAAAACTGATGTCTTTGATATTCATCCTCTTGAAAATCTCTTGGAGGAGGATCAGCACTTGTCCCTGGAGCTTAGATGAGGGCCAATGAACTCTTACAGATGTCATGTACCTGATCACTACCCTCTTCATTTAATCTTTATATATGCCTTTGCGTATCCAAAAGTCCTTTATTTCTATGACAGGGAACTGCACTGCCTCAAAAGGAAGGAGATAAGGTGCTACATTGCCATTGATAGATGCTGGACTGTACCTTCCAACCCTGACGCTTTATAGAAAAAAATGGAGTTCCTGAGGAATTGGTGTCTTAGTCACATGGCTAGTTAGTGACAAAACCATTCTCCTTTGATGCCAACCTAGCATTTTGGCTAACTGAAAAGGAGTTTTGATGTCACTGTTAATTTAAACTGTGTTAACAGTTTGTATTTTGTAGCTGTTAATTTAAAAGGTGTTAAATGGTGTTAGTAACCTGATAGAAATAATTTCAAGAGTACTTTTTGTAATACAGAGAACATTAGGTAAATATGTTAATCTGCCAGAGCAACAGATGGGAGATGAGCAAGGGGAGGAGGAAATGTGCCTTTTCATTCCTCTTTATAGAGCCTGTTGGTTTTGATAGTCGCTTTTTCTTTTTTTCCAAAAGTGTAATGTACAGATATGTTTTTTTATAATTTGAAATCATATTTCGCGTGCCTAAAAACATGACATAATTACAGAATTGTTTTCATTGTGCATATTTTTCTATGAGTGTAGAGGCACATTCCATGATGACATTTTCAGGGATGATGTGTGATAATACCTGTGAAGTATGTTGAAGTTGAGTGGCCACTTCACTTATTATCCATGGCAGGCCATTTTTCAGTGTGAGAAGAAACAAGTGGGGTCTATGTTCAGTAAGTGAGGTGTGTAAACATGATGGGCATGCTTGTGCTGTAGTTATTCCTATTTCTCTTGTTCATCCAGTTCATTAGCTTGTTTCCTTGGGGCTCAGCAAAGTGATCACTAGTGCAGTCCAACAATTAGAATTCCTTTAGCCAAGACAAATAATTTTTCAAAGGAAGATTGAGGTTGTACCATTTTCTAAATATTTAGAGAAAAAGACTTCTTATTTTTAAATTTAGTTTGGGCTTAAGCAATTTACTTTGGCATCAGCAATTTGGATCGTAGGAGAGATCAATGCTTGCATAGAGAAATCAAACCATTTTATTTATGTTTCCCATCCACCTTTAATGTGTTTGTTGTTGTTGTTGTTGTTGTCAGTGGGGCTTGAACACTGGGCTTGGGTCCTGTCCCTGAGCTTTCTTGCTCAAGGCTAATGCTCGGCTACTTTGAGCCACAGCTCCACACCCAGTTTTTAGGTGGTTAATTGGAGATAGAGCTTTTCCTGCACGAGCTGGCTTTGAAACCTGATCTCAGATCTCAGCCTCCTGAGTAGCTAGGATTATAGGCATGAGCCCCCAGTGCCAGGATTTAATGTATATTCCTAATATGTTTGTCCTGAAAAATCTCAAATTACTGTTGGCCCTGAGTTCAAGTTCCAGTACTGGCATAACACACAAAAAAAATTATCTTAATTATTTTAAACTGCTGGAAAGGAGGGGCTGAAAATTACTTTGCCATGAGGAATCTAGCTAATGAGCTATGTGCCATTCATTTTAATTTATAAGTGATGGCAGGCTGATGATAAACCTAACAAGAATCTGCACATTGTTTTTACAAACTAATCTTAATTTGATATCAATAAAATAGTTTCTAAGCTATCTTTATTGTTTTTATGGGATGGACCAAGTCCTGCCAAAACTATTTATACAATCAAATTGTTTATCGAGGGCTTCAAGGATGGTAATTTATGAAGTCAGTGTTAATAGTAAATAGTAAACAAACATATTTTAGGTGTGTTCTGTATGGAGTTCATTTCTGTGTCATTAAAAATAATAATGCTTATGCAATGTGTTAGGAACTCTAAATCTTAAAAGAATAAATATTGTTGTCAAACTGGGAACCTGTTTTTGTTCCTGGTTTTATTTTTTTGCTGACAGAGCTATGCTCTCTATTTGCAAATATTATTTAAGTAATTCTTGTCCACAGAGAATTTTCAAGCAGCAACAGTCTCCACACAGTTTAAGCTAGAAGTACAAGTAAATTTAAGACAGAAGCAACATGCAAGGAATTACAAGTGGACAAAATTTGGTGTGCACAAATGCATAGTGTATATCTACACACCATAGGGCTTTGTGTGTATGTGTGTGTATTATATACTTTGAACATTTGCTCTTTTACACATTTAGGATGCTACAAATTGTAGAATAAGTTTAACATAAAAATGAGCTTAGTACATTTGAAGGAGGAGCGAGGCTGCCATGATGGACAGCCATTGTACTCTTTCACATACTTTTATTTCTATGATGTTTCACTTCAGTCCTACAAAGTAGATCATTTTATTCACATTTTACAACTGACATCCAATCTTTATCTTACATGCATGTATGTACACACACAAAGCAAACACTGAGTGAACTAACCAAACCATAGCTCTAGTTTATTGCTGGCCCACAAAGGTAGCCCGTAAGGAGGTGAATTTATACTACAGAGCTTATACTATAGCCTGTTACACAGACTACCGAGGGATGAGGCTGAAATGAGAGGACAGTCAGCCAATGCCTGGGCAGGGACTCCCCCAGCTGCCAGAACTCGGCTTAGCACACTCACTCTGTTCAGTCCTAACCTGCCTTCAATGCCTGTAGTCCTTTCCTTTAAGTTTAGGCCATGTCAGCTCCTAGCTGCATGTACTTAGAAAGCAGCCTCCTGATCAGCCTCTTGTTTGTGGGCTTTTTCTAGTTACATCATTTTGTACATTGTCTTCAGCATGTTCTTTCTAGGAAGTTCTACCCATGAATCTTAACTGCTCTGAGTTGCCTATGAGCAGATCCTGCATCTAGTAGTATGGACTCCTGCAATCTGACCCCGGAGTTTTGTTTCTTAAAAATATGCTTTTATTTGATTTAATAATTACTCAAATCTAAGCCCAGTATCAGTGGTCCACACCTCCAATTTTAGTTACCCAGGAAACTGAGATCTGAAGATAATGGTTTGAAGCCAGCCTGGGCAGAAAAGTCCCTGAGTCTCTTACCTCCAGCTGTCCCTGGATCATGCTATCTGTCTTTCCTGGTGTTCTAGTGTTCTCAGATCCAGCTCCATTCCCCAACTTCTGCTCTAGCTCAAAGCTTTCTTCCTTCCAGGGGTAAGGAAAGAGAGAGGACATCTGCATGTTCTCTTTTGTAAGTAACCACAGCACCACTGCCAGCAAATTTTGAATACTCCTCAGGTTTAAGTCATAGAACAGTCTGACTTATGTCAGACTATAACTCTCCTGTATATCACCTTTGCAATAACAATAAAGATATATATATATATATATATGTATGTATGTTTTAAGCCATACAACATAAAAATATATTCTGTCTTCTAGCCTGTCTCCTATGCACTCAAACTATCCTATTTCTTGGTAACTCCTTTTTATTAGTTTTGTGTTTATCTTTCCAGGGTATCTGTACAAATGTAAATGTACCTACCACCTTTAGTTTTTATTTGGACAGAAGCATACTGTAATACTGTTCTTGTGGACCTTACAGTGTTACTTTGCATTATCAGAGTAATTTTTCATTCTGTTTTTTTCTTACAGCTTCATAGTACTTTATCATGTTTTATACCACAATTTGCTTAATTTAATTTGTTTCCCTATTGATGTACACTGTGAGGTTTTTTTTGTTTTGGGGTTTGTGTGTGTGTGTGTGTGTGTGTGTGTGTGTGCGCGCGTGCACGCGTGCGTGCGCACGCGCTGCTACCAGGGCTTGAACTCAGAAGGATCTCATGGTCTCACTTGACTTTTGTGTGCACAGGTTGTGCTCTACCACTTGAACCACATCTCCAGTTCAGCATTTGGTTAGTTAGGTAGAGATAGTCTTATAGCCTCATTTCTCTAGGCTGGTTTTGAACTTTGATCCTCAGATCTCATCTCTTTAGTAGCTAGGATTACAGACATTAGCCACTAAGCATCCAATATTTGAATGTTGCTTCATTATTATTATTATTATGCTCCAGTGTACATACCTGCTGTCTTGTTTCTTAAGTACAACTATATCTGAGATTTCTGAGACAAAAGCTATATTACTTGGAATTTAGATAGATACTGGTAAAATGCCCTCACCTATTTTTTGATTGATAATTTAAAAATCCAAACAGCAGTTCAAATTCTGCCTTGTCTGAGTGCCCCTAAACCAAAGGGAGCTTTAATCCTAATTTCTAATGTGTATATATCACTCAACCCTGTAGCTTTCTTTAAATATATGTGTTCATGTTGATGTTGTTTTTCTAGTGAGAACAGACAAGCTTCATTCTTTATTTATATCCTCAGCTTTTACTCTTGTTCCTTTGGATGCATCTGCTCATTGATAAGATATTCCCATCTCTTGTACAAGTAGAATAATTACTACTGTGGAAATGAAAATGAGTTGCCTGGCAGCCCTTGGGAATGTTTTTGAGACTAGGTTTTTTAGAAAGCTGATTGTTCTATGCAGGTACCTCAAATCCAAGTTAGAAATATTTATTGAGCCCAGTGCCAGTGGCTCATGCCTGTAATGCTAGAAACTTGCGAGCCTAAAATTGGGAGGATCACTGTTCAAGGCCGTCCAGGATAGAGAGGTTCTCAAGGCCTATTCTCAAGTGAGTGCTAGGCCCAGTGGCATTCACCTGTTATACAGGCTACTACAAGAGGCCTAATTTGTTGGAGCTCTTCCAGGTACATGCCTAGACACGAAGTAAGACACTATCTCAAAAGTGACCAGTAAGAAACAGGGATACAGTTGTGGCTCAATGAGAAGTGCTAGCTTAGAAAGTCTGAGGCCCTGAGTTCAATCCCCGATACAAAAAATAAATAAGTAAATAAATAAACCCTGAATGTGTAAGACATAGGTTGAAACAGTACTGTCTAACACTTTACTCTCTAGTCGGGAAATCAGAAATAAGAGTATATTTGGTTTGGCTTGTACAGTGTTCTAAATATTTTCACAATTGTTTCTAATTGGAATAGTACCATCATATATAAAGGTGCCAGATCTTGAAATACACAACGGGAATGATCACAAAGTGTGTTTTAAATATTTTAGTTTCCAGTTGAAAATTGGGGTGCGGTGATAGTCTCCCCATTAAGGCACTCAGATATTATTTACCTGATTCTGAATGTACATGTATTGGAAATCTCCAGTCTCAAATGAAAGTTCAGGCATCTGGAAGAAGACTGGGATATTTGGGGGGACTTGAGAAGAAACAGGAGCAAAGGGATTATTGAACAGTATTATTTTGAACCATTACCTGATTGCCTCACCTGGTGGGTATTTTTAATTTTTTTCTGTTTAGGAAGTTGAAGCAAAAATACATTTTCTCATATTTTGATCTCTTCAAAGACTGGGTTTTGCTTATCTCAGTTTCTTACAATATTGTTGGTAGTTAAAAACTGAAAACACTAGTTTTTTTTTTAATGTAACGTTAGAACAAATGAAGGATCTGTAGCTTGAGAAGTCTTTCAGAACAATGACAGTCATAGCTTATTCTAAAAGTGTATGTATGATAGTGTTTTCACAGATTATATTGTAACATTGGAACCATCTTCCTTCCACAGTTTATCTCCACTTTGCTGTGCTCAAAACTATGTCCACCTACACATAGGAGCTATTGTTTAAAGACTACTGTTGAGACGTCATCCAGGGACTCCAGAAATTATTTATACCTTAAAAATTTGTCTTAAAAAACATTGCATTTGTTCAAAAAAGAAAACACCTCCCCCCAAAAAACCCTGTGAAATGGCATTTAAGAAAATTACATTAGTCTTTGTTACCAAAAACAACCATTATCATCACTTCGAGTATTCCTGAATGTATTATCTAGCCACTCACATCCTCCCTTTTCTGCAACATAGCTAAACATAGTTTTTCTCCTACTTAATACACCCAAGAACATGATTTTGGCATCAGTATCGATACCTACACTATTCATGTGGCTGCATGAGTTACATTGTATTAATGTTTCATCGTTTAACCAATCTTTTTTTTTTTTTTTTTTGCCAGTCCTTGGGCTTGAACTCTGGGCCTGGGTGCTGCCCATGAGCTCCTTTTGCTCAAGGCTAGCACTTTTAACACTTCAGCCACTTCCAGCTTTTTTTTATTGGAGATAAGAGGCTCACAGATTTTCTGCCTGGGCTGGCTTTGAACCATGATCCTAGATCTCAGCCTCCTGAGTAGCTAGGATTATAGGTGTGAGTCACTGGCAGCCACCTTAACCAGTCTCTTAATAATTAGGTTTTATTCTTTGTACCACAAACAACAACACTAAGAAAACATCATGTGTTTTTGTGCATAGGCACAAGGGAATAAATTCCTAGACTTAGAAATACAGGGTCAGAAAAGTGTGTGCATTTATAGTTTTGTCTATTATGCCCAGGGCCATAAAAACATTCATAGTTTATGTAAACATAGTTTCCCAATACCCTTGCCTACAATTTAATTATCAGGGTTGTGTCTTTGTCAATCTGATAGATGAAAAATGCTAGTTTATTTACCTTTCTTTGTCATGATCATTATTTTAAGTAAGAGTATTAGCTGAGGCCAGGTGCTAGTGGCTCATGCCTATAAATCTAGCTAGTCAGGAGTCTGAATTCTAAGGACTGGGATTCAAAGCTAGCCCAGACCCAGAACCCTCCAAACAATTGTCTCCAATTAACTATCTAGGAGCTGAAATTAGAGGGTTTGGTTCAAGTAGTAAAGCAACAGTCCTGAGCAAAACAGCAAGCAAGAGGCCCTGAGTTTAAGCCCTAGTACTCTGTCTCTCTCTCTCTCTCTCTCTCTCTCTCTCTCTCTCTCACACACACACACACACACACACACAAATACTCAGGATTGCCAGGCCTAGTAGTTGAGACTTGCCTGTGTTAATTGTGAACTACACTGCTTTTTTTATTTTTATTATCTTTAAGTTCACAAGGGTTATTTAACATGTCAATTTATGAGTATAAAATACATTACACTGCCTTTTCTGTTCCTTTGGGGCATAAATAAAATGTTCATGTTGTTTTTGTTTTTGTTTTAAATCCTCTCAGATCTTTCCCTGATCTATCTCACACTCTGCCTAGTCTACCATTTCACGTTTGAAATATTCATTTCTCTATTCCTCTTACCAGTGTTTCTTTCTAGCCAGAGACATGTTACTGACCTCCATCAGTCTGGACAACTTGTTTTCAAAAGAGGTTTTCTAAGAATTATCATCTTTGTTTCTCGATTGTATGAAAATTGTTTCCTCTCAACCCAGTAATCTTCCAACTCCAAGAGCATGGCTTTTCACCTATAATCAGCTCCAAGAACATTTCATGACCATGGCAGACAATCATTTTCTCTTTAAAGTATATATATATATGTGTATTTTAATATGATAAGGAATGCATAACAAAATTTCCTGGGTTTTTTTGGTGTTTTGTTTTTGTTTTTTGCTAATTCTGGGGCTTGAACTTGAGGATGTTGTCCCTGAGCCTCTGTGTCCTCAAGGCTAGCAGAGCATTCTACCACTTGAGCCAAAGTGCCACTTTTGGCTTTTTCTGAGTAGTTTATTGGAAATAAGAGTCCCATGGATTTTTCTGCCTGGGCTGGCTTTGAAAGTTGATCCTCAGATCTCATCCTCCTAAGTAGCTAGAATTAAAATAGCCACTGGTGCCAGGACTGTTTTAACTAGCCATTGGATGTGTACATTTCAGTGTTGTACATATCAATAACTTTATTTTAAATGGGCAAGTGAAAAGTGATACTGTTTACTTGTTTTGGGAAGTTCCTAAGGGCCAGATGATCATTTAAACAGGCATTACCTTTCTTTTCTCCAGATGAAGTCATACGGAAGCGACTCTTAATTGATGGAGATGGCGCTGGTGATGATCGGAGGATTAATTTGCTAGTGAAAAGTTTCATTAAGTGGTGCAACTCTGGATCCCAAGAAGAGGGGTATTTCATTTCATTGTTGTTTCTATACCAGTGTAGATGTGATTTTATTAAAGTCTTGTTAGTATTTCACTATTGAAATGTCCAATGGAAATACCTGTTGAAAAGCCAAAAGTAGATTTTATTCTTTTGTTGTGGGAGGGGGTTCAGGATCTTGCTCTTTATACCGGGCTTCCCTAGAACTCAGTTTTCCAGCTTTCCTCAGTCTGTGCCACCAGACCAGGATAAGGTGTGCATGTGCCTCTGTATGTGTGTGTGTGTGTGAGAGAGAGAGAGAGAGACTGTGTGACTGTGTGACTGTATGAGGAGGTGGTACTTGAGTTTGACCTCAGTACCTACTAGAAAGGCACTCTACCACTTGAGCCAAATCCCTGGCCAATTTTTGTTGTTGTTTGTCTTAGCTATTTTTCAGGTAGGGAATTTTCACAAAGAAATTTTTCCTTATGTGACTTCACTTTCCACATAAACTGTTTCATACAGAGTGAAATATTTGTGAGGACAAAATTATGGTCAGTAACCCTTATAATCAAAAGATTTTTAAGTGATTGAAACAGTTCAAATAGTTGTTTAAACTATTTATAAGAACAATAGTCTTACCTTGCATTTGTAACTGACGCACTTTATAAAGTCATGTGTACCATATTTAGATAAAGAAAACTGGAGCAGATATTCTAAGTTATTTTAAACATAACAAATGAGTCTCTCAGGATTTGGTAAAATTTAGTTAGCAAATCTTTACCTGAATTATAGTAGTTCAACCTTAGCAGTCCACTAACATCTTCTGTCTCTCTTTCATTAGATATAGCCAGTACCAACGTATGCTTAGCACCCTGTCTCAATGTGAATTTTCAATGGGCAAAACTCTGCTGGTATATGATATGAATCTCAGAGAAATGGAAAATTATGAAAAAATTTACAAAGAAATAGGTAAAGAAACAAAAGTATTTAGTGTTTCTATAATTTTATTAGCCTAAAGGAAAAACATGCTACCAATTTTCTCTGGCTAGTGACAAAAGAATAATAGTAGTTACAATGTTAATTAAAAGAATACAGTAAATGTTAGCTACAAAGAATATATACTCTAATATGTATACTGCTTTGGGTTGTAGCTATTTTTAAACGCAGGTCTGTTAGCAATGAAACATTAAATTAGAAACACATTTTAAAATTAAAAATGAATGGATTATTATATGTGGTATCATAACTTTCTAAAATCCTTTTTTTTTTTGTAGAGAGTAGCATTGCTGGAGCACATGAAAAAATTGCTGAGTGCAAAAAGCAGATTCTTCAAGCAAAACGAATACGAAAAAATCGCCAAGGTAAGGATTTTGAGGTTAGTTTAGTGTGCAGATTCTTTATTACTGACTATTTTCATGCAGCTTTAACTGCTGTGAAGCCAAATCTGCAGCCAGGATTAATTTAATTTATAAAAAAGAATTGGGAGCCATATTTAATTCTTACCTTATATTCTCTAAAATAGGAGAAGGAAGGCGATGCTGAATTTTATTTATTGTTTTTGCTGAGTTGTATTATTATCCAAGTATTTCTTAGTATTAAATTTTTATACTCATCAGCCCCTTTTGTCTACATGATGCTACAGTTAATGAGCAAAGGTGATTTATATGAGTTTCTAGTTTTGGAGTTTTAGTTGTTGATTAGAGATACTTTTTTTTGAAGAATCTAAACTTCAGCAATTTTTATTAAATATGAAACACAGATTTAGACTGCCTAATTATCTAATTTAAGGAAAGGTTAGAATTTAGTTTTGTTCTAATCTCTTCTATTGGTAAGCATTGCATAATTCCTAAAAACATCTGAAGTGATTTTTAATTATAAGAGCATTAGTTCTCCTTAATGTAGTTAGGAAAAAGAAATATGAGAAAGTGTTTAGTAATAACTGTGATAATATATATGAAAAACTAGAAGGAAATAGAAAAGTTACTATTATTTAGTGGTTGGGAGTTTTTATGGCTATGCTTTTCAATTTTGTTTTATAACAAGCATATTTTGTGTAGTGCAAAAAAAAAAAATTAAAGTCAGTGAGATCCAGAACGCTGAACTTCACATTTTGGAGAGATAATTAAGGTACAGTTCTATTTTCTCTTTTTAATTAAAAAGGTTTTTTTTTGTTGTTGTTGGTCCTGGGATTTGAACTCAAGGCCTGGTCTGTCCCTGAGCTTTTTTGCTCAAGGCTAGCACTCTACCACTTGAGCCACAGTTCTACTTCCAGCTTTTTTGGTAGCTAGTTGGTAATAAGAGTCTCACAGACTTTCCTGCCTAGGTTGTCTTTAGAACATGATCCTCAGATCTCAAGCTCCTGAGTAGCTAGCATTACAGACATGAGTCACTAGTGCGCAACAATTTTCTCTTTTTAAAAGAGACACTTTATTCAGTTTATGCAGTGCAATTATGGCAAGATGTATCAACTTATGCTAATATAAATTAAACAGTGTTTTCATATATTAGGAAGCTGTTAAGTGATTTTATCATTTATCATTTCTTTAAAAAGGTTAAGGAGTCACATGACTTCATCTTGGAGGTTTCAGTGGTACAGAAACCATGTCCTGAACTTTAAGTTATTTTACAGTTTCTGAAATATTTTCCTTTAGAATAAATGAGAAGTTCTGTTTAGGTCTGAAATTAACAGTAGGGCGTTTTCTGTACTGATCATTACTTTAATATTTATTTTTTGCCAGTCCTGGGCCTGAGCACTATCCTCCCTAAGCTCTTTTTGCTCAAGCCTAGCACTTTACCACTTGAGCTACAGCACCCCTTCTGGCTTTTTCTGTGATTTTAATTGGACATAAGAGTCTCATTGACTTTTATGCCCAGGATGGCTTTGAACCGTGATCCTCAGATCTCAGCTTCCTAAGTAGCTAGGATTATAGGTGTGAGCTGCCAGCACCCAGCTGATCATTATTTTTTAGTAATTATGATTAGTTTTGGGGCACATTGTGTCTTAAGATCCTTGTCAGTCTACTTAATAACCATTTATGCCTATGCTGACCTATTATGTTCTGTTCAGAGTGTATCAATGAAAAAAATAGGAATGGAGCAAAAACTCCCTGTCTGGAGTACTACATTATAACATATCATTTACACTTCCTTATGTACTAGGAAAATAAATAGGATTTGCTTTGATGGTTCAAAAGAAATCTTTAATTTGGTAAACATTTTTATGTCTTTCAGAATATGATGCTTTGGCAAAAGTGATTCAACATCATCCAGATAGACATGAGACATTAAAGTAAGATTAGAGCTTTTAAGAACTAGCCTATGCTTTTCATTTCAATAGAAATATGTAAAGCCTATCAAAAGGAAGGGTCACAGTTTCAAGACTATACATTCTAATACAGCTTGGGTAAATCCTTTTCTTCTTCCAAGTTTACTACTTGTAGGTCTAAAATACACGCACAGAGGATGCTTCAATAGGAAAATGGATAAATGGAATATATTCTGTTTCTATAGTAGAATATTAAATAGCAGTGGTTCAATCCAAGCGGTTTAAGAGGTGGAGATTGGCAGGATTATCAATCAAGGCAAGCCCTGGCAAAATATTACCTAGACCCCATCTCAACCAATAAGTATGTAAGAGGAATAGATAGAAAGGATCATGATTTGAAGCCCATCCTGGACAAAAATGTGAGACTGTTTGAAAAATAACTAAAGTAAAAATGACTGGAGATGTGGTTCGTGGTAGAACATTCCTTTAGCAAGTAGAAGCTCCAAATTAAAAAAAAAATAGTACTACCAAGATAATAAGATAAAAACAAAATACAGATTAGGTATATATTTCTAAAACACAGATTCCAAAATATAGTCAGTGGGGAAAAAAGACAGGTAATGAATTTTAAATCATTTCTGAAATACATTCAGAAGAGTAACCATTTATAAAAGTTATAAGCCTCTCTCTAAGTATTATATACTAATACTATGTATTATTAAGAGATACAAATGTATATGTTAACAAAGAGTTGGCTGAATGATCCTGAGTGGGAGATAGGGGAGGAAAAGGGATAGAAGATTGGGCTGGGCTAAAGTCAGTAAACCAGCAATGTGATTTCTGTTATAAAAATAAAGACTTGAGGGCAGAGTGACACAGAAGGCCACTTCCTTAGTTTGGTTGTTCAGTTGTCTTTGTTTTCCTTACTTAAAATCTGTTATCTAAAACTGTACTTTTAATGAAAATAGTACATATCTAGGAATTAGAAATCATCTTCAGCTTTAAAAGTCTGACAATAGTGGAATGTCCTAATTTCATATATGCCTTTTAGTATTAAAATACTATTAGATTTGTGTTAATTATATATTCTCTTCCCCAAGCAGACAACTTTAGCAGTTATCTTTTTTTTCAGGGAGCTAGAAATTCTGGGAAAAGAATTAGAACATCTTTCACATATTAAAGAAAATATTGAAGATAAGGTAGGTACATTTATAGCCTTTGTTTTGAATGTATATGTGTTTATAGATCAACTTATATGAATTTTTCTCTTGTTACCTACAGCTGGATTTGAGACGGAAGCAATTTTATGTTCTTCTTAACACCATTCATGAACTTCAGCAAACACTGGAAAGTAAGTAGAAATTGTCTCAGAATGAATATTCATTCATGAAGAGTTTGGGTAGGTTTTTTGTTTGTTTGTTTTCAGGGCCTGGGCACTGTCCCTGAGCTGCTTCTGCTCAAGTGTAGCATTCTACCACTTGAGCTATAGCTCTTCTGGCATTTTTGGTAGTTAATTGGAGATAAAAGTCTTATGGAACCAGGCGCTGGTGGCTCACATCTGTAATCCTAGCTACTCAGGAGGCTGAAATCTGAGGATCACGGTCAAAGCCAGCCCAGGCAGGAAACTCCGTTAGACTCTTACCTCCAATAAACCACTAGAAAACCAGAAGTGATTCTGTGGGTCAAGTGGTAGAGCACTTGCCTTAAGGTAAAGAGCACAGGGAACATGCCCAGGCCCAGAGTTCAAGTCCCACGACCAATTAAAAAAAAAAGTTTCATGGGCTTTTTTGCCTGGACTGGATTTGAACCACTATCCTTAGATCTGAGCCTCCTACATAGCTAGGATTACAGATGCAAGCCACTAGCAACTAGCTTCATATAGAGTTTTGAATGATTAAGGACTGTGCCTTGTGGAATCTACATCTTGGAGAGAGACTGTGCCTTCAATTTCTAAATAGAAGTGTAGCTGGCTTACATTAAAAAGCATTCAGTTGTTCAACTTTCTAAATATATGCTAATGAAGCATTATGTAATAATATGTAAAGTAATTACATATCTAGTAGTTTAAGATTTGAGGATTAAATAGGACATTTTTTACTTGTTTCTATAGTTTATGACTTGAGGTAATGGCTTAGAACCCAGACAGAAAATGCTAAATGATCAGTTCATAGAAAGAATGTGATACCCAGTGGATCGTAGGTGCTTGGAACAACTCAGGATTTGTTCTTCTTACTATTAGCTAAGTGGAAATTCTTCTGCTACCTGCTTTCTGATTGTTTTTAGAAACAACCCAAGATAGATTTATTTATTTAATTATTTATTATTTTTGTCAGTCATGGAGCTTGAACTCTGGGTCTGTGCACTGTCCCTCAGCTCTTCAGATCAAGCTCTTTACCACTTGAGCCAC
Source organism: Dipodomys ordii (assembly GCF_000151885.1). Taxonomy (NCBI): domain Eukaryota; kingdom Metazoa; phylum Chordata; class Mammalia; order Rodentia; family Heteromyidae; genus Dipodomys; species Dipodomys ordii. The sequence continues at coordinate 18,937,708 of NW_012267228.1, forward strand.
AGTGCCACTTCTGGTTTTCTGGTATTTTATTGGAGATAAGAGTCTCATAGACTTTCTAGCCTAGGCTGGCTTGGAACCACAATCCTCAGATCTTAGCCTCCTAAGTAGCTAGGATTACTGGCCTGAGCCACTAGCACCCAGCCATCGATTTTTTTTTTTTTTTTAGTGAAGTTAGCACACCAACCTTGAATTTTGATTCAGTTAATAAACAATCAAAATAGTATTTTTTAAACCAAGCATTTATGTGGACCATTTGCAGGTACAGCCTGCCATTTTGCCATCTTCACTTGAAATGTGTTGGCTAATAAAAGATAAAAATATTTTTACATGTGCACTAAACATAAAGTTTATGCCAAGTTAACTAAGGTTTTATGTTTCTTTCTCAATTACAGATGATGAAAAGTTCTGCGAGATAGAAGCAGGCACCAAAACAGACCCTAAGCCCTAGATAGGCTATAGCTCACCATTCCCAATGAAATTATAGCAACTACATGGTCTTGGTGTGTTCAGAATTTGTAATGCTCTTTGAGGCAGGTTAAGTTTTGGCAGTGAAATATTGTATTTTTCAATATTGATGCACAGTTCATTCAGCTTTCTTCACACAGAAAATAACTGTAATGTACATTTGTTTTATTGAAATTTTTTTATTCTTTAAAAATAGGAAATAACACCTAAAATGTTTAATAAAACGTTTTCAAGCTGATGTGTGTACTCATTGGGTATTCTAGGTAGTTTTTAACAGGTAACATCACTGTCTTATAAAATAAGTTGAAGACTGAGAAAGATGCATTTCTAGTGTGTATATGAGAAAATGAAGTCCATGAATAGGTTCTAGGTGTGGCATGAGCCTTTCATATTATGTGAACAATATTTATGGTGTCTGTTCATCGTGGAGGAAAGTTACATGTTAAGATTGCTGGCATAAAAGGTAAATCCATCCACATTGCTTTAGCATTTATTACTCAAGGAATGTGATAGTTCAGTGTTCTGTTATATGATTTCATTTTACTGTTTTGTTTCTTAGGATTCATTTTCAGTAGAAAAATATACTAAGAAAATGAAGAATTTTTTGAGGGAAATAACTTAAAATGGTCTCACATGAAGGTTATCATAATCATTCATAAAAACTAAGGTTAAATCACTCATAATTTCCTTAAGTGCTGAATGATTTGTGTAATCCTTAGATTCCATCCTTAAAATCTTAGAATCCAGAAATCTGATCTGATGTTAAATCAGATACATGATGCTTTGCATGAGTCATATCTTAATAATGTTACATTTTTGTAATTTTTTTTTTGGGTCCAGTAGTGGGGCCTGAACGCTGGGCCTGGGCGCTGTCCCTCAGCTCTTCAGCTCAAGGTTAGCGCTGTACCACTTGAGCCACAGTGCCACTTCCAGCTTTTTTCCTTTTGCGTATATGGTGCTGAGGAATCGAACCCAGGGCCTCATGCGTGCAAGGCAAGTGCTCTACCACTGAGCCACCTTCCCAGCCCAACATTTTTGTAATTTTGATAAGAACTTTTCTCTCAAGATAAAAATTTAAAATTAGCTCAGTAGTAGTCATATTAAAAGTGTTATGACATTTTTAAGTACTTTCTCTAACTTCATCTAACAAGTCATTGGAGAAATTTCTTTAGAGAATTGTTATACTCTTTAAATGGTTTTTATTTTCCATTTATAATAAGGATTATAAAGTATAATTTGCTTCTATAGTCTCAAAGTTAAAAAAAAAGCTCCCCCCCACAAAAGCTCTCTTTTTTAAATAAAGAATTATTGGGTAAAATGTTGTTTTAAAATGTACTCCTTCATTGATTAATTCGCTACAGAGATTTATTCAGGACTGCACCAAGAGAAGAATCCCTACAGGGAATTTTTAATCAAGAGAGGAACAAAATCAGAAGCAGCAGCAGGTACATGGGAAACAGACACTTTTCAGTTTGTACTTCCTCATGGTTCTCTTGGATATCCTCTGAAACTGCTTAGAAGACTGAAGAATTTCATCCCCTAGAAACTCACACTGTTGGAGCTCTGCATATCTTTGTGCCAGAAGCTTCATGGATTTATCAGTCACTGCTTCTATGAGATCATCCACCTATTGACAGATGCAAAGAAATGAAGCCATGGGTTGCAAAACCAAAGTGATAGTTGCTTTTCCTGAGAGATGAGTTCAGGAATTGATGGATATTTTACAAGTCCCAAAGCATTATTCTACTTAAAGTCATAGCAAACAGAGCTTGAAAATATGCATTTACCACCTAGTGGTAAAGACGATCTCATTTCTTCTCAAAGGAAAAGCCCATGTGTATACCTTCATTTTAATGCAATCCACTTAATATTTATTAGGTACACAGCATAGTCTTACATGCTCTTAGCCATTCCTTAGCCTCTCAGAATGCCCCCCACTAACATTACTTCTTAATGCTGGCTGTTAATTATGTTCCTTATTCATGCTCTCTGGCTGGGCTGTGTGTTCAGTTAGGACTGAAGCTTGATGCTTAGGAAAAGTTTTCATCCACTACCTGCATTTGAAGCTTTCGTACTGTCAAATCTGATTTGGGGAGGATGTGTTCCATGCCACGTTTCTTTCTTTTTAATGCTGGAAAGTGTGGTCTCTTTTTTGATGAATATGGTGCCTATTGTAAAAATGCAAAAGTATACCATATTAGGAAATACCAATGTTATTTTTGTGATGACACATAAATAAGAATTGTTACCCTTTGGACATTCTTTTCCAAAGTGATCACTTGCCACATAGCATCACTGGCTTGGAGTCTTATTCACACGCCTCATGTATCTCCTTTGTGCCCCAAGCTCTCTTTGAAGAGATTCATAGGGTGCAGAGAAATGAGATTGGCTCTGAAGGAATATATAGAGTCAGGATTAAAAAATAGGTCATTCGTAAGGAGAAGAAGAAATTACTGTGTAGATGCTGAGCACAGGGAGAATGTGGAGCTGTTGTGGACCAGTGCCCCAGAAAGCTCATTATCACTAGATCCAGTTGTTAATTTGCTCTTGTTTCTGCAGGTTTCCTTATTTTCACGGGTATCATGTTTCTGAACATAAACACAAGCACTGGATTCTCTTTTTGCCCTATGCCTGACACTTTTCCCATTGTCCCTGGCTTACTGGCTGCAATTACCAATCCTAACGGTTGCTTCTGGAGACCATTCAGTCTTGGCTCTGAGCTAGTATGCCATTTTAGACTTAGTGAGTTCATCCTTTCTTCTCCTGGTGCTTAATAATTAGCACTGGGGTAATTCTGAAATCTACACAGAGCAAGATGGTAGACCATGTTTGGAGTTTATCCTTTGCCTGAGGAGAATGCTTAGAAATAAACTACCACCTGTGCTGCCAGCCTGCTCTGTCTGAGTGACATTTTCAGAGCCTTCCTTCATCTATCTAAAGTAAGACTCCAATTTGTTCCTGTCTTTTTTATTTGTGCTTAATTTTTAGTTGTGTTTGTTTCTTGGTCTTATTGTATAGTTCTTACACTTGGAGTCCTCTTAAGGCTGGACATGGTAACTCATACTTTGAGATTGGAGCATGATGGCCTGAGGCCAACTTGGGCCAAAAGTTAGTGATACTCCATCTTAATAAACTGAGTATAATTTCCAAGGAGACCTGTTGTCTAAGGCTAACTCAGGAAAAAACAAAATACTACCTGAAAAATAAGAAGCAAAAGAAAGAAAGAAAGAAAGACTTTAGACATGATTTGGATGGCAGAACACTTGCATACTAAGTGCAAGGCGTTAAGTTCAAACCTCAGTACCATAAAGAAAATAAAGGGGAGGGGGGAGGGAGGAGAAAGAAGGAATATAAAAGCCTTACAATCCTGCCCTACCTTCTAAGTGCTGAGATTACAGGTATATACTACCATGCTCTTCTATTACTCTACTTTTCTCTCAATACTAGGACTTCATCCTCCACTTGGTAGTCACTAAGTTATTTCTGAGTTTGATATGACTTACAAAATCTAGTGTTAAGGCAAGTTTTGTAGACAGGACTACTTGTGGAACTTTGGTCTGGAGAAAACATGTGTCCTACACAGGTGTATCTCTTTGTAGTCTGTTTTGTTTACCCTCAAAAATCTCAAATTTTTCCTATTTCTCCAGGATGAAGTTAGCTCCTAGAGTTTTATTTGAAATACCCTAATTTTACAGTGTGAGCAGCTAATTTGAATACAATGTTGAGAACACTGTGGGATAAACAAAACTCTTCTATAGATAGTGGACACCATAGTGAACACCTTCTGATTCTGTCTTTCAATGCTCAGTTTTAAGTACACCCAAATTGATCCATTTTTATCTTCTATGGTAAGTGCTATTCACATACTGAAAATTCCTTCCCTGTCATGTAATCATGAAAATACTGTTCCTGTACCTCAGAAGTGTTAAGATTTTTGTCTTTCCCACTTAAAACCCAACAAGAATTAATTGTTGGCTATAATGACGGATCAAATTCCATTTTCCCCATCTGGATGGCTACTGGCTTTTCCAAAGATTAACCTTACCCTACTGTTCTGTAGTACCATGGCTTAATGTATTTCTCCTTTGCCAAAAGTTCCAAAACAAAATGTCCATTAGATCACTCTTGGGGCTCCCAAACCTAGAAATCATTCAGATCATGATAGGGGTGTGATAAGAATCTCGTACATGAAGGAAAATGTGAACCTGATTCTAGTGTTATCTGCCAATGATGCTGTGAGCACTATTTGATAGATCCCTCTGCAAAGGTAGAGATCTTGCCTATCTGTGCTGCTTAATACAAAAGCCACTAGCTACATGTGATTGTTATTGAACACTTGAAATGTAGTTAGTGTGACTGAGGAAGTAGACTTAATTTTTGTGTGTGCCAATACTAGAGCTTTAAATGTAGGGCCTAAGCACTGTCCCTGAGTATTTGCAGGGCTAGTGCTCTACCACTTGAGTTACCATTCCACTTCAAGTGTTTGGAGATGACAGTCTTACAGACTCTCCTGCCTTAGCTGGCTTTGAACTCAGATCCTCAAATCTTAGCTACTTCTGAGTTGATACTCCTCTTGAGTGGCTAGGATTACAGGAGTGAGCCACATGTGGCTATTGGTCAACCCATACTGAACAGAACAATTGAACAGTATAATTAATACAACGCATAGTAATTAATAACCAGAGTTGCAGGATCTAGTTTATCGATGGAATCCTTGCTATGTGCTTGACCTTTGGTTCAATCCCCACCCCCCCCCCCCGCCCAAAGAATAGGAGAAGGAAGGAGAGAGAAAGAAAAAAGAAGGAATAAAATCTTCCTGGTGAGAACCTTGGCTCTTCTAATCATCTGGGAAAATTAAGTGTTGTTACTACAATAAGACAATTTTTCTACCTTCCTTCCAGCACTGTTGTAAGATTTATCTGTGTTCATATTTGTAAGAAGAGAGCCTAGCACATGGTGTCAACTTTAAGAGCTTGTCACATATATAAAAAAGTAGTAATAATAGCTTAGAGTTCGACTTAAAAACAACAACACACAACAGCAGCATGTTGTCTGGCAGCTGGCCATGGCACTGCACAACTGTAGTCTCAGCTATTCAGGAGGAAAAGGCAAGATCATACCCAGGAATTTGAAATCACCCATGGTAACAGTAAAACTCCCCCTCAAAAAAGAAATCTAGTTTTCCTACTATGACATCATTTTAAATGAAATTAGTCTTAGAAAATTAGGTTCATCCTTCTGATAAGTACATCCAGGGCATACTGGATCAATCAACCTGTTACTCCTTATGCTGATATGCAGCTATTTAAATTTCATTTTAATTTGCATTAAAATTAAAAACATTCACTTCCCCAGTTTCCCTGGCCACACTTCAGTCTCACAAACCACGTGTGACAAATGGCTACTTTATTGGATGGTGAACAGTGTCCTCATGGCCAGTTTTATTAAGACTGGTCCTGCGAATGCCTCTTCTTAAAGCATAGACAGGCTAGGTTGCTAATACGTGAACTTGATATTTGAGCAAGTCACTTTAAAGCTGCAAACTCCATTGTTGCCCAGCTTGTAGTAAAAGCTAAGTGCTCTGAGCTCAGAATAAGAAGGATCTGACCAGGAAAGCTCCTGTTCTGTGTCCTAAATTCTAGGGGAAAGACACCACAGCACATTCAAAATTTTAACATGAAGGACTTAAGGTAGTAGAGAACTTGATTTTTACCAAAATCCCTAAACACTGACACACTGATATGTGTAGGCCTTTTTACCTTTTGCAATCCTGGAGGAAGAGATGTCACGGATAACCGCTTGGTGGTTCTTCGAGCCCGTAGGAGGGTACTTCCTCCGCTTATCTCCTCTGCCTCTGCTTCCACCACATCCAGCTGAATAGTTGCTTAGGAAAAGGGGAGAAGAGAAGAAAAAGAAGGAAGAGACAGCATGTGAGCATCACAGTTTCAGACACTTGCTATTTGGAAGGACTCTGGGAAGATGGTAGCTCTATACCTTTTGTCCTTGGGATTTAAAATTAAATAAAAAATAGAATCAGCTTTTCCTCATCTGGTGCTTATTCTTGCCCACATTTGCCTTTTATGGTGGCCGGGATCTCAGCTGAAATCAATCCAGTTTTGACAAAGCAGTTGTCTCTTTCAGAGGCTTACTTTTGCTTTGTTTTCAACCATGTGGAATTAGGAAAAGGGCCCCTGAATGTACAAAGCTGTCCTTTTGAGTATTCATTATTGGTTGAAGCAAAGTTAAATTTGTTCTCCAGAAATGTGGTCAAGGCTCAGGTATTCACTTACTACTTGAATGTCTTTCCCATATCTATGAGCCAGATAACCTTCAGACTCTCTGATGGTTTTCTTCAGATCAATTCGATTTTATTTGTGCCAATACTGGGGCTTGAACTAAGGTTTTGTGCTCCCACCTAGCTTTTTGTCCCACTGAAATATCTGCATTGAGGCATAGTTATCTTTTTGTTTTTGTTTTTGTGCCATTCCTGGGGCTTGAACTCAGGGCCTGGGAGCTGTCCCTGACCTTCTTTTGCTAGATTAGCACTCTACTTCTTGAGCCATAGCTCCACTTCTGGCTTCTGGGTGGTTCATTGGAAATAAGTCCCATTGGCTTTCCTACCTGGGCTGGCTTCAGATCTATCCTCAGACCCCAGCCTCCTGAGTAGCTAAGATTATAGGCATGGATCACGGACTCCAGCCACAATTATCTTTGAAAGTGCAAATCAAACTGAGATCCAGACTGCTCATGCCTGTAATTCTATCTAGTTGGAAAAGGGAGATTGAGGATATGGTTCAAGACCAGCCTGGACAAAAAAAACTTTGGAAAACTCTATCTCAACCAGTGACAGGTCATGGTGACACGTACCTGTCATTTGTCGGCAACATAAGGAAACATAGGTAGGAAGATGACAGCCTAGGCATAAAGCAAGACCCTACCTTGAAAATAAAGATGGCAAAAGGCTAGAGGAATGTCTTAAGTGGGAGGGTACCTGTGTTTAACAAGTGCTGAGGCCCTGGGTTCAAACCCAGTACTACCAGAAAGGAAGGAAGAAGAGCAAGAAAGAAAGAAAGAGAAAGAAAGAAGCAAGCCTGGCTCTCTCTGCTCCAGTGCCCTCCCCATCCCCATTCCCATTTCTTGATGTTGCCTTGGTGCTTTCTTGACACTGAGACTTGAACATATGCTCCTTTCTTCCCTGCTTTATCCTCATCTAAATCTTAGTCATCCTTCAGGTCTCAGAGAGGCCTTTCCTGAACCCTCCTTGAAATAAGAGCACCCATGATGTGTTTGCATAGCACCCCAGGGGCCTATAATTGCATCAGGTATTATTATTATTGGTATCATGTTTGAAAGTCCTCTGTGCTATAAACCCATGAAGACAGGGAACTTATCTGTTTCCTTTGTCACTTGACCTCTAATTCTGTGACAGGCATATAACAGACATTTAACGACACATTTACTAGATAGGTTAAAAATATGTTAGAGTCCAATAAAGAAGGGAAATTATCTTTGGGTCACAACCAAGACAGGGTAATTATGTTTGAGTTATACCCTGAAGGGTTGCATATTTTCTGGAGAAGTCTTTATGAGAAATTTGCTATTCCAACTAACATAGAAAAAAAAGACCCAACAATAGAAAAAAAAAGCAGAAAAAAAGCAACAACTACAAAAGCATAGACATGTAGTTCTTTGCTTTCTGCTGGACTCTCACACTCTAGCCTCAGTGTGGTACAGGATATTCTTTCTGTTATTTTCAACAGAAAAATACAGCTCAATTCGTACCAGGCATTTGCTTAATGATTGTATGCCTGCATTTTTCTCCCTCAGCAGAGAGTGTTTGAAATGGCTATTCGTCAGCTAGAAACCACTGGCTTTTGGTTTCTTTGGTTTTGCTTTCTCACCCCACCCCCGGGCCCTGGCCTCACTAGGTTTGAGTCTGACTGACCATGGTGTGAAATGTGAGGCTGCAGGACAATGTGTTTTCTGAAGCCATGCTGAAAAGGACATTGAAAAATACCACAGGAGATACTTTGGGTGGAGAAACTATTCCATATGATCTGGTAATCCTAGATTTATGACACCATGACATGAAGCATTCGTGTAATTCCATAGAACTGTATAATATAAAGAACAAATCCTGATGGAAGATATGAACTTTGATTGATAATAATGCATCAGCATTGGCCTAACAGTTAAAGCTGAGGCAGGATGTTAGGTAGGGAAGCGGGGAAGAGTGGAGGAGACAAAGGGAGTATATATGAACTCTATTTTCTGCTCAATTTTCTGTAAAATTAAAACTACTCTAAAAATAAAATGTGCTTAATTTCTTCAAAAGCTACAGAAGAGAGTATAAACGGTGTTTATATCGCTAGTCATAGATTCCCAAATAACAGTATTATTACTACATTGCAAGAAAAAGTTAACAGTTCAAATGTTAATCTTTCACTGAGTCTATTAAAAAGGATATATAGGAAAATCACACATTCGTTATGACTCACCAATCCTGAGTTTCACTCATTTAGTTCTCCCTCCACCCTCCACTTTGAGAAGTAGCCATTGGAAAGTACACCACTTTCTCCAGAAACGAAGCAAAGAGCATTAAATACGCATCTATGGATACGTTCATATGCACTCACCTCTATGCAAATGCATGCATATAAATGCATACATTTAGACAGCTAGATGACTAGTTATATAGATAACTAGCTGGATGTACTGGAAGCTTAAAAGCAATCTAATTTGATGCATCAATATGAGTCAACTTGGGATCTTGCTACAATACAAATTATGACTCAGGACAGTGAGGTGAAATATGAGACTGTATTTTACACAGTCTCCACAGAATTGTCACATTGTGGGTATCGTGTTAGTCAGCCTTAGTCATTCCTTGTAATGCAATACCTGAGAAAACTAACTTATAAACAAGAAAGGTTTATTTTGCTCATCCTTTAGAGGTCTTAGGAGTTTATAGGACAGGGCAGGGAATGTCCCCAAAATTCCCTTCTAGAGCCCACTCCCAATAACTTAAGGATCTCCCTTTAGGCTCCCTCTTCCAAATATCCAACTACCTCCCAATCCCATGAGCCTTAAGGGCCATTCTGCCTCCATACTACAGCAGGTGGTAAAAGACTCCTTCCTTGTTTTTTTCTATTTTTTCTCAGCCTTGACACCAAATGATAAATTGCCTCTGGTTACCATTCTGTGAGAGCTTTCTCATCTTTGGTCTGGTGAATAATGTGGAAGATGGACACTCCTTGGCTATCCTGGGGAGAAGGCTGTGCATGTTTGGAAGGAGGGCCTCCTTTGGGCTGGGTGAGCTTTCCCTGCTGGCCCTCCCTGCCTTGCCTCTACACTTGCATGGTAGCATCCTCCCCAAAGCAGTCTTCACTCTCTTCATGAAGGTTTTTCTCAGATGTTGTTGGTTTTCCTGAAATTCTGGATCACTTTCACCGGATGACTCCTCTTTGGGAACCAACACATTTTGATTGACTAAGTTGGTAGACACAGCTCTGTGCCATCTAAGGGAAATAAAAATAATTTGTATCAAGTTCACCAGAAAGTTAAACTTTTATGACATCAGTACCTACAATTCAAATGTGAACAGATAATATAGTTTCAAAAATGGAACTAAAAACTGAAGAATCCATGGGAGGTGGGGTCATAAAGCAGTTACCAAGTCGATGTTATATTACATTAAATTGTAATGAATGCAGTGTGTCTACTATTTCATTTACTTCACATAGTCTCCAAAGAACTAGGATATTAACTCATTTTACAAACATAAAGCTCCTGCTGGGCACTTGTGGTTCATGTCTATAATCCTAGCTACTTAGGAGGCTCAGATCTAAAGATTGCAGTTCAAAGCCAGGAAAGTCTGTAAGACTCTTATCTCCAATTAACTACCAAAAAAAAAAAAAGCTGAAAATGGAGCTGTGGCTCAAGTTGTAGAGCACCAGCCTTGAGCAAAAAAGCTCAGGGACAGCACCTATACATATAACCCCTAGGGTAAAAATACCAACTCTAAGCTAAGCATGGTGGTTCATGCCTGTAATCTCAGTACTGAGACAGGTTGATCATGAGTTCAAGGCCAGCCTGAGTTACATAGAGCAATTTTGTGTCAAAAACACAATAACAACACAACACAAAACAAAAACAGTTCTAAGTAATCTGTGAATCCACAAAATGTGTTTCCCTCTCTGATCTGCTCCAGGCAATTTGCTCTTGAGCCGAGGGATAGAATAGTTGCAATTTCTGTTGTAGAAAGATTCCTTCCCTTGTGAAGTCTTTAAATAATTTTGTTGGTAATTAATTTGTCTGCTTCTCTATTTAGTTTTTTTTAAATAGTGGTGATAGAGTTTTAATGCATGGCCTCTGACTTGCTTATCTGACTTGCTCACTCAGCTAGTGCTCACTTGAACCATGCCTCTAACCCTGATTTTGGTTGACTATTTTGGGGATGGAGACTTTTCTGCTTGGGTTGCTTTAGAACTGTGATCCTCTGGATCTTAGCTTCTTGAGTAGCTGGTATTACAGATATGAGCCACTGGCACTTGGCAAAACCCTTACTTCTGATGGAAAGTTAAAAAAATTGCAATATTTCATTTTGTCCATACAAGTTCAGAACTTTGAGACTTCAGGCTTCAGAAAAACATTTCCCTTCTACATAGCTCACAGACCTGCTAAGAGAGAAGCCCCCCAAAATTGGAAACAAATCACCACACTGACTTTCCAAACTAAAATATATTATGTTGGAGGTCTTAATGACTATCTTTAGGTTTAGCCATTGGCAGGAAATAATCAGGTCAAAGACTGTTCTGCTATTTTTATTAAAAAGTGTTTGCTAGTGAAATAGAATTAGTACACACTTCAGCAGCCAAACTAGCTGGCACAGGTGTGGAAAGCACGGATTCTGAATTTATTTTGAAGAACACACTATTGATATTTCCAAATAATAGTATTTACATGGGATGCAAGAAAGCTCAAATGCTGATGCTGACAATATCAACTAAGTACTTGCTTTAGTCTCATGACACATTAAAAGTTAAATTCTGGAGGAAATCCAAGCTTTTTCTGGTAAAATAAAGGGTTTATTTTTTATTACAAATTTCTTACACTGGTACTGGGATTTGAATTCAGGGCCAGGGTATTGTCCCTTAGCTTTTTCACTCAAGGCTAGCACTCTACCACTTGAGCATCGCTCCACTTCCAGCTTTTTGGTGGTTAAAGAAAAGAGTGTCATGAATTGTCCTGCCTGGGCTGGCTTTGAACTTAGATCCTCAGATCTCAGCCTTCCAAGTAGCTAAGATTGCAGGTGTGAGACAACAGTGCCTAGCCAAAATGAAGACTTTTCTATTCATTAAACATGACTTCCATTGGGCTCCCTGACCCAGAACAGTGCTCTTCTCCCCCTTGTCCATGGAGAGTCTTCATCTCTAAAGATAAAAAGAAATGCCACTTTCTCTAATTATCACAGTAAACTGTGGTTAACGAAACAATGAAATACTCTCACTCAAAAAGAAAGAAATTAAGTTTCATTACCAACCTTGTAATCCCTTTCCTTTTGAATGAGTGATTTTTCTTTCTGGGTTGCTGGAATCTTCCATACTGGCCAACTTTTCCAGAGGACACCTTATGGAATCCTGGTAGACAGAGAGGAAGGCGATCCATTGTGGACAGTCTCACCTATGGTGGTTGGATTTCTTTAACTCATGAGAGAGGCCAAAGTCTTCAAAACAATATCCTCCAGTGGGGAGGAGGGGAGACCATCACGTCCTGGATCACTTGATGGATGTAGGAAAATTTCAGAATCCCTCCTTCTTCACTTCCAGGTGCTAGGCATATCTTTTATGGACTTAGCCCCATGATGGCTTCAGAAAGGTCTCTAATGATGTTTTTCACAGAACTGTGGGAAATTCCTTGGCACTGTGTGGAATGCTTCGTGTCGAGTACAAGACAAACAAAGACACAGTGATAGGATTGTCTAGGCACTGCCACTTGGACTGGCAATAAAATAAATTCACACACTAACCAACAATCACTTTTAGAAATCACATTGGTAATCTCTCTGTTCTGTGGGGCACTTTTAGAGGCCCAATTATTATTTGGACATCTTATTATGCATTCCAAGCGCTATTTATTTTCATTTCGAAAGACTGAGGTGGTCTCTTAAACCTGTGGCTACAAAAGTTGGGGACCTAGCCCAACCAACCTATTTCTGCATTTATTTCATGTACAATACCACCAGGTGGCAGCAGACACTAGGCTTTATTGCTATCACCCTTTCCTGGGCCTTTGAATTGTTCATATGTAACTGGAGGCTTAAAGAAAGAAAATTCCCCTAGAAAGATATTGGGAGATATACAGATGACTCCACTGTCTGGACTTGTGTTCATTATTATATTATTTCATGAATTTGGATTACACGTGTCAAGCTTCCATGTGTGTGGGAATTACCTAGTGATTTTACTAAGATGCAGAATGCCATATATTATATTTAGGATAGGATCCAAGATTTTACCCATCTAACAACCCTCCATCCCCCGGTAATACTGATTTCCACAGAATACATTTAGAACAGTGAGAGTTTTGTGTGGCCCAATAATGGCGTGAAGTGCTTTAATAGAATCAAGGGATTTAGACATGGTAGTACATGTCTCTAATCCCAGCTATTCAGGAAGTGGGGATCAGGAGGATCACAATTCAAGGATAGTAAGGGTACAAGGTTAGTGGGGCAGCCTCTCAATCAATGAGGTGGCTATAATGGTGAGCCTCTGTAATTTTAGCTAATGGGAGGCATGAATAATGTGATGGCAGTCTAAAAATGGCCTAAGGTGCCCTCCCCTTAAAATAACTAAAGAATGAAGGGACTGGAGGCTTGGCTAGCTAGCATCTGCTAGCAAGTATAAGGCCCTTAGGTCAAAACTCAGTACTGTGACATAGGGGAAAGGAAAGAAAAAGAAAGAAAAAGAAAGAAAGAAAGAAAGAAAGAAAGAAAGAAAGAAAGAAAGAAAGGAAAGAAAAAGAAAGAAAGAAAGAAAGAAAAGAGTCCAAGGAAGCAGGTCAGTGGCAGACCATGCACTGAGCATGCATGAGACCCAGTATTCAATCTCCAGCATCAAAACAAAGCAAAAGTATGTGACGCTGAGGGGATGAGAAGGGGAAAGGCACCTCTGGGTTTTTGTTCCAGCACAGCTGTGAGAACTCAGTCAGTTCACTTTACCTTGCCAGTGCTTGTTTCTCATCTCTACGATGGGATTGCTCCTAGTGCCAGAGTTCCATACAGGTCCAAGTGAAATAGAAATTCCGCCTTTGCAAGGAAAGACAGTACTCCAGATACACATGATCAAATGGAATTTTTCTTCCTACCTGGTCCAGTTTTCCTCATCCATTGGAATCTTAGGCATTTAACTGACTGAATGAATGAATGTGCAATTCTTCAACTACAGACTGGTGTTTGTTTGTTTATTTTCACCCAGTGATGAGTATTGCTGTCTTTATTCAGTTTTGTTCAGTCAAATATCTGGATGACTGTGATTAATTTTGTGCTAATTAATTTTATGTTTTTATTGTGTGCCTCTGTGCACCTATGCATATGTAAGAGGATGAAACATTGGCTCTGTGACTTTTCTAACAACTCATATAGGTTGCAAGAGTCTTGATGCATATATGAAGCTAAAAAGAGTGTGCAGAGTGTGCAGATGCCAGCGTGGAGCTAGATCTGTATTGAGTTCTAGCGTTACCCTTATAAGCCGTGGGTCCCAGGCAGGTGATTAAATTATCTGACTTTTTTTCATATGTAACATAAGACTAGTAACCACCACCTCCCATTGTATTTAGTCCTCCAGTTATTAAACAAATATTTGACTGTTTAATGGTTGCTAGGCCTTGGCCTGGATGCCAAGGAGTGCTGTAGTGAATAACACACCAAACATCTCTGAGCCCAGAACCTAAAGGGCTAGGGGAAATGCTGGCAACAAACAAGAAAATGCCGAAATAAACTTCAGACAGTGGTAAATGTGGTAAAGAAAGTAAAAGGGGGAGGAACTTTGGATAGGAGTGACAAAAAAAAGTCATTGGACTTGAGAAGTGAGCAAGAGAAAGTCAGCTATGTGAAGGTCTGGGGAGGAGGAGGAGGAGAGGAAGAGGAGAAGAGGAAGAGGAGAAGAGAAAGAGGAGGAGGAGGAGAAGAGGAGGAGGAGGAGAGGAAGAGGAGAGGAGGAAGAGAAGAAGAAGAGGAGGGGGAGAGGAGGAGAGGGAGAAGGAGGAGGGGGAGGAGGAGGAGGAGGAGAGACAATGTCTCAGGAAGCAAGGGTAGAGGCAAGACATGATCTCTATGACTATCTGGAGAGAGGCAAGGTCAGACCTATTTGAGTCTTAGACTTTTTGGTCTTGATCTTCAGGGCAATGGAAGTTATTGAAAGTTTTAAGGAGCTAGCCCATATGTATTTATTCTGAGCAAAGGATTGGTCAGTGAAGAAAATGACTAGAATCTCTGGCCAGCAATTCTAGTTGTGATAGAAAACCCACATATTCAACATTTCAAAAGAGATACATTGTTTCCTGCACTGAGAGAGATTGCTAGAGGGAAGCTCTAAGAAGACAGGCTAGGTAGAGAGGAGCAGGAATTGATAGTTTGCCCAAAGAAGCAAAGAAGACCTCTTAACAAGGTAGTATTTGACATGAGACAGTTCATATTGGAAAGGTGACAAAGTATATTAAGTCTGGATGAGGTGCTTTATGGATAGACAATTGTGTATATAGAGGTTCACTAATTGATTTGGACCAGGCATGGCAGAAGGCAGGAAGAACAATGTAGTGTGAACCTAGGAAAAGCATACGGCTTATGTTTTATGAAGATAGCTTGGAGAACACATTATAGAGGAAAAAGTGGTTGTTGCAGGTCACCAGGTAGGCGGTTAGTAGAGGCTGGAGATGTTGGCAGTGTGGAGTATTGACAAGTGTCCGTCAGTGAACCTTTAGGAAACACAATACTGAGATCATTTGACATGGGGAAGAAAAGAGAGGGCAGATACTTGGCCAGGAAGTCCAGGGTTACAGTGGTCCACTTGTGAAGTTATAATGGTTTAAGGAGTAATCAGCAGGACTTGAGAAAGAGAACCCATTCAAGGTTTCCAACAGTCTACTTTCCTTTTCCACCATCCTTTACAGGACTTGGCTTGGAGCCCATACAGTCTTTCTCTGGACTTCGTAATTTTCTTTCTGAAAAGCCAAAGAGCCACCCGGAGCTGGACAAAGTCTGATCCCAACACAATCTTTCTTGTTCTCAACATGATCTTTCTGTTGAACACATATGAGACTGCATAATCCTATTTCAGTAGTCATAAAGACAGTGGACTCCTATAGAGACAGTGATTGATTGAAACCTCTGAATCAGAGATTGCAAACATGAATCGCCACAGGACTTAAGGAGGGAAATGTGAGAAACAGTGGGATGTACTAGGGAGAGGTGGGAAGTGAGGCACACTGTAGAATACTGAGCCTATCACATGCTATTGAACATTAAGATTGTACCTATAAATCTGTAAGCCATGGTTAGCTTGTGGGTACCAATTCATGGTGCCCTGGTTTGGTTTTTTTTTTTTTTTGCTGGTCACGAGCCTAAACTCTGGGCCTGTGCTCTGTCGCTCAGCTCCTCAGCTCAAGGTTAGTGCTCTACCCCTTGAGTCACAGTGCCACTTCTGTTTTTTTCTGCTTATGTGGTGCTGAGGAATGGAGCCCAGGGCCTCATGCATGCAAGGCAAGCGCTCTACCATTGTGCCACCTTCCCAGCCCCGCTGACTATTTTGTGTTAACTTTCCATGCAAAGAGTAATTTCTCACCACTGGTCCTAAAGCTTGCTCCTCTACCTTCTAACAGACTTGCCAGCATTCAATTGGCTCGTGGCCAATGATTAGATTGTTTCTGCATCTTGTCCCTAATCTGCTGTACTTACCAACTTGTAAGCCCTCTGCAAACTTGGTAAGCTGAGATTGTGGGTCTGTGAAGAACACAGAGTGAGGAATTCAGTGACCTGGAGTCACTAGTCAACAGAAATCCTTTGAAGATGAATGCGTGTAAAATAAATCCAATGAATTCTGGCTATCCTAGCTGAACCAGGAACTTGGGAAATTTTTGTAGTTGGGGAATCTACACTGGCGGTTTCTTCTTAATCTGGCCTAAAGCAAAATCAACTTACTAGTACTTAGCCTCTTAGAGAGAGAAGGTGTCAATTTACAGATTTCTCCAGAAGACCTGTGCCATGAGAAGGTGTGTACATGATGCCTAGAGACAGGATTTACACTCTCCCTGCCCCTTCCCCAGACTGAGGACTCCTCACCAAGACAGTGATCTGCCCTAGAGGTAGCAAAGGCTGGGGCTTGAACACAGTGCCTCTGAAGACCAGCAGACTTTCAAGGAAACCATGTCCTGTTTTCATTTACTTCTCATGTTGGTTGCTGCTTCAGGTTAGTATTTCTTGATTCATAGAGCTTTGAAATAAATTCTTTGATAATCTATTTTTTTTTACTTCCTTTATCCCTTCTGTTTGTGGGTCATTGATGTCCTTATAGGCCCTGTGGCTGTAGCTCATGTCAATCAAAATGTTTTCTCAAATGCAGTTGATACAGACAGGGTCAGGACAAGTTCTTTGGAAGACAATCAGCCATTTCGACCAGTATTTGAAATCTGTAAACTCAGAGCCAGCCTTCTACCTCTAGGAGACTATCCTGCAGAAATTCATAGTGTTCTAAAGATTTATGAGAACTTCTCTGTAATAGCAAGGACTGTATGTGATATACATAGTGGGCATTTGAAGATGAAGTATACTGTAGATGTCAGAGCCAGGAGAAGAAAGAGGCAGGGCTGCATGCTATGTACTGTGGAGAAGACACAAGATGCCCTGAAACTATGAACAAGAAGATCTTTTTAAGAAAATGAAAATGTGGTATGTATTTCTATGTGCAATGGCATTTTATGCATCCATCAGGAAAAATATTATGTCATTTGCAGGTAAATGGATGGATCTAGAAAAATGATGTTAAGTCAGGCTTAGAGAGACAAAGGACACATGTTTTCTTTCATATGGTAGATCCAAATTACAAATATATAGGTAAATTTATATAGGCTCATAGACATGCATACACAAACAAACATATGAACTAAAGTCTGGTCCTATACAGGGAAGATTCCAAAGGTATAACTCCTTTGAACCAACTTATAGTTTAACAGAATAAATACCAGGAAGCTGGAACATGTGTTATTGGTAGGGGTGGTGGTGGTGATGATGTTTAAGATCAAGGAGAGGAAGAATTGAAGAATGGAGAAAGCAATAGTAGGCGAATGTAGTCATAATATTCAAGGTATATATGTCAAAATAGAACTAGTATAACTGAGGGAATGGGTGGGGTTGGGAGAGATGGGGGGAAATTATGAAAGGGGTGACATTGATCAAGATGCATGGTATGTTGAGTTGAAATCACTCTAGACAACTATTTTAGGATAATTCAAAAAATATTGTATCTCCCCCTCAAATTTTATCTAAACTGGGTGCGGGTGGATCACACCTGTAGTCTACTCAGGAGGCTAAGATATGAAGATTTGGGTTTGAAGGCAGCTCAGTAAGAAAAGTCCAAAGACTATCCCAATCAGCCAAAAAGCTGAATTGGAGGTGTAGCTAAAGTGGTAGAGAAGTTGCCATGACAAAAATGCCAAGTGAGATTGTGAAGCCCTAAAATAAAAGACCCAGGATAGGCATCTCATAAAAATGTATCTGTATTCACATACAGGCAGGACTAGAAAGTTCTGGAAAGATATATACCAAAAACTTAGCAATAAATACTTTAGGAATTTGGTGGTAAGTGGTAACTAGATGAGATAAGAAGAAATATATAAATCTAATTATATTTACTTTATATACTTTTTATTTGATTAAAAGTAATAAAACTTCAGCTTTATCAAAAAAACCCAAAGCCCCAAATTTTAAAATGTAACTTTTCTTTTGTCGGTCATGGGGCCTGAACTCTGGGCCTGGGCGCTGTCCCTCAGCTCTTCAACTCAAAGCTAGCACTCTACCACTTGAGTCACAGTGCAACTTCCAGCTTTTTTTGCTTATGTGGTGCTGAGGAATCAAACCCAGGGCCTCATGTAAGCAAGTGCTTACTCTACCACTGAGCCAACTTCCCAGCCCAAAGTTTGTTTTTTGTTGATTGTGGGGCTTGAACTCTGGGCTTGAGTGCTGTCCCTCAGCCCTTCAGTTCAAGGCAAGCGCTCTACTGCTTGAGGTACAGCACCACTTCCAATTTTCTAGTGGTTTATTGGAGATAAAAGTCTCACAGACTTTCCAGCCCTGGCTGGCTTTGAACCGTGATCCTCAGATCTCAGCCTCCTGAGTAGCTAGGATTACAGGCATGAGCCACCGGCGCCAGGCCCAAAATGTAACTTTTAAATGCATAAAACCAACCCATTTTTTCAAAGTGCTATTTTTTGGTTCATGGTTACAAGAACTGACATCATAAGACCACTTAACTGTTGGATTCAACCATTTGCTTTAGAATCAGCCCCTTCTACAGCTGGATAAAAATCAGAGTGTAACTATTGCCAACAGAAAGCTAAACAAAATACACTTATGATTCTGAGAGCGAATGATGGGTATCCTAAGGCTGAGAGGAAAGCAAAAATCTCCATGACGATTTCTAGCATGTTGATGAGATGGCTAGCTTTCATATTTCCTATAAAAGTAGCTGACAACATCTACAAAAATGGCTACTCACTTTAAGGTCCATGTTGTCAATGGCAACCTTGAGCCATAGGAGGGTACCCACTCTTGAGCATTGTAAAAGATGATTATACGATATTGCCTGAGGGTGGACTCTTTTGGAAGTCAACTGCACAAGAAGCATTCCAGAGTCATTTATTTGAGAGATGAACCTGGGGGAAAATAAACCATAGGAGGATTAGGAAGAGAGATCAAGCAATGGATTCAGGGTGTATTGTCTGTCATGTTCATCTGGGTGCAAGGAGAGCTTGGTTCAATTGAGGAATTCAGGAATTCAGTGTAGAAGCCATCTTGGAGTTACCAGTGTAAGGGTGAGGATGTTGAGCTATTTGTATACCACATCCATGTGGCCCACTGGATGAGGGGTGTTTCCAGGGGCAGTGACTCTTTTCTGTTCAAGGCTGACCTGCTCCCCGGGCAGAGTCGGAAATGTTCTCCGTAAGCAACACATATAGAAGTGAACATGGAGAACAGGGGCAGGTGCTGGGTTTCTACTATAAAGACAGCTTGGGTTGTCCCAGGACCTGAGTCCTGGGCTTGAGGAACCAGGGAAAGAATGTGAAGATGCAGGGCAAACTGCTTATTACATTGGTGACATTGGTAATGACATCCTTTTATCTCTGAGCCCAAAGTCACATGTCTTCTGCCCACATCCAGGCAATCATGGCAGGTTAACTTATTAGCTTGCAAGTAAGCTAAGTTTTCATGTCCTTGACCCTGCCAAGCCAACTCAACTAATTTTCAAAAGCTTTGTAGAAAATAAAAACCTGAGCTCACTATTTATCAAGGTTTTCCTTTGTGGTTTCAAAATGTGGGAAAAAAGACTTCCTAGAAGTAAAATTTTGTGTTTCTTTTAAGACGTTGTCGCTGCTCCAAACTTTGCCATTGAGAATGGCAGCCCTGTCCCAGAAAATGCCTCTGCACACAGCCGGGTTGCTGTGGTCAGTGTGTCTGTCTCGCCTCAAACTTCTCTGCTGGGAGACCCCGTGATTCTTAATGCCAGTCCTGCTGTGCATCCATTCGTGCTAGCTCGTAGGTCTACACACCTGTGGGATGTAAGTATGTAGATGAGCAGTGTTAGTACTTGGTATCAGGGGGCTATAAAATAAACTTATCAACCTCACTCACTGTCTACAGCAGATGATTAACTTGACCTTCATTCCTCAGGACATTATAGTGTGCCAAATTATTCTAAAACTCCTATAGACCATCAAGATCCATTTATTTTATGGATATGTAGGAAGATCCGGTCAGCCAGGTGCTGGTGACTCATGCCTATAGTCCTACATACTCAAGAAACTGAGAAGATCTGAGGATCATGTTTTAAAACCAGCCTGAGTAGATAAATCTATGAGACTCTTATTTCTAACTGGCCAGCAAAAAAATAGAAGTGGAGGCATGGCTCCAGTGGTAGAAGGCCACCTTCTGGCACACACACACACACACACACACACACACAACACACACACACACTAATTGGTCAGATTCAGGCAATACTGTATCCTCATAACAATTGATGGTTTATAGCATAGCAATAGACTTTAAATACATTGGTACAAGCACAAGCGTAGATTTTAAATATAAGAACCATGAAATATAGGACCATAGATTTGGCACCTGTCATAGGCATTTGACTTAGTTAGGGTTCTCTGGGGAAGAACTACATGAAGAGAAATCTGACTCCTAGCTTGTTTTAGTGGCACTTTTGAGTCTGAGTCAGGTACACTGTGAGTTCAAGAACCATATGGGCTCTATAGTGAGACCCCCTTTTCCCCCCCCCAAAAAAAAAAAGAAAAAAGAAAAAAAACATGCTGAGTGAATAAGGCAGAGTGGTGGATGCCTGTAGTTCCAAGCTACTTGGGAGGCTGAGGGATCACTTGAGCCTAGGAGTTCAGGATCAGTCCAGCCAACATAATGAGACAGAATCTCAGAAAATGAAACAGAACAAACAAACGATTGGTATTAGAGATCTATATGATAGACATAAAAATCACACACACACACACACACACACACACACACACACACACACACACGGAGATTTATATCTCCCTAGAAAGCCAGGAGCTGGCTTCACTGTTTTGCTCTTCCTTAATCCAGTTATTTACCACCGGAGTACCCATGCTGGACTTTGAGACAGTGGCACTCTATTCCCTGGTGATTTATGCCAAAGACAACCAAGGAGCAACAGCATCCCAGATGGTTCTCATCCAGATTGCAGATGTGAATGAACCACCCACCTTCACTGGAGCCCTGGCACAGGGAGATCAAGGTATGGAGAGCCTCTCTTGTGGGAAGAAGGCTCTGGACACAGATGTAGGCTTTATGTTGTGTCCTATTAGCTCTCAGGACATCGTGGCTATAAGTGTGACATGAAAACATTAATAACTCCAGTACTGATTAAGCAAGCTGATATTTAGTGACCCTAACTATATTCTAAGCACTGTCTTCAGAGCTCTAGGTGGATTACTTTAGGTAATGTTCCCAACACTGAAGATGGGTCCAAAGCCTATTCCCAACATCAAAATTACAGGCTTATAAAGACTTGTATAGTGAAATAACTTGTGTAATGTTTAAGATTATCAACTTATTTGTTTGATACTATACTAAAAGACTAAATATTCTCTTACCTGTATGATTATTTAATTAGCAATTTATCTGAATCTTTAAGCTAGAAGCTTTGTTGTGTGGTTAAGCACAATGTCTTTTCCTCCCCCATACATTTGTCTTACTCTTGCTCCCTTTGCAGTGCCAATCCTAGGTCTGGATCTCAGGGCCTAGGAACTGTCTCTGAGCATTTTTTTTGTTAAGGGTAGTGTTCTACCACTTGAGCCACAGCTTCATTTCTAGTTTTTTTTTAATTTTCCAGGAGAATTGGTTTATTTAGGAAATAATAACATCCTGGAACTTGCTTGTGCTGGTTGTCCAGTAATAGAATTATGTTGGTATCTAAAAAAGTATTTAAAAATTTTTTATTGTGATGTACTGAGGGGTTTCAGTTACATAAGTAAGGTACTTCTGGTTTTCTGGTTAGGTAACTGGAGATAAGAATCTCACAGACTTTCCTGCCTGCTTGAACTGGCTTCAAACTGTGATCCTCAGATCTCAGCCTCTTGAGTAACTAGGGTTATAGGTATGAGCCACTGGTACCTGGCTCCTCTTACTCTTGACTCTCTCACCCTCTGTCCCTTTCTAGTAGTCAAATATATTGTTCCTTCATATGGATAACTCAGGTCATCTATTATAAACATGACCAGGTGAGGGTCAAACACTGGTGTGGTTACTAACTAGGTTGAGTTATTTTGGCCTGTGTGAGCCTCAACTTCCGATTGGTTAAGCAGAGATATCAATTTTGTCTTGATGATACTTCCTGGTGCAGTGTTTTAAAGTGACAAGCGTTATAGTAAGTGCTCAGTAAGTGCTAGTTTCCCTTCTTTCCCTTACCTCAATAGATGATAAACCTTTGGGAAGATCCAAGGTCTAATTATGTTCTTCTGACTTCTTAAAAAGGTGAGCTCCATGCACACTCCTGTGTGTGGATGTTCCATGAACTTTTCCTTATATACCAGACCACTGTTAGGATTGTAGTCCATCCAGACCTTGTGGACTTCTTTGCTGTCCAGAAATACCTCTACTTCCTTGGCAAAATGGTGCCTGAGGGTGGGCAGCAGCAGGGATGGGCCTTTTCAGACACCCAGGTGTCTCACACTATTCCAACATTCCTGAGCTGCGGAAGGGTAGTTTGTAGATCCTACTGCCATCAAAGCATACAGGAGCTGGGCACTGGTGGCTCACACCTGTAATCCTTGTGAATTAGGAGGATGAGATCTGAGGATCAGGTGTAATGCCAGCCCTGGCAGAAAAGCCTGGGAGACTCTTATCTCCAATTAACTAGCAAAAACCCTGAAGCAGTGCTGTGGCTCAAGTGGTAGAGCACCATCTTTGAGTGAAAATCCAAGCAAGAACATGAGGTGCTGAGTTCAAGCCCCAGTACTGGCACACACAATAACAAAGAAAAAATATCAGGAGCTGGGGATGTAGCTATGTAGCTCAGTGGTTGAGCATGTACTTACATTATGTGAGGTCCTAGGTTTATCTATCGGCATCCCACATTTTATGGAAACAGAGAAAACTTTAATAAATAAATCAGATAATTATTCATGGATTAGCTGTATAACCTGAAGTCTGTAATTCAGACTTTGAAAACTTCACTAAAGTAGAAATAATAATAATAATCAATGATATTAAGAGCTTAGCCATTAGTAAGCAGCCCAAAATGTTCAACAATACTCTTATTTAAATGTATAAACTTGTTTCCTCCAGGCTTGACATGTAACAGATACTTAATAAGTGATGTCTATCATTATTATTCATAATATAATTGGTTTAATGGAAATCAAGCTGTGCAAACCCCTGTACTGAGCAAGCATAATGCTGTAACTTTGGTCTAAACTGTAGTATTGAGTGAGGAATTTAAGATCATCATAGCGATGGAACTCATTCAACTTTCTCTATTGTTCATTTCCTGCCAGTTACTGAGATTTATATTGTAGAAGACATTGCCTTGGGCACAGTCATTTACAGAGCAACAGCCAAGGATCCAGAGGATGCTGCTTTGGAGGTAATTTATGTTTTGGAACAAAGACTATTCAGTTTTATGGTTTTATGTGTGATTGCATTCAAATATAAAGCCATAGAGCCAATCAAGTCACTTACATCCACAATTTAGATCCCAAACATACCTTTCACCTCAATTATTAGAGGGAAAAAGATTGGGGTCTGGGTTGTCTAGGTAACAGTTTCCCTTTTAGTGAACTCCATCTGTTCTGTGCAGGGAGACCGAGTCTAACCCTTAGATAACTTTGCACAGAAGGTGCCAAGCCATTTCATTGGGGATCTTGGCGGCACATGCAGTAGAGAAACAACACAAGTTTTTGGCAGAATTAATGTATCTCACAACTATAGGTCTCATCCTCAGGCTTTATAGTACCCCAGAGGAGAAAGAAATTGTGGCTTGGTACCAAACAAACTTGGGCTTATGTCCTAATTTTAATAATGTAGACCACCAAATATTCCCTGCTTTGCTATTTCACCTGTAAATTTGGATGAATGACCCCTGCCTGCTTTGTCTTCTCTTATATTGCTTCCTCTCATTATGGTCAAACATCACAATGAGTGTGTAAATCGCTTGTTTTCATGTGAAACATCTTGCAAATGGCAAGATTTATATTACTATTTTAATTTTTGATGACATATGGGATGATTGCATAATTACTAGCCACAAGGTTTTTAGGTAATGGATTGATAGGCAAGAATCACATGTTTTAAATTTTTAATGTTGGGTTTGCTTCCTAAAGTGGCTTAAGAAGGAGACTTGCTCAGGTCAATGTGATGCTGTAAGCTCAGCATTTGCAAATGTCTGGTAATGGTAATGTTCAAGTCTTACAAATTTTTCTTTTTGGGTAAGAGATGGCTACTCATATCTAAGACATTGTTTAGATGTGTGTGTGTGTGTGTGTGTGTGTGTGTGTGTGTGTGTGTGTGCCAGTACTGGGGCTTGAACTCAGTGCCTGGGCACCGTCTCTTAACTTTTTTGCTCAAAGCTGGTGTTCTAGCACTTAAGCCAAACCTCCACTTTCAGCCCTTTGGTGGTTAATCGGAAATAAGAATCTTAGGGACTTTTCCGTCCAGGCTGGCTTTGAACCTTGATCCTCAGATCTCAGCATCAGCTAGGATTATAGGTACAAGCCAGTGGTGCCCAGCTGTCTAGTTTTTTTCAATTATTGGATGTACTTGAATAATTACACAAAGGCACGTTGTGATTGTCAAGCTCCCCCCCACCCCTCCACACACATTTGTCTTCTCCTCCCAGTAACACAAGCCACCTCCAGGATGGAACTGGAAAGGTCACAGCTTCCCTTACAACGTGTAATTAAGCCACCTAATCATGCATATTGCTCCAAATCAACATGTTCCAGATTATAGTATTAAATCCAGCACCACACAGCTCCAGCCACACAGGAACTGGATATCATACTGCAATTGCTTTCTTGGGGCTCTCTGTGACAGTCACCTACAATGGTGACATTTTAGGTTGGAAAATACGTGGCATTCCAGTAGGGCTTGGCTAGCACTCTAACTCGCAATCAAAATGCATGACTAGCCAATTAACATAAGTAATTCATTTCAAATGATGGACTCCCGAATGCTTGCTCATACCCATTAAATGCTTCTGGGCCTGGCCCTATACTTTTCTCAGAAGGGAATTGGTTCCTGGACCATATTTGGAAGGTCCATGTAATATTTTCTGTGAATTTTGCCAAGCACTAAATGACATTTCAGTAGTGACATAGGCTGCGGAAACTTACATTTAGACACACTCCTACACACATCCTCTGACACAATAGATTGGACCAGATGTGCTATTCAAGTCCTGTGACTCGTAACCACTGTCATTTGTCTGAGACTTCAGATAGATTTAGAGAAAGGCTAGTTCTAATATGGGGGAAAGCATACCACTGTTTTGGACCCTAGATAATGATGATAATGATGAGGATGAAGATGATGATGGTGATGACATTACTACCAGTCAGGCTCATATTTTGCACCATTGAATGCTCATGTTAACCCCTAAAATTGCTCTTATTGTTCCCTATGATAATACCTAACAGATTAATAAGCTAAAGATCAGGTCTTTAATTTATAGACAAGGGAGGTTTGGCTGAACAGTATACAGACTCCTCTCCATGGAAGTCCTTCAGTGCCTCCCTGGGGCTTCTCAACCCTATTTCTACTCTCTATGTCCCACTCCATCCCTTCTCAACTCCTCCTCACGTCAGTCCATGTGACCTTACCTTCCTGGGCTCAGGGGTAGTGGTAGTGGTGATTATGGTGGTGAGGCAGTAGCATATATCCTTCTCTTCCTCCTCCTCCTCCTCTTCCTCCCTCCTCCTCTTCCTCCCTTCTCTTCTCCCTTCCTCCTCCCTCCCTTTTTCCTCCTCCTTTATATCTCCCTCTCCTTTCTTATCCCCCTTCTCCCCCTCTCCCTCCTCCTCATCCTCTTTTTCCTCCTCCTCCTCCATCTCTTCCGAGTATCAGGGTTTAAACTCAGAGCTTTGTGCTTATAAGGCAGACATTACATCACTTGAGTCATGCCTCCAGCCTTTTTTTGCTTCATGTTTTGCAATAATGCAACACTGTTTTGTCTGGGCCTGACCTTAGACTGCGATCTTCAGATCTTTGTCTCCTGCGTACTGGAATGACAAGGTCAAATCACAGTGCCTGGTTTGTTGGTTGAGATGAGTCTTGCTAATGTTTTGCCCTGGCTGGCCTTGAACAGTCTATTCCTAAGTAGCTGTGGTTACAGGGGTACATCTCTACACTCAACAGTTTTTTCTTTTCTATTTCTTCATGATTGTTTATTCTTATTATAAAGGTGATGTAGAGAGGGGTTACAGTTACATATGTCTGATAGTGTGGACATTTCTTTTTAAATAATGTCACCCTTTCTCTTGTTCTCTCCCAGATTTCCCCTCTCATCCCCACCCACAAACTGTATAGCTCATTTTCATTTTTTTCTTAGTAAGTTTTTTTTATTGTGAAAATACCATACAGAGGGGTTACAATTACATGAGCAAGGTAATGAGTACATTTTTTTCTTTCTTTTTTTTTGGGGGGGGGTCCGGTCATGGGGCATGAACTCTGGGCCAGGGCGCTGTCCCTTAGCTCTTCAGCTCAAGGCTAGCGCTCTACCACTTGAGCCACAGCACCACTTCC